>NC_138575.1:687992-769210 GCF_964289735.1 Phaethon aethereus
GTATTGCCCCAGTGCCCCCCATGGAGAGGTGGCTGCTCTGGCAGGGGCTGTGCCGTGGGGCTGGGGTCGAGCGTGGGGTGCATGGGGGTCGCAGAGCGTCGCAGTGGGGCAGGCGGGCGGGGGTCCCCGCTCACCAGCAGAGCTGCCCGGGGCAGTACTTGTCGATCAGGGCCTGGTAGTAGCCCCGGAGCTGCTGCACGTCGGGCAGCTCCTCCTGCTTGGTGTAGAGGTCGAACTTGCTGCGGGAGCGAGGGCTGGTCAGGGCCGGGGGCTGCTCGCGGCCTCGGCCGAGCCCCCCCGGCCCCCCAGCACGCACTTGAGCTCCCTGACCCATGGCAGCATGCGGAGGTCCTCCTCGGAGCAGAGGTGCAGGTAGTCCCCGTGCGCGTGCCAGGGGTAGAAGGAGTGGAAGCGGACCATGTAGAAAGCCTGGGGGGGCGGGGACGTGCCAGCCCAGCCCGGCGTGCCCACGGGGGTCCCTGCCCCACAGCCTTCGGGCTGTCGGCCCCCCCAGCCCTTACCTCCTTGGGCAGGGTGAAGCCGTTGAACTTCATGACTCTGTACATGTACTCTGGGGAGAGAGGGGGGCGTGCGGGGCTGGACCCCCGTGCGGCAGGGTGCCCCAAGAGCCGCTGCCCCCAGGCCTGCAGCCCCCCTGCCCCATGCGAAGGGCTCCAGGCCCGAATCCCCCAGCAAAGGGGGCTGCTGCCCCGGGCCCATCGGTTTGGGGGTGAAGGGCCCTGCCCCGAGGCGGGGCCCCCGGCCCTTACCATCGTGTCCCCAGGACATGAGCACGTTCTCCAGGCCGCAGCGGGGCTGGTACATCCCGTACTCAGTGCTGGGGATGGAGCCGGGTCGGGGGCTCAGGGCTGGACCCCTCCCCACGCCCCAGCCCCTTCCCCGGCTGCGGCAGGGGCCATGGGGCACGGCATCCCACAGCACCCTGCCTGGGGGTCCGGCCTCACCTGTACAGAGGGTCTCTGGTGTCGGGGTTGTCATGGAAGGTGGAGTCCCTGAAGACCACGGACTTCTGCACCTTGCAGCCCACGGGGAAGGTGTCCCCCACCACGGCCCACTGCGGAGGGGTGCGACAGGCGTCCCGTTGGCCCGGGGGGGTCCCCTGTCCGCCGGCCTGCCCCCCCCCACCGGCCCACTCACCTGGGGCTCCCCGAACAGCGCCAGGACCTTCCCCAGGTCGTGTAGCAACCCCACGAGGTGGAACCAGTCTGGGGGCGAGCGGGGCCGTCACCCCGCTGCGGGACGTGGCCCCACGGGGGCTCCGCGCCGGCGGGGGGGCTGCGGCCCTGCCTTTGTCGGGGTGGGCCCGGCGGATGCCCTCGGCGGTTTGGTAGGCGTGGTAGGAGTTGGGGAAATCCACGTCCGGGTCCGACTCGTCCACCAGCTGGTCCAGCAGCTCCAGCGCCTCCATGACGCTCATCTTGCGCAGGGAGCAGGCCCCGTACTCGGCGCTCTGGGGGCGCGGCGGGCACTAGGGACGGCCACCCCCCAGCCTCCGCTGCCACCCCCAAGCCCCCGGGGACCCTCCCCAGAGCCGTGTGGGGAGCGGGGACCCCCTGAGCAGGCGAGGTCCCCCCCAGCGGGGCCCCCCGAGCGGGGTGGGGGGCTGCGGCATCGCCCCCGCTGCGGGTGCACCCCAGGTGGGCCGGGCCAGCCCGGGGGGGTCTCGCACCTTCTTCCGGACGAAGTCGACGGTCTGGTGGGTGTGCATCAGCAGGTAGGTGCTGTAGACACGGTCCAGCAGCTTCCCCTCCTGCAGCGCAGCGTCAGGCTTTGGGGGGCTCCGATGGGCTGGGGAGAGCCCCCCGGCGTCCCCCCCGGCCCGGGGCAGCAGAACTCCTCCGGCCTCTCCCAGCAGCAGGATGAGACCCCCGGCACGGCCGGTGGTGTGCAGCTGGACCCCCCCAGCGTGGCCTCGTGCCGCAGGACCCCCCAAGGCCCTGCCTGGGGCTGGGGACCCCCCGCTGCCACGGGGTCACTGCCCGTCCCAAGGGCAGCGCGACGTGCCCCGCCGGGCTCACCGTGTAGTTTCGGTACTCGGACTTGGCCTTGCCAGGCTCGGGCCCCTCGGAGGGCTCGGCTCCCTGCGGCGAGAGAGGCCGGGCCCGGTCAGTGGGGCCGCATCCTGCCCCCGGCCCGGCAGCGCGGGGCAGCGAGCGGCAGCGCCGGGGGCAACGCGTGCCGTGGAGGCCGAGGCCAGGGCACAGGCGAAGGGAAGCCCGGAACGTGCGGCGTCGCCGCGCCGCGCAGTGTCCCGCAGTGCCGCCCTGCTGCCCTGTCCCCGGCGCGGGGCGAGGGGCGTCCCGCTGGCGTGCGGCGCGGCGCGCCGGGCGGAGCTGCCGAGGTTCACTCGTGCCCCATGGGGCTGGGCCCCCCAGTGGGGCAGGGACATAGAGGGGCTGGGACCTGCTTGGGGTGCTGTCCCCACGGGGCTGGGTCCCACGTGGGGCTGGCAGACCCCCGCAGGGAGGACGTCACCGAGGGTCCTGGGGGATCTCCGAGCCCCCCAGAAGGTGACAGCCCCGGTGCTGAGCTGTGTGGGCCCCCGCCCCGTGCAGAGCTGGGGCGTCCCCGAGGGTCGCTGCCTGTCGGCACAGACCCCACCGGGGGCAATTCTGTGGGGCCGTGCCCCATGGCCCCAGCAACGGGGAGACTGCACGTGCGGTCCGTGTGCGCCTGGGGGACCTGCACCCCCACGCGTGGGGAGACGCAAGTGGGCTCTGACCCCGAGGTGTGGGGCGACACGCAGGGCTCTGACCCCGACACGTGGAGTGATGCAGACGGGTCTGACCCCGAGGCGTGGGGCGCTGGGTCCCGCCTGCCCGTACTCACCGCCCGGAGGCTCCTCATGCCGGCCGTGGCGAGGGTCGGTGGGCGCGCGGCTCTGGGGTGCTGCCGGGACCCCCAGCTTTATCCCCGCGGGGGCCGGCGTGGGGGCGGCCCAGCCTGCGCCAGCCGGCGCGGGGGCAATCGGTGACCAGTTAACCTGCCCCCGGTTAATGTTTGAGCCCCGGCACTGGCCGGGGGGATGCTGCTCCCCGAGGGTGGGCAGGGGCTGGCGGGGAGCCTGGCCCCTGAGCGGGGGTGCCCCACACTGCAGCCGCCAGAGCTGGGGACCCCCAACTCCGGCCCTCGAGCTGGGGAGCTCCGGCCACGGGCAGCCCTGCCAGCAGCTGATGGTGGCCCCCGGCTACCGGGCTCCTCACGGGGGCAAAGGAACACCCCCACCCCGCTGCCAGCACCAGCCACAGTGACCCTGCAGGACGAGGCCACGGCACAACCCCCTGCCAGGACACAGGGACTGGGGCCGGACCCAGCGCCCCGACGGCACGGTGAGGGGCTGCGGGCAGCAGCGAGGGAGCCAGCGAAGGGGTGTCGGGGCTGGCGCGCCGGGCAGGGCCGTGGGCAGGCGAAGTGGAGGGGCTGGGGGGGCCGGGGACTGTGGAGGTCACCACCCCAGTGCGGCAATCGTCGTCCGGCCACCGATGGCCCTGGGACCGCGAGCGCTCCCACAGGACCCACGTCCGGGCGGGACGGGCACCGGCAGCCCCCGCGCCGTGCAGAACGTTTAGCAACAGCCGGCATTGAGAGCGTGCGGAGCGAGACCCCGGCCACCAGCCGCCCGGGCGGCTGGCGGGGCACCGCGGCCGGGCACGTCCCCTCCCGGAGGCCACGAAGTCCGGCCGGGACGCGCGCCCGTGCGCAGGGTGACGCGCGCCTGCGTGCGCTGAAGCAGCGCGGTGCCGTGGCCGGGTCGCTCGTGCTGCCCTGCGGTTGCTGCGTGCCAGGGCGGAGGCAGGAGCGGGCAGCAGCGGGCACAGCACCCGCGGGCAGGGGCCCTGGGCGGCCTTGCCGTGCCCAGCAGCCGCTGTACCGGGGGCGCAGCCCCCCAGCACGGCCCCTGCAGCCTCCCACAGAGCCCCCGACGTGCGTCTCATTTGCTTCCTCCCCCTCCCCCGGCCCCCATCTGCTCCTGCCCAGCCCCACTGGCCGTGCCGCGGCTGTGGGTGCCAGGCAGTGTTGCTGCTACCATGGGGCCGGGCGCTGCGCGGCTGCTCCTGCACTCGCTGCTGGGAGCAGCCGGTGCCGGTCGCCTTCTGTCACCAGTGACCGTGGGAGCTGGGTGCCCATGCCCTGCCCACGGCAGCCCCTCACGCCCCCCCACCCGCTCCCTGCCCGATTCCCGTGGGAACGCCGCTCGACCCGGCACCAGACGCAGCCCCTCCTCGCACGCTTTATTCTGCACAAAATCGGATTTTCCCTTGAAAAAGAGAAGTGGAATGCCCCGCCCTGGTGCCGCTGTGGGGCAGGATCTGGCCCAGGCACCCACGGGGCGCAGCGCGGCCCCTCTGCAGCCTGGGGACACCCAAGGGATGGGGGGGTGAAGGGGTGCTCGGCTGTGCCGAAGGGGGAAGGAAGCGGTTCCTGGGGGCCTGATGAGTTGTTCCCAGGAGGGATGAGGGTGCTGCGGGGGGGGGGGGGTCGGGGAGGGCACAAGGATGCTCATGGCAGGGATGAGGGTGCTCCCTGGGGGGGAGGGGGCTCCTCCCGGGATGGAGGAGGGTGCTCCTGGCAGGAAGGATCAAGCTGCAATGGGCTGGGGTCCCTGCCCTCCCCCTGGGGGGCTGGATCTGACCCCCCTCAACTGTCCGTCCCCACACCAGGGCTGAGGGGCAGCGTAGGAAGGGGGGTGGGGGGGCACCCGCCGTGGTGCCGGAGCCGCACACCCCCGTCCCGCCAGGCCACGGGGGTGACAGCTCTGCCGGGGTGTCACGGCATGGGGTGACAGGGATTCCTGGGGTCCCCCGGTGGCCGCGACCCCCATCCCAGCCCCCACAGAGCCCTTCCCGTCTGTGCACCGGGGGGGCCCTTCCCCTGCCCCCCATGGTCGGGAGGGGCTGGCCGCCCACCAGCACCCGGCCCCCGTCTCGCCACAGGCGGTACGGGGCGGAGGCAGGGGGGAAGGGCAAGGGGACAGCATCCCCCCTGGGGAGGACAGGACCCCCCGGGGCCCCCCAGCTTCTGCCCCAGGAAGGGACCCCCCGAGGAACCCTGAATGGGGAAGGCGTGGGGGGGCTGCCCCATGCCCCGACCCCGGCCGGGGGACTGGGCTGCAGCGGGGTCCCTGCACCCTGCAGGACCCCCACCCCCATAGCTGTGCTGCCCCCAACAGGCACAGGAGGGTCTGGGGTGGGGGGTGAGGGGGGTGCCAGGGGGTGCAGGGGGGTGCTGCAGTGGGGCTCGCCCCACCCGTGGCCGTGCGTGCCGCGGCAGGGCGCCGAGCTGCTGAGTCAGGCGGGAGCGGGGCCAGGGGCTCGGCCCCGCGCTCTTGCACAAGGCGCCGGCGCTGCCGCGCTCAGCAGGATCCCCCGCCGCCCCTTGGACCCACCGTCAGCCCCGGCCAGCCGGGCCACCGCGGGCCACCGTCCTCTCCGCTCCACGGGGCTCCGGCTGGCGCTCGGGCGGGAGCCCCTCCATGGGGATGCTCCCGCGGGCCCGGTGTCCCTGGCAGGGCCGTGGCCGGGGGGCACCCACCACCCCCAGAAAGGTGCAGAGGGGGCCCAGCCGCGTCCGACTCTGGAAGCGCTTTAGTGGGGGGTCCCGCGGGGCAGGGCGAGGGGCGCGGGGCCAGGCAGTCCGGTGCGGCGCCCCCCCCTCACCCGTAGCTGTGGGGGCTGTTGGGGTTCATGGGGGACGAGTCCTGGCGGCCCGACTGGCCCATCAGCTGCCAGAGGCGGTGGCTCAGGTTCTGCACCTGGCAGGTGCCCAGCACGCAGCCCACCCGCAGCAGCTGCGCGTGCTGCAGCCGCCCCGGCGCGTGCCGGCGGCCCCGCGCGAGCCGGGGGGCCGGGTGGGCACCGTGCCGGGGGATCAGGCGGGCACCGTGCCGGGGGACGAGCCTTGGGCGGTGCCGTGGGATGAGCAGTCTGTGCCGGGGGGCCAGGCGGGCACCGTGCCGGGGGGCGAGCCGGGGTCCGTGGCGCGGGACGAGCTTCGGGCCGTGGCGCGGGACGAGCGACCTGTGCCGAGAGCCACCAGCGGGCTGCAGCAGAGCGGGGGGCTGCGGTCCCGGGTGATCCCCGAGGAGCGGGGCCGGCGAGGGTCTCCGGTCCGGGGGGTCCCTGCAAGAGAGCGGCAGCGGAGTCAGCAGGAGGGGGCAAGCGCGCGGCAGGCGGCGGCGGGCAGAGCCGCGGCACCCCGGGCCGGGGCAGGGCAGGCCGCGTGGCACCGTGGCAGCAGGGGTAAAGGGGGGCTGGCCGCGCCACGCCGGAGGTGCCACGGTGGGGCTCGGCCAGCCCCCCCAGCCCAGCCAGGAGCCGGGGCACCTCGCCTGCACCCCCGGCCGCGCTGCGCCGCTCTGCCCAGGGCCGGGAGGAGGAGGAGGAGGAGGAGGAGGAGGAGGCAGCCAGGGAAGGGGAGCTGCTACCTGCAGCCACACACGTACTCCACGCTCCGGCGTGACGCGCGGCGGCGTGGCTGGCATGAGCTGCCTGCCACAGCCGGGGCTGCAGCCCCCGGCCGCCCCCTCCCCTGTCCCCCCGCTGGGCTCCTTGGGCAGAGGGGCCCCCCGGCCCCCCACCGCACCGTGTGACCGCGGCTGGCGACCCTGCCACGCTCCCCCACCAGCCCCACACCGAGCGCACTGCCGTCCCACAAGTGCAGGCGCCGGCCGGAGCTGCGTGGGGGCCCCGCGCTCCCGGGGGCGCTGCCCCTGCTGCCCCCCTCCCAGGACCCCCCTGGGGGGTGCAAACGGGGCCCCCCCGGCACTGCCAGCTCCAGCGCAGCCAGGACTGGCATCCCCCCGCAGAGGAGCCGGTGACACACGGGAGGAATCCGCGGCACCGTGGCTGCAGGGGTGCCGTGCGCCGTGGCGGGACCCCCTCCGCTGCCCGCACTGGCCCTGCCTGCGCACGGCCACGCACGCCAGAACCCACTGCCCCCCTGCACACGCATGTCCCTGCGTGCACAGCCCCTTCAGCACCCGTGAACGCACACGGTAACCCCTGTACACACACGGGCACATGCGTGTCCCAGCACGCGCACACGCGTGTACGCTCACTCCTCTAACCCCTGTACACGCAGAGGTACGCCCACGGCCTGGTGTGCGTGCAGACATGCACGCCGTGACCCCTGTACACACGCAGGCACACGCGTGTCCCAGCACGCGCACGCATACACACTCCCTCTATAGCCCCTGCACACAGGCAGGTGCGCCCACGCCCCGGTGTGCGCGCACACACACACGCACACATACGCTCACACCGCACGCCCGCAGCCCAGCAGGCGTGCACACCCATGGCGTGACCCCGCTGCAGGCACAGGCGTCCCGGCACACACACGCGGCCCCGGACTCGCACCGCACCGACCCCCCGCCCCGGGGCTGCCCGGGTGCCAGAGGGCTCATCCCGGCACGGCCAGGTTGAGGCCGGACACCACTTGGCCGTGAGCCGCGGGAGCGGGGCCAGAGGCCAAATTCCTGCAGCCCTGCAGAGACGGGAAGCACCGGGGGGGCTGGCGAGCTCCTGCCGCCCCTTCCCGTCCCGGGACATGTTTACAGGAGGCAGCCGGTGCCCGGAAACACCGGCAGCCTCGGCCTTCCCGTCCCGGTGCTGCCCGGGCCATGGCACACGGGACTTTCCCGGTGGCTCTCTCCCAGGCAGCTCCAGCACTGCCGGCCCCACACCTGCCAAGCACTCCCAAGCCAAAAAGCCCTGCCAGCCCCCCAAGCCAAGAAGCCCCTTTGCCGGTGTCCCACGGGATGGCTGCCGGCTGTGGAGTTCCCCTCCCTCACCGCGATTGGCTTCTGCCCCGGCTTCGCCCCAGCGGGCCCTGGCACGGCACGCGTGCGCCCCGGCCGAGCTCCTGGTGCATTTGGCTGCGCGTGGGATCCCACGGGATTGCTGCCGCTCCCGCTTCCGTGCCTGGTCCCAGGGCTTTGCACGGGAACGCTGAACACGCCACGGGGCGCCCACCGACACCGGGGCTGCCGCTGGCTACACCGGCACCTGCCCGCAGCCCCCAGCTCCCACAAGCGGTTCCCATGCCGCTCCCAGCCCCCTCCAGCTTCCCCTGCCTGCTGCCCCTCTCTTCCCATGGCCTTCGCACCGGCACAGAGCCGGCACCCACGCTCCCCAGTTGCGGGCACCCACACCTGGGCCCCGGGCGCCTGTGCGGCGGGGTCCGGCCTGAGGACATCCCCCACTGTGGCACAGAGCTCCTGGCCCCGGGACCCCCATGCCTGTGGCCCCCTGTCCTGGGGACCCCCACGCCACGGCCAACAGAGCCGTGCCCGGAGCTTCCCAGCCGGTGCCCAGGGCGCCCCGGCCCCCCATCCATCCCCACATAGCGGGACGTGCCCCCACACATGGCCCCGGCAGGGCCCCCCCACGCCCCAGGAGCTGCGCTGACGGCTGCCTGCGGCGCCAGGCAGGAGCCGCTCGCAGATCCCTCCGGAGCCAGACGCAGGCTTCCCACGGCGCCGGGCACGGCCCAGACCCGCTCCTCAAGCACCAACACGCACACGCGCAGAGCCTGGGCACGCGCACCCGCGCCCGCAGAGCCTGGGCACCCGCGCCCGCACGCACACCCGCACGGGAGGTTCAGCCCCGACCCGAGGCGCTCCTGCAGCGGGAGGGCTGGACAGGAGGTCCTGGCACCGCCAGCCCCCGCAGCCCCGCACACGCGTGCGGCCACGCACACCTTGGCACACGCACACCGGCAGCTCTTGCACACGCGTGCTCTCCGTCACGGTGCGCAGCAAAACCTCGTCCAACCCTCGCACACCCGCGCACCCCGCCTGCCCCGTGCGCACGCACCGCACAGGTACCACCCTGGCCCCCGTGCCCCCCCGGCCCCCCGCGGCCCTGGCCTCATCCTGCCCCCTCCCAGCCCCGCTCCCCCATTCCCTCGGGACCCCTCACCCCGGCTCCCCGCCAGCGCCGCAGGGACAGGCCCGGGACAGACAGCGCAGACAGGGCTGGGGACCACGGGGGACCCCCGGCCCACCCTCTCCATGCAGCCCCCAGCACAGACGCCTGCGTCCACTCCCCAGGGCACCGTCCCCCGGGAACCTGCCCACAACCCACACGAGGGGCTTCGGCGCGGGGCCGTGCGGGGGGACGGCGGGACAGACGGACGTGCTGCCAGGCTGGGCCCTGCCTGAACCCCGAGAGACCCCGAGCCGCGGCCGGCGGGACAGACGGACACGGGCTGCCCGTCACGCCGGTGCGCGCGGAGCCCCCCACGCAGGGCAGAGCTGCGGGGCTGGGCCCACGGGGGCTTGGGGCAGCTGGGTCCCATCGGGGGCTGTGGCCCGGGCAGGGGCGCGGGCAGCGCGCGGGCTCACCTGCGCGTGGGCGCGCGGCCGTGGGGCAGGCCGTGGGGCAGCTCCAGCAGACACAGCACCACGAAGCTGACGCAACCCAGCGCGGCCGGCGCCGGGGCTCTCATGGCGGGGCCGGGCCGGGCGGCGGCTGCGGGGAGGAGAGAGGGGCTGAGGGCCGGGCGGCAGCGGGGGGGCCGGGGGTCCCGGCCGTACCCGGGCGGGGGCCGCGGCTCGGACCGGCTCCGTGCGGCGCTCGGCGCTGCCGCTCCCCGCCCCGGCCCCGCTTAAATAGCGCCGGCCCGGCGGGCGGGGAGGGGCCGGGCGGCCGCGGGAGGAGCCACGGCCGGGGCGGCCCCCCCGGTGCCCCCCGGGACCCCCCGGCCGCGCACCGCCCCCCGCCGGTCCCTCCCGGCCCCACCGCTCCCCCAGCGGTGGGACCCCGGGACCCCGGAGCGAGGCCGGGGTGGGACGCGGTGGGATGGGACGGGTTGGGGTGGGTTGGGGTAGCACGCAGGGGTGGTCCCGCTGCCTGCCTCCCGCCAGGCGCCCCGCAGCGCCCCGGGGAGCGGGCCCACCCCCGGGGGCACCCCGCCACCCCCTGTCCCACGCCCTGCACCCCTCTGCCGTGCCGAGGAGCCCGGGGCGGCAGAGCCCCCCAGCTCCACTCACGGCTCCCCACGCTCGGGGGGCAAACCCAGGCTGGAGGGCCAGGGCCACATCCCCCCGCCCTTCCCCGGGCTGCGTGGGGTGCGCAGCCCGGTGCCCCCAGTTCAGCCAGCCCCTCCTGCCCCACCTGGGCCCCACGCTGCCCCTCGGGGGGCAGCACCCCGGCACCCCCAGCGCCGCAGGCCCGGCGCGCGCCTGCACGCCCTTTCTCGCGGGGCTGGTTTGGGTTCATGGTTTTACACACACGGACCGTAATCCGCGGCGGTCAGGGCCGTCCTGGCGCTGCCCCGCGCGGAAGCAGCTCGCTGAAACCGGGGGCGGTGGGGAGCCACTGCCGGCAGTGCCCGGGGCTGGCAGGCGCTGGGGCTCGGGGTGCTCCCGGGGAGCCGGGCAGCCAGAGCGCAGCAGGGGAGGGGTCCCCACCAGCCCCCCTCGCTGGGAGCCCACATCTCCCACCCCGGGACAGGGTTTGGGTGTCCCCAGTGCCTGTGCTGCTGGGATGGGGATGGGACAAGGAGCCCCCAACACCCCAGGGTGCCCGAGCCAGGGTCCGGGCCTCAGGGCAGGGGTGATGGCACCCCCTCCCCTGCCCGCTGCCCTTGCCATGGCCTCCCCAGGCCGAGGGGCCGGGGCCCCCGCGTGCTCCGAATCGCTGGGATTCTTCCGCATTATCGAGACACAAAGGCTTCAAACACCCGCTCCCCGCGCAGGGGGATTTGCGGCAGCACCTGATCATGGGGCGGTGGGGACGGGGCGGGGGGACAGACCCCCCTCAGCGGGGCTGCGGGTCCAGCCCCGCCCCAAAGCCTCGCAGCCTTCCCCAGCGCCGTGGCCCCCGGCTCCCTGCGTGTCTCCCGGGGGGATTTCTGTGGTGTGCCGGGCTCTTCCGCTTGTTTGTTGCTGGATTATCCCAGAGAGAGAGAAACCCGGCAAGAAAACAACGCGGCGGCGCTGCAGGCAGGGGCACGCGGGGCCAAGCACCCGGCACGGCACCCGCTGCCCTGGGCCACCGATGCACCGAACTCCTGCCCAGAGCTCACCACTCCCGCGGCATTCCCATGGACCGTGCCCTGGTGGGATGTCACCCTGCAGTCTCTGGGGCTGAGCCCCAGCACGGCTCTGGCACGGTGCCGGCACTCTGAAGCGAACTCCAACGCCGTGCCGTGCCGTGCCCTGCTGGGGGTCTGGGCCGGGGCTCACCCCCAGGCACCTCCCGGGCCCCGTGCCGGACCCCGTCCAGGGCACTGCCAGCCGCTGCCACCCTGGGGACAAGCCGGGGTCACCGGGGTCAGCAGCAGCGGCAGGAGCCTGGGCGGGAGGAGGGGGCTCTGGCTAATTAAGGTTTGCTTAATGCAGGTTCCTGGTGGGGAGAGGCCCTCGCTGGCCAGTTGCCCCTTCCCACATGTGGGGTGGGGAGCATGGGGCAGGGGGTGAGCAGGAGGCCGGGGCTCGGCTGAGACCCCCAGCACACCTCGGCTCTGCAGCTCCGGGCACTGCTGCGGAGCAGAGAGCAGCGGGAGCAGCAGGAGCTGCGGCGGGAGCACTGGGAGCAGCGGCAGCAGCAGAAGCAGCGGCAGGTCTCTCCAGCAGCCCCCGCTGCAGGCGCGCGCTGCCCGCGGCTCACGGCAGAGGCCCGGCGGAGCTCCCCCGGCTGCCGCAGCAGGGGCAGAACCCGTCTCCCTGCCCTCCTCGGGGGATCAGCGCTCCTTGGGCACGGGAGGGACCCCGGATCCCCGCTCACCACGCACCTGCTCTGGACGCGGCGGCCGACCCGCAGCCATCGCGGCAGAGCTCACCGCTGCCGCTGCGTCGGGCAACCCAGTGTCCGGGTTCACCCGCACCCAGGGCCGTGCTGCGGCCGGACCTGCACCGGCAGCGGCCATTGCCCCGGCCACCCCGGCTCACCGCTGGGGCCGGGCCGGGCCGCGCTTGCCCTCTCCCTCCT
Source organism: Phaethon aethereus (assembly GCF_964289735.1). Taxonomy (NCBI): domain Eukaryota; kingdom Metazoa; phylum Chordata; class Aves; order Phaethontiformes; family Phaethontidae; genus Phaethon; species Phaethon aethereus. The sequence continues at coordinate 699,947 of NC_138575.1, forward strand.
CCTCCTCCGAGTCGGCCTGGCTGCCAGCCATGGGAATCAATTGCTAAGTTTCAATTAGCTTAATTGGCTGCTGGCTGAGGCCCCGGGGCAGGGCGGGGGCTGAGAGCAGCGGCTGCAGCCCCGCTCCGGGCTCCCGCTTGCCAAAAAGCGCTTTTGGGGGGCAGGTGTGTGGAAAAGGAGCGGGGTGGGCTGCACCCCGGCACGGCCCACGCGCACCTGCTGCGTCCCGGGAGGGATGGGGGGAGAGGCAGAGCGAGGTCCCTGCACCCTCCCTGCCCGGCTGGGACCCTCGTGGCCACGTCCCCTGGGACCCCCGGCGCTCCAGCTGGCAGCATCGCCGGGGGCATGGCAGAGCGTGGGGTGACGGGGGCTGCCCGAGGCGGGGGGCCGGAGCCGCAGAGCCCCTGCCCGGGCTGGCATCGCCACGGCACGCGTGACGCAGGAGGGCAGGAAGGTAAACACGCCTTTACCAGAGCTGCCGGGCCGGGAGCGACGGGTGCGGGAAGGGGCGGCACCGCGCCCTGGCCACGCCGTCCGGGCGCTGAGTCACCCGCGCTCGTGCCGGGGCACCCAGGGCTGCTCCTGGCCCCCGCCTGGGCGCTGTGCTTCGCCCCACGTCATGGCAGAGCTCCCCTATCGTGGCGAAGCCCCCCCGTTACAGCAGAGTCCCCTGCACGGTGGCTGCCCCCCGCACGTGGGGCAACGGAGGGGAGCCGCGTGGGCACGGGGGCTGTGCTGGGGAGTGCTCCCCGGGGAGTTCCCTGCCGAGGTGGGAATTTGGGGAGTTCTCCTGAGGGGCCACATGGAAACCTGCCGGCGGCCTCGGCCGGGGAAGGAAGCGGCAACAAACGCCCCGCTGACACGCGCTGGCGGCACGTCGCCTGGCTCAGGCGGAGGCCTCTGGGGTGAGGGCTCTTCCCCCTGAAACGTGCCCACCCCCCAGCACCCTGAGCACCCACGTCACCACGCGCAGCATCCCAGCCCCGCTGCCGGCGCTGCCGGCGCTGCCCTGCCTGCTCCTGCTGCCTGCGCCCTCCTGGCCCCCTGCCTGCATCCCCGCTGCATCCGGTGGCTGCGGGGCCACGCAGCAGCCGGGCAGAGCCCACCAGCGGCGCGTGCATGGCCGGGACCCCCGGCCCCGTCAATCCCCCCGCCAGCAGGGCCGGGGGAGGTGCTGAGCCCCGGAGGGCACGCGGGGGTGCCCGGCCCCGAGGTGCCCGGGTTCTGCTGCGTCCCCGCAGCGTGCCCGGGGCTCTCCCGGCCCGGCCTGGCTCAGACTGGGGCACGCCGGGCTCCTCCGCCTGCAGCCACCGCTGCTGGGGACACAGTGGGTGCCCCACCGCCGGCCCCCCGGGTGGCGGCCCCAGCTCCCTTGGGTGCTCCTCCAGCCGTTTGGGGCTGGGAACGGCGGAGCCAGGGCGTCCGCACCCGCCATTGTCCGGCTCTTCCCACGGGGTTTTAAACCCAAACAAAGGTTTTTGGGTGCTGGTGGCTGACAAGGGGGGCACGGGGCAGAGCCCCCCAGCTCATCCCAGGGGAGGGGGGTCAGCCCGGGCTGCACCGCAGCATCCCTGCCCCACCGCTTGCTGAGCTGGGGTGCGGGGTGAGAAGCGAGGTGAGGGGGGTCGTGGGCGGCAGGGTGCCGGGGAGAGCGGTGGGAGGAGCGTGGGGTGCCGGTGACGAGCGGTGCCGTCGGGCTGAGTCACTGCTAGTGACTGCCGGGGGGTGTGCCGGGGGGATGCTGCTCGCACTCGGCCACAGGCTCCGGATCCCCTCCGTGGGCGGCAAAGTGGCGGCGGAGCCACTCCGACGGTGCTCGGTGCTGGGCTGCGGCTGCGGGAAAGAGCCAGAAATCGCCGGCAGAGTGGAGAGTCCCCTGGCCCTGCAAACACGGGGAGTGTCCCCAGCGTCCCCAGTGTCCCCACAGAAGGGACCAGCCATGGGGAAAGCAGGGAGAGGGGCACAAAGCACCACCAGTGAGACAAGAGCCGGCCGAGGGGTGTGGGGCAGGCAGCGATGGGATGCTCACCCCTGCGCTGGGGGGTCCCACCGCCCGTGGGCTCGGGGAGGCGGGCGCAGCCTCCGGCCAAGGCTGCCCTGAGGGCACATTGCCAGGGATGGGGGCTGCGGCCAGGATCCGTCCCTCCCCCAGCACCCGCTCCCGCCTTTGCTGTTCCCCATGGGGGAGCTGTGGGGGGCAGCTCTGGGACCCTGGGGGCAGGGAGTGAAGCCTGGAGACCCCCTGCCCTCTGCCACAGGGATAGGGACCCCAGCACAGCCCCTGGCCCCCTGCCACCCCTCCCTCCAGCAGCAGCGGCCGTGCCGCAGGGCTCCCTGCACCCGCTGCTGCCACTGCCACCGCAGGTCGCACGCACCCCCTGCTCCCGCCCCGGCCGCTGCTGCCGCGGCCCCCCTGGACCACGGCCCGCTCAGCTGGCACCGATCCCTGCCGGTGCCGATCCCCGCCGCTGCTCATCAGCGCCAGCAGCCCCGCGCCCCTTCCACCCCGGCACAGGGCAAGACGCACCCCACGCACATCTCGCCCTTGGGTGCTCCCAGGGCAGTTCAGCCCCATTTCCCCATCCTGACCCTCCGGCACCGCTCCGGTCCCACGTCCCCGCCATCGCCCTCTGCGGGGAGCTTCCCGCTGCCCGTCCCCGGGGCCGTCCTCGGGCTGCCGCCGTGCTGGCGGTGAGACGGCTGCCTCGGTGCATGCCCTGGCCCCACATCACCGTTCCACAGGGTGGCACCCGGAGCCCCATCCCTCGGGGTCTGGCCTGACCTGCATCTCCCCCCCATCTGCCGGCTGCCGCAGGGGTCACCTCGCTGCCTCCGAGCTGGGTCCGGGCTGGGGTCCGGCGGTGGCTCCAGTGCCAGCGGGTGCCCACCAACCCCGCAGCCCTGGCAGAGCCGGCACCGTGGTCAGAGCAGGAGGGTTTGCCCACGGCAGCACCTGGTCCCATGTGTGGGGATGCAGGGACGTGGGGATGGGCCCCCTGGTGCCAGACCCACAGCCGGCCCTGTGGATCGGGGAGGCAGCGCTCGGCACAGTGGTGCGGGAGCCGCAGCGCAACCCCTGGGAAGAGGCCGAGAGCTGAGCAATGCTGGCACAGGCGCATGGCGTGGGCACGCTGAGCTGGGTGGCACGGGGACGCCTGTGACTCGGTGCCACCGGTCACCCACTGCCCCAGCACTGTGGGACCCAGCGTCCCCGGGAATGCCCCTGTGGGTGCTGGGCCAGCGTGGGGGAGCCATTCCCGGCGGCTCGGCCCGGCATGGCACGGCTCCGGGCACACAGCACCTCACACCGGGCTGGCGCCCAGGGGACCCCCAGCTGCCCCAGCACCCTGGGGTTGGGCCAGGAGTGGGGTGCCCAGCCGCCTCTTCCTCATGCCCCACAGAGCTGCCCGCTGTGGCTGAGGTGCAGTGGGGCACAGGGGAGCGGCGGTGAGCTGGTGACGCCGAAAAACAAAGCCCACAGGAGGACACACAGGGAAGGGGGGGAAAACACAGAAACCCCCACTATTAACCAGGGTTCATTGCGATTCACCCCCAGGAAGGGTGCCCTCACCCACTGCCCTGCATGGCATGACGGGCAGCGCTTGTCACCGGCGTGGCACAAATGCCGGGAGGAGTGGCGGTGGTGCTGGGGTTGGTCCTGCCGCCGCAGTGCCCGTCCCGGCAGCGGGGCTCTGGTGGGACCCCACAGTGGTGCCTGGGGCGGGGAGGTGGGGGCCAGGCTGGTGCCCATGGCACGGAGCTGCACGTGCCCCCGCACGCGGCGGCCAGTGACGCCGGGGCGGCAGGAGGTGCAAGGGCCGCGCAGGATTGCATCACGCCCGTGCCGGCTGTGGAATGGGGGTGCAGAGGGGATCCCACTCTGTGGGGGGCTGCCAGGGCCAGCCATGCCCTGTATCCCGGGCACCCCTCCCAACCCAGGGGGGACCCCAGGGACCCCAAGGAGGGGGAGAGGCTGCTGGCTGACGTCTGCCCAGCCCGCCCAGCCCCTGCACCCCCCGCCCACAGGGGCCTGCGGGACCTTGTCCCTACACCCCGTTTCTATCCCCCGTACGCCGTTTCCCTGTCCCCTCTGCACTCGGGTACTCCCGCACCCTGCTGCTACTGGCACGGGGGGCTGGGAGCTCCTGGGGCTGCCGCTCCCGCCGGGTTTGGCACAGCCGGACTCTGCCGGGCTGGCAGCTGCCTGCAGGCAGGGCTGACCCGCTCCTGCCTTCCCCCCACCAGTGCCCGTCAGCCGGACGGGCAGCGTGTGGCCGGCTCAGGGCCAAGGCCAGGCGGTGCCGAGCTGCCCCCCCATCCTGCACGCGCCCCACGTCCCGCTCCCGCGTGGGAGTGGGAACAGGGATTTTCCCTGATGAATCATCCCCCACTCCGGCAGTGGCTGTGCCACAGCGCGTGCCCGCTGACCCCACTCACCGTGGGACGGTCATGGCCCTGGGCAGCCGTGCCAGGTCCTGCCTGGGGACCCCCGGCCGTGCACCCCAGCCCTGGCGCAGGGGAGCTCCGGGGCGCGGTGCTGGCCGCTGCCACGGGACGAGGTGGGATGGGATGTTTACCCTGCAAGTGTGGCTGCCGTTGCGGCAGGCGCTTCGGCTCTGGGGTGGTGGCACCGTGGGGCTGGGCCGGAGCACGCTGCCCCGGCACCTCTGGCACGTGGCGGTGGGCTTGCGCCGGGGCGGCTGCACAAGGACGTTGGCCTCGGTGCTGGTGGGAGTTGCCGGGGCCAGGGACGGCCAGGACGGGCTCAGTGGCCTGGGAGGGACCGGCACCGGGGCCCTGCTGCCGGACAGGCGCTGCCTGCACGGCTGGGGGGCTGCTCCCCGGCCCTCCGAAGGCCTGATCCTGGCTCCGGCCGGGCCGGCGCAGACTCAGCGCCGCATCCTGACAGGACCCCCGAACCCTGCGGCATCTCCCACCGTCCGTGGGGACGAGCGGCTGCCCAGCCCCCCCGCGTGTGTCCCGGCACCCCACGGGCGGCTGCGAGGGATGGCGGCAACCGTGCCCCAGGATCCCGTCCCTCCCGAGGGGTGCTCTCCCGTGGGGGTGCACACCCGGGGGGCTGTGCACACCAGTGGGGGCTGTGCACACCCAGGGGGTCCGTGCAGGCCGGGGTCCCCGCACACGCGTGTCAGGGCACACCCGTGGCCGGCGCAGCTCGCGGCCGAACCCCGACCCGGCCCGGGGAACCCCCTGGACGCGGCCCCGCCCCCGCCGGGCCCCGCCCCGCCCCTCCCGGTGCGCCCAATGGGGCGCGTCGTTCCGCCCCCCGCGGCGGTGGCGGCGCAGGCGCAGAGCGGGCGGGCCGGGCCGGCCGCGCGAGGGGCCAAGATGGCGGCGGTCGGCGGGGCGCGCGGGCGGGCGGGCAACGCGGCGGCGGCGGGGCTGTGAGCGCGGCGCAGCGGCCGCCGCCCCCGCCATGGCCCGCCTGGCCGACTACTTCGTCCTCGTCGGCTACGACCCCGGCAAGCGCGGTGAGCGGCGGCGCGGGGTGGCGCGGCGCGGGGCCGGCGGGGGCGCGACCGCTGTCACCCGCCGCGGGGGAGGGGCGCGGGCGGCGCCGCGCGTGGGGCCGCGGGGGGGGGGGGGAGTACGACGGACACGGGGACGGGCCCACGGGGGGCCGCGCCGGCCGTGGGTGCGGGTCCGGGTGCGGGCCGCGCCCGCGCGACGTGGCGGGCGCCGGACTGGGCCCGCGGGCGGGCCCGCCGCCGGTACCGGGAGCGGCCGCTGCAGCCCGGCGGGGGTGGGCGGGCCCGGCCGGGGTGGCGTGGGGCCGGGCAGCACTGGGCAGGGCGGAGGCCGCTTCCCCCGGGCCGGTCTCCCCCTGCCAAGCCCCGGGCAGGGCCGGGGCAGAAGCGCCGGCGCTGGGTGTGCACGGCGGCAGCCGCCTCCTCCCCGGGGCTGACGGGCCTTTCCCGTCCACCGGCGGCCCGAAGCGCCTGTGCGCGGCTCTGCTGAAGCACAGTTTGTGTCCCTTCGGGGGTGCCCCCGCCCCGCCGCCGCTCCGCGGTGGGGATCTCTGCCCTCGCTCGCCGGGAAGGGCCGGTGCAGGCCCGAGCCCCCCGGGACGGGGCCGTTGTGCCCCAGCCGGTGCCGGGCCGGCGGTTGTGCAGCGGCCGAGCCGCGGCACTCCCGGCTCGCCGCTCTGGGTAAAGACCCCGGCCCTGGTTGTGATAAGAACGAGCTTTGTCGGCATTATAAACGAGGTTAAATGTACCTAAAATTAGGACTTTCTTGCAGAGTGCGTATCAAGAGCATCCCTTCCCCAAATTGCACGTTGAAGAGGCTGTTGGCTGGAATGTTTTAAGCGTGTGCGCAGAGCTGAGGAGAGGGAACCCTTTTGCACACAGCGCCTGTTAAACCGTGGGTTTGATTATTACGGGAAGCTGTTGAGACTGAGAGCTTAGTTGACAGTCAGAGCGGTTGCACAGTTGTACGGGTGCGAGCGTTGGCAGCGCTCCGTGCAGATCCCCGCGCCCGTCGCTGCGCCGGGGGCTCCCCTGTGGGAGGCGGGAGCTCCGGGAAGTGCGGCGTGCAGCTCCACTGCAGGTCCGGCACCGGGGCGGTGTTTGGGCTGGAGAGCAGGCAGCCCGAATAAGAGTTTTGTGTGTTCCGAGTAGTGTCTGATCACGTGGCGAGGTGTTTTATTATTATTCTTGCAGGTGTCTGTCTTCCCCCGCTGTCCCAGCATCCCACCGGAGCGGGAAGGAGTTGCGCTTTCCCCCACAGTGCCCTCGTGCTGTGCCCGGGTCAGACTCTGCCTTGGAGCAGATGCAGCGGCCTCTCGGGAGCGAATGGAGGGCTGTGGTGATGCTTTGCAGTTGTACCGTCTTCACCTCACTTCTGCGTGCTGCCTCTGGGGCCCCGGAGCATTTCCTTCTGCATCTTCTTGCTCGCCTCGGCCTCCCTCGTGGAGCTGCGGCTGATATCGGCAGTGTAAAACTGGTGGTGCTTTGCAGTGGTTAGTAACTGGTTGGGAACAGCGGGGCTTGTGGAGCAGGTGAGCACTTTAGTCTTGTGTTCCTTGTCTTGAGACTCGGAAGCCTGAGTTTCAGAAGGGAGTGATAAATGCCATGCATCTTCCTAGTGTCATTTGAGACTTGTTTGGGGAAGACGGGCAGCGCTCCGAGGTGAAGTGGTTAATTGCAGTGGGACGTTAGCAAGGAAAGAGCTCGCAATTAATGAATTGAATGCTCTGACTTAAACATTCACTGTATTATTTCAAATCTCATCTGTAGCATACAGGCCACAGAACTGAGCTGAATTCTCTTGTGTTTGGGCTAGTACAGACCTCGGCAAAACATCCAGCCTTGACTTGGAAACCATTAGCAGGTTTTGGTAGTATAAAAACCTGCCAGCAGCTGTGGCACTTGTCTGGTGGTGGCTGTCCCAGGAAAAATGTCTCTGTGTATAGCCTGAACCTACCTGACCTCAGCCGCTGGCCGTGGGTTTGAGGGCCCCTCGAACCAGATGGCACAGGCACGGTGGTGTTACCTCTGCTCTTGGCAAAGTGCTTTTAGAGTGTAGTCCTGTTTTAATTAGTGATGTAGTTGAAGGTTGCAGGCCTTTCCTAGATCGTATTTCGGCTGGGCAGAGCCGCCTGAGGTCTGTGGGGCTGCTGCTTCCCTGTGACCATGGATGGAGACCTCGTCACTGCCTCGGGGGCTCGGGGCCCATGGGGTCACTCCGCAGCCAAGGGTGGCTGTGATCTGCTCCGCTTTCTACAACTCCGGAGGTCTTTTGCCCCGGCTGCTGGCACGGCAGAGAATTTGGCACCTCTGTTGCGGTCGGTTGGCAGAAGACATGCAGCTGTCTTCCTCGAGCACGGCAAAGCTATGAGGTGGGGAGACGTGTCCAGGACACCGTGGGGAACTACCACTGCAGAGCCCGAGCCTCCTTGCTGCTGAGGTAACGGGCTCACAGGTGGCCTCGCCGCGGTGAGGTACCAGCAGTCGGGGCACCCGCTGCCCAAGAACGGCACTGGCCAGCACCACCTAAACAGCTGGTCAGGCCAGTGACAGCTAAAGCAAAACCCTTTCCCGTCCCAGTTTGTAGGTGCCAGAGTGCTCTCCCGAGCTGTGTGACAGGTGGGTTGAAGCAAGACGTATGTCCGAGTGGTGTGCCACCCACGAGGATCTGTCCGCGAAGGATGTGAAGATTGATACCGGTTATTTCATTTTTGGGATCAATATGGCAACACTTGTTCCCCATGTGTTGTCCTGTTTTCACATTCACCCTCCCTACAGGCAGCTTAGATAATGTTTGTAGGAAGGGCATGCTGCTCTCATCTGCGAGTGACTAATTGCTTTACAGGTTGGTTTAGTCTCGGCAGAACCGTAGCCTAGGCGGCAGGCTGCCGCGGCCGTGCCATGCTGGCACCTCCCTGCCAGCTGTAAACAAACCGGGGATGAGCGCGGCAGGGAGGAACCCGCACAGCAGCCGGATGGGACCCTCTGCGCGCGGCTGCCGAGGAGTCCGTGTGCCAGTAGGGTTAACGGTTGGCAGGGACGGGCTTGCAGTTGGGGACGGTGAAAGGGGAAGGTCTGCTGGGGCGATGGGACCTGAGGTAGCTCTGCATCGCCTCCAGAGACAGAATCACAGACTCATTGAACAGTTTGGGTTGGAAGGTACCTCTAAGGCCATCTAGTCCAACCCCCCCTGCCATGAGCAGGGACATCTTCAACCAGATCAGGTTGCTCGGAGCCCCGTCCAACCTGACCTGGGATGTTTCCAGAGATGGGGCATCGACCACCTCTCTGGGCAACCTGGGCCAGGGTTTCACCACCCTCACTGGGAAAAATGTCTTCTTTAGATCTAGTCTGAATCTGCCCTCTTTTAGTTTAAGACCATTACCCCTTGTCCTGTCACTACAGGCCCTGCTAAAAAGTCTGTCCCCATCTTTCCTATAAGCCCCCTTTAAGCCCTGGCAGCTGCAGGAAGGTCTCTCCGGAGCCTTCTCTGCTCCAGGCTGAGCCCCCCCAGCTCTCCCAGCCTGTCCTCATAAGGTGTTAATGTAGCTCAGCGCAGTTTTGTGGGAACAAAACCGAAAGCGAGAGAGACGGGCTCGAGGGCTGAAGCGGGGTTTGGCAGAGCCAGCATGGGGCTGGGTGCTGCGATGGTGGAGGACGGCATGTCCACAGTGTTTGCTGGGGTTTACGGGCAGCATCTGCTCCTGGTGCAGAGCGTTATCTTCCTAAAGGGCCTGGTCCTCCCCGTCACACGCAGGCTCGTGACCCAGAGTTGTGATGGCTGCTGGAAGCAGCATCTCTGCTGGCGTTCTACTCATCTGGAAGGATGAGAAAAAGGACCGTTAACTCTTTCCAGAAACATGTTGTCTGTCTGTGAAACCGGTGTCTTCGCGGTACAGCAGGAGATCCTCTGGCTGGGCAGTGTGACCGTGAGCTGGACTGGTGGGCCGGCGTCCAGCCTCTTTTCCTCCAGTTTTGCGAGCTCTGCTCCGGTGTGCTGAGCCGCTGGTTGCAGCGGTTGTGCCCCGGGAAGCAGAGCACCCACATACTACACTGAGAAGAAGCTGCGGCTGCCTGATGCTGATGTCTTTGCGTCCCGGTCGGTTGTGGCTGCAGCCACGGTTGCCGTACACCGAGCCACCTCCTGCGTCCGTGCGCTTGTGTCGGGAGAGGGGCTGCGTGCTGCCGGGGCTCCGGGTGAATGTATGGAGCTGAACGTGCCCCAGCAGTGGGAAATGGGTCTTTTCATATGGGAGTGTTTGTCATATTGTGTCATGATTGCTCACATTATTCTCTGTAAATGGATGTTTTTAAGCCTCTTGGCTCTTATCATGGATGCAGACAAATGACTGCTTTGCAAAGCCAGGACTTCTGGCTGCTTTTTGCCTCGGGATCCGGGAGGTTTTTCTCTGTGCATCCGCCGTGGCCTGCCTGAGAGTCCAGGACAGCTCAATTTCAAAACATGTTTAGCATGGATGAAGGGCTTATCTTTGAGTTTTCTATACGGAGCACTGAGTGAGACATGGCCTCTTCCCTGTGGGGGACTAGAAAACAAGGAAACAAACGGGGGGTTTAGAATACACGCATTTCTGAATAAGCCATTGACAATCTGCTGCTGTTTCTGCCGTGGCCGAGTTCGCAGCTGTCCAGCCCTCCCCAGCGCAGGCGAGCGCTGGGTGCTGCGCGCTCTGGCCGAGCCTCTGAGGTTCCCCCCGGGTAAAATGCAGCAGCGGAGGAGGAAAAGCCTTTCGGCTGGGTGGGCGGTGGGTGACTCGACATCTCCTCGGCTTTTCCGCGGCAGATTGTCACGCTGGCTCAAACCCTGGGTGTGCTGTTGGAGGCTAGTAACGATGGCAAGGCCACGCGGCGTCACTCCCCCATGGGATGGCAGCCCTGCGTGTCCCCGGTGGCGTGCCCCACTGCTTGCCACACCACCGCCTGAGCCCGGGTTTGCTTCTGTGGGGTTCACCGCCTCGGGGGGGGCACAGGCTGAGCTGCGTGCCAGGGTCTGGTAGACGCAGACCCTGCTGCAATGCCTGCTGCTATCTGCTCCAAAAATGAGATTGCAGCTGCCTCCCAGGGCCCAGGCAGCCTGGGAGGGGTGCTGGTTTTCTGCGGGGGCACAGGGGCTAGTGTGGAGGCTGGCAAGGCTGCTCAGATGGCCCGGCTGAGCTGCGGGGGTTGCAGCATTTTCCGTATTTCTTTGCAGTTGTGGAGACTGGAGCATCGTCCTACATTTAGCGTACTCTTGCTGTACTGAAACGTAGCTCCTTCAGCATGCCTGGCTGCTCCTGCGGCCAGGGCTGGGGTTTGGACACATTAATTCTGGTTTTGAGCTTCTGTGGGAGGTAAGGGTGGTGGTTGAGAGGAAAGTGCCTCCCTGCTTGGTGCTGTCTCTTTCTGTGAAGTCTTTGACGCAACTTCTGGTGGCGCAGGCCCCGTGCAGACAGCCTGAGGAACGAGGACGCAGGCGTGATGCGTCCTGCGCTCCTCCGAGGTGCTCGCAGCTCCTCTGCCTCTCAGGCTTTCACTGCACAGCTGGAGCCGATGCCTGGAGTGAGGAGCGAACACTGAAAGCCAGAGAAGCTGAAGTAAAGCCGCTGGGCAGAGGAGAGCTCTCGTGGCTCGTCCTGCTACTGTCCCACCCGTGTTTTGAGTTGGTTTTCAGCCTGAGTGTGCCAGGCTCGCTGCTGCTGCAAGGTGTCCATGCAGCTCTCGCGGGTGGGAGGCATTTCTAGCTGGCAGTAAAAGTACTGTCAAGCGTGGAGCTGGCCAAGTGACTCATCGATTTGACTCAGATCTCGTACTGCGCACATCTAGCAGAAAAACCCCATCCGTTGCAATGCCTCCGGTGGTTGCTAGCAGCGAGCTCTGTTTGCTATATAAATATTTGCAGAGGGGACCTCGGAAAGAGAGGCTGTAATCCCTGTACACGCCACCTGCGAAGCTGCCTGTCTTCTGTCAGGTCACCTGGCTGCTTGAAAGGAGAGAATGTCGCAGCCGTCGGGGTGGATGCCTGTCGAAGGGGGTCACCGTACCCCTGGCAGCCGCCAGCCCCCACGCCACAGCATCCCAGCTGCACTGGGCGGCCTGGGAGCTGTAGCTCCTCTCATCCCCGATGCTCTATTAATACTTCTCTCGTTCTCTTTGAACTTTTGCCCAGGAACTGAAGCTCTGTGTGCTGCGGATCAAAAACCAGGGAGTCAGATGCCTGACAATGACATGGGATTAGATCTGCCATTGCCAGGTCTGATGGTTGGGTGGTGGGGTTAGTCCAGCAGTGTCCTGTCTTTGATAGGTCTCAGCACTTCCAGTTTCCTTCAGGTGCTTATGTAGATTGGAGGAGATGAATCCTGCGGTCACCGTAAGATTCATGAGATGGCAGGCCCTGAAAGCCATCGTTTGTGCAGTCTGGACTCTGCTGCTGTTTCTCCACAGCTGCCTAAGTCCATCCTGCTTGCTGGGCCAGCGGCGTGGTGCCGCCAGTGCACAGGTATGAAGACTCCAGCCGTCCTGGCAGCAGAGCCACAGCCTGCCTTCTGCTGCCGTCACGGGCACGCCAGCGTCTGCGTGGGCGGCTTCTGAAACCTTCTTGCGTTTGCAGGGTCCGGTGAGCCCGTCGCCAGCCAGCACGCCACGGGCACAGCCACAGCTCCTGTGCAGGCTGGTGACGGGCCTTGCTCGGGTGCCTGTTCCCCGCTGCCGCGGTCTGCGCAGGGTCTCTCTTCTCTCCCCGGCACCGCTTCTTTCTACCCTGTACCTCTTTCTGAGGCTGTTTCCTGAGGCTGCCAGAGCTTGGTTCAGTCGACGAGCACCGGCAGCCTCTCCCGGAGGTGTCAGGGCAGCTGGAGCCCCTGCGGCTGTCTTGTGCGGTCGGCAGCTCCATTCCCCAAAGGTCACTGAGTGGGACGATGCTCTGAAACAATCTAAATACGGCACAAGAAGCATCTTGGTGTAAAGCTTTCCACGGGCTCACCTCTGTGAGTTGTAAACCTATGATGTCGCTTAAGAGAAAATGGAAAATTTTCCCTACCCCATTGTGGGTGATCCTCCTTTTTCATGGGGGAATAAATGCATTTTATATCAGTGTGGGATGAGTCGTTTTTTTGCCTGGAGCAATACCCGAGCAGGATAAATTGGCACGAATGCTTTAGTGCTCTGGTCTAGTCGTTTCTGCCCCTTTGTGAGGAGACTCTCCCGTGGCTGGCTGGATTTCGTTGCCGGAAGCTCCTGTTGTTGTGACCATTGCTGAGAGGGTAGCTGGTGTTCGCATGGCTGCGTAACACCTGTGTCACGGTTTCGGGAAAGTGGGTGAACGTGAGGAGGAAGCATCAGTCTAAAACATATGTTGTAACCAGATTCTTTAACTGCTCATAATATTTTGTTTACTGCCAGTGAGAATTTTGCAAATTTCTTTTTTGTTTCTCTCACTTGAGCTCGTGTTTATCTCAGTTTGAGCAGGAATCTGAAGACTTTGTTTGCAGCAAGTTTCATTTTCCCATTTCCAGTGCTGCGATGCTAGGCTTGAAAAGCAGCTGTGGTTTTATGGATGCTAAAAACACAAACAAAAAAGACTTGGCCCCGAGGTAGAAATGTGCCCTGGAGTTCCTCGGGTTGCCCAGCTGCACGCCCTGTGGGAGCTCCCGCTGCGGTGCCGGGGTGGGAGGAGGAGTTCACCATGAAAACCCCTTCGGTTTGGTTACCCTGAAACACCCAAGGGGATCAGAGGAGCGGGGAGGTCGTACTGCTGAGCTGGGGAAGCTTTTTCTCCACCTCTCGCCGCTATCGTGGCACGAAGCCTTCCGGGGCCGGGCTGCTTGTCTCTTCCTCTCTGTGGCTATAACGCTTTTGACACTAAATGCTCTTGTTAGGTCAAACCAGACATCTGAGAGCCTGCAAGCGCCTTGGGGCAGGGATCATCCTGCTTCTAGGAACCTATCTTTCCCATATCCAAACCATGTTCATCCCTTCCAGTTTTGCAGCTGGTAAAAGGGGAGGCACAGAGGGTTTGGTAAAAGTGGCAGCAGTTACTGGTGAGAAGGGGCAGGCGGCGGAGGCCGGTGTGTGTGGAAGAGCAGCCCTTCATCTCCCAGGAGCAAAGGCCTTTTTCTCCCGCTGGTCTTTATGGTGTGGCTCCAAGTGCCACGTGTCAGTTTGCAGGGAACAGTCTGCATGTTTGGCAGCTGCTGCTGCCTTGTAACTGAGATTTGGATAGTCTTGCACGTTATTTTTATGTTTCTGAATGCTTTTTGATCAAGGCGATGCAGCAGGAAGTTTTTTTGGGGGAGGAAAAACTGAGTCTCTTGGTCTCTACTCATTAGATGTATTTTTGTGTTGTGGGTAGCTGTAGGAAGTGGAGCCAAAAGCTAGTCAGGCTGCTTACCTCTTCTCTGTAGGGCATCTTCCTCCCCAAACCAGAGGTTTCCAAAATGTGCTGATTACCCAGATAACCACGCTTTTCAGTCTGGCTGAGTTGCACCCTTTCTGATGATGAACCATTCTGGCATCGAAGCCGAGAGGACCAGTGTTCTTCTGCAGGTGTCGCTCACCCTGCCCCAGACTCTGACAGCTTCTGATCTGGGGGAATCACAACCACGATGCACCGCTGGGTCTCGGCCCTCCAGAATGCCTCCTGCAGACCCTGGGGCGAGTTTTGGTCCCCCTGCCTGCGTGCACTGCCTCCACGGGCAGCGCCGGTTGGCCTTGTGCAGACCACTCCTCTTGGCAGTCTCCAAGTCAACTCCGCTCCTAAACTGCAATAATGTTGCTCTTTTAGACTGGGAAAAGACTTCAGAGCTTGTTTTAGGGACCTTACCTGAATGTATTAACTACTGACTCATCAGCCTCACCTCTCTGCCTGGGAAGATCATGGAACAGATCCTCCCAGAAGCTATGCCAAGGCACATAGAGGGCAGGGAGGTGATTTGAGACATCCAGCATGGCTACACCAAGGGCAAGTCCTGCCTGATCAACCTAGTGGCCTTCACTGACGTGTTCACTCATCCTAGGACAAGTGAAGAGCTACCAGTGTTGTCTATCTGGACTTCTGCAAGGCCTTTGACAGGGTCCCCCACAACATCCTTCGTTCTACACTGGAGAGATACGGATTGATGGGTGGACTGCTCAGTGGATGAGGAATTGGTTGGATGGTTGGATCTAGAGGGTAGTGGTCAATGGCTCAATGTCCAGATGGAGATCGGAGGCGAGTGGTGTCCCTCCAGGGTCTGTATTGGGACCAGCACTCTTTAATATCATCATCAATGACATAGTGGAATCGAGGGCACCCTCATCAAGTTTGCAGATGACACCAAGCTGAGCGGTGCGGTTGACCCGCCTGAGGGACGGGATGCCATCCAGAGGGACCTGGACAGGCTCAAGGAATGGGCCCGTGCAAACCTCATGAGAGTCAACAAGGCCAAGGGCAGGGTCCTGCACTGGGGTTGGGGCAACCCCCGGTATCAGCACAGGCTGGGGGTGAAGGGCTGGAGAGCAGCCCCATGGAGAAGGACTTGAGGGTACTGGTGGATGAAAAGCTGGACATGAGCCAGCAATGTGCACTTGCAGCCCAGAAGCCAACCGTGTCCTGGGCTGCCCCCAAAGCCGCGTGGCCAGCAGGGCGAGGGAGGGGATTCTGCCCCTCTGCCCCGCTCTGGGGAGACCCCCCTGCAGTGCTGCATCCAGCTCTGGAGCCCTCGGCACAGGAGAGACATGGACCTGCTGGAGCGGGGCCAGAGGAGGCCCCAGCAATGCTCCGAGGGCTGGAACAGCTCTGCTGGGAGGACAGGGTGGGAGAGCTGGGGGGTTCAGCCTGGAGCAGAGAAGGCTCCGGGGAGACCTTCCTGCAGCTGCCAGGGCTGAGGGGGGGCTTAGAAGAAAGATGGGGACAGACTTTTTAGCAGGGCCTGTAGCGACAGGACAAGTTAGTAAAACTAACGCTTTAATTAGTGCCCTCTTTTAGAGGGCAGATTTCCACTAGATCTAAGGAGGACATTTTTGACAAGGAGGGTGGTGAAACCCTGGCCCAGGTTACCCAGAGAGGTGGTCGATGCCCCATCCCTGGGAACACCCCAGGTCAGGCTGGACGGGGCTCTGAGCACCCTGATCTGGTTGAAGATGTCCCTGCTCCCGGCAGGGGGTTGGACTAGATGGCCTTGAAAGGTCCCTTCCAACCTAAACTATTATATGATGTCTTGTTTTGGTTTAGATACATGCAGTCATGTGTCTAATGTTTTGAGAACGGGGCTGTGTGTCTGTTAGTGGAAACCTGGAAAACCTGTGGGGAATTACAGGCGAGACCGCCTGCTCGGGCTGTCGGGCAGCGCCAGGCAGGCGCAGAACTGGCAGGCGTTTCCAGGCGCGGTGGTAGGACCAGCTGCCCCTTTGGCTGCAACAGTCCGGCAGTTGTTGCAGCATTAACATGCTCGTGTCAACACCCGCGGCGCGTCCTGCTTGGGACGGCTGTGTGTCCCAGTGCAGCGCGTGAGCACGACTGCGGCAGTCAGCGCTGGTTATCTCCGTCTTCATCTGTCAGGTTTTCAGCTGCATTGTTCCAGTGGTGAACTTGGAAGCGAGAGGAGCTTGATCCCCGGGCAGATAACACGGCACAGAGCGCGCACGTCGCGTCTCCTCTTCTCCTGCCTGCCCGTGCTGCCTGCCCCGTGCCGGCCGTCGCTCCGGCGCGGCTGGGGTCACCCCGACGGGCGGTGGGAGCGCAGGGGTGGGAGAGGCGGTCAGCGCAGCTGCCGCTGTGTCCGCTGCCGAGCGGAGAGTGGGGATACTGTCCTGCCTTTGAACACAACATCTCTGTTCAGCCCTGAACGGGGCGAAGCTGGGGGACAATTGTTTGCTTCAGCTTCTTCTGGAGGAGCGGCTATGGTGGCAGCAGGGGTACCAGCATCGTGAGTCGTATTTAGAAATGAGTAAAACTGCAGCCCTCGCAGGTTTGCGCATCATCTGAGGCGCGCAGGATGCATGGTGCCAGTGAGGAAGCAGTACGTTGGATGGCACTTTGGACTTGGTCAGCCGTGGACGGGTACAGCGCGGGTTCCTTTGGAAAGGTGGGTGGTTAGAATCCCGGAGAGAGAAGCTCCAGAGTGAGAGAAATGTGAACTTAGCAGACTTGATTAGGAAGGAGGTTGGGCAATATGCGTGGTACCAAAGATAGACTGCTCCATTTTACCTTCCTAAGGAGAAGAACAAGATCTGTGCCGATTTAGGCAGTAACTATCTGCAGGAGTGACTCCTATGGGTTATCAGTGAGGCAAGGCGCTCAAACGCTACGTCCAGTGATGTGTCAGATATTTATGTGGATGAGAATACCTGAGGTGATGTTAGGAAGGAGGAGGAAAGAAGGTGCTGCCTGACCGCCCAGACCAGCTCGAATCAACAGACGCACTGGAGGAAGCTCCCGTGCAGGCAGCTAAATCCACGCTTCACATGCACCTGCTTGGCCCGTGTCAGAGATTAAACTCGGGCACCTCGTCTTAGTATGATGGTTCCTGCTCATTAGATCTATTTGAGGTGTTAAATTGGAGAAGGAAAACACAGCCTTGTGCCTTGGGACATCTACAGTGTGGATGAGGATGCGAGCCCCTCACTACAAAAAGGACGTTGAGATGCTGGAGCGTGTCCAGAGAAGGGCAAGAAGATCGTGAGGGGTCTGGAGCACAAGTCTGATGAGGAGCAGCTGAGGGACCTGGGGTTGTTTAGTCTGGAGAAGAGGAGGCTGAGGGGAGACCTTATCGCTCTCTGCAACTCCCTGAAAGGGGGTTGTGTTGAGGTGGGGGTTGGTCTCTTCTCCCAAGTAACCAGTGATAGAACGAGAGGAAATGTCCTCAAGTTGCACCAGGGGAGGTTTAGATTGGAGATTAGGAAAAATTTCTTTACTGAGAGAGTGGTCAGGCATTGGCACAGGCTGCCCAGGGAGGTGGTGGAGCCACCATCGCTGGAGGTGTTCAAAAAACATGTGGACGTGGCACTTCGGGACATGGTTTAGGGGGCATGGTGGCGTTGGGTTGATGGTTGGACTTGATTTTAAAGATCTCCTCCAACCTTAATGATACTGTGACTGTGTGAAAATCAAGATTAGTGAGCTGTACGGGCTGTGATAACGGGAAGTTTGCTGCTGACTGTGGGCACAGGCAGCGCTTTTTTCCCCTAAAGGGTGAGGAATGACGGTGCCCTTCTCCGTTTGAGGAGCACTTGGATCCTGAAGTGCAATGGCAGACGTCGCCCGGCAGACACATGCTGGGCATGGGCAACGCAATCGCGCGGCGGGCGTTTGCGACCGAGGAGGGCTTGGGGACCGCGTCTGCCCGGACGCAGTCGCCTCAGCGAGGGATGCGCTGTTGCTGCGCGGGAGAGCGCGGCGGCAGCGGGAGCGCTGGTGCTTTTGTGAGCTGGAAGTTGAAGGACGTAAACAACCAGTTATGCAAAACTGCGCAGGGGAGAGCTGGGTGGCGCGGCACCACTGTGACAGGTTTTGGAAGAGATGTTAATTATAGCCTCCCTTAATGAGCCGGGAGAGAACCATATGTTGTTAGCGTTTGCAGCTGATGTGAAATTGAGAGAAAGGAGTTGCTGGTATCTTAAAGAACAAAAATTTTGAGAGCTGCTAAGCTCTTGCTGTGATTCACTCCGGAATGAAATTAAGTGTCCTGCAGCAACAGTCAGAGACTTTTCTGAGGGAGCCGGGCAGAGCCCCACTCTCCGGCAGGCGAGAGCAGCCTGGAGTGCCTGTGTTTGGAGAGGGGGAATAGGCACAGCACGTGGCTGAGGTTCGGGCTTCGTGGATCCCTGGGGGAGACTGCCGTGCTGCCTGTGCCTCTGCCGTCGTGCTCAGCTCGGGGCCCCCCCTTCCAGGGAGGGTGCTCGGTTCAGGTGGGCTTGTGCGCCCAGCATGACGAGGAGATTAAAATATATTTAAGCTGGCTAAGCAGTAACTAAGAAGACGTACCCCCGCAAGTATCGGAGCAGTGTAAATGCCGTACGGTCTGATGTAGCCCGGTGTGTTTAGCAAGGTGTTGGGCTGGGATGCAGAGGTTCCGTGCCACGCCTGGAGGAAGGTCTCCGTAAGTGTCTTTGTGCCACTGGCACCTGAGCCCTTCCTAGCCATGGAGCTGCCTCTTCGACCGGAGGAGCTTGGCTAGAGGAGGACTGCTTCAGCAGGCTGCTTCCGCCTCCCACACCTGGAACGCTCTTACATCAGTTTTGCATTTGTTTTATTACCGACAAAATGTCAGCGTATTTGGAGCTGTCAGCCCGGAGGCGAAGGGGAGATGCTGAGAACCACTGCAGAGCTGTGCAGCTTGCATCTGGACGTGGGGTGTGTTTGAGGGGCCTGGCCTTTGGCTTTTGGGGCTATAGCAGTCCAACTTGTGCACCAAGCCGTTGTCTCTGCTGTGCCCGTTTCTGGTCACAGCAGACAGCAAGTGGTGGGGACAGTCTCGTCCCAGAGCTTGCGCTGCTCCCAGCACCCATCTTGGGAGCTTCTCGGAGCGCTCCCAGCCTGGGTCCTTTACCCGTGTCATCTCTCCGCATCCGCCTCCTCCAGGCACATAACCATGCTGTTCCTGTCAGCCACCTGCCGAGGAAGGGGATCGATGCAGAAGGACCCTCCCAAAATGCTGGTGTTGGGGTGGGTCAGGCGATGCTGGAGCGGCTGTGGCAGCTCCAAGTCGTGGCTGTTCCCATGGGTGTGGAGCCGACAGCGGAGCGGCTCGGTGATGGGGGACTGGCTGGACCAGGAGAGTTGAGATAGCCAGGGGTCTTGACTGGGCTGCAAGCCCTTGTGTGCCGTGGACATCAGCGGTCGTCTTAAAGTTGACTTGAGTACAGCCAAGCAAAGCAGGATTTCCTTTCTTGAAGTTTCTTGGGAGAGGATCTGAGAATCGACGTGCGTGTTCTGCAGCCAGTGCTTGTCTGTCAGTGTCTTCTGCTGGATTGTCCTGTGGTTTTGAGTTGGAGGAACACCTTTATTTGTAATTTTATTCATTTATTTAAAAATGAGTTGGGAACAAAAAGTGATCCTGTGGCATCAGGGGAGATCTTTCATGTTTTCTTACTTCAGTTCTAGGATAAACTCTGGCTGG
The DNA here is from genome assembly GCF_964289735.1 of Phaethon aethereus. Classification (NCBI taxonomy): domain Eukaryota; kingdom Metazoa; phylum Chordata; class Aves; order Phaethontiformes; family Phaethontidae; genus Phaethon; species Phaethon aethereus. Next base: position 719,526 of record NC_138575.1, read on the forward strand.
TTTTGGTCACTGTGTTCGTTTTTAATTTTCCAGTCTGTTCTAGTGCCGCTTTCCTTGACAGCTCAGCACGATGAGTGCATCTCTGTGGATGGGAAAGCGTGAAGTCCCATCTGAGGATTTCCTTCAAAATTTTCCGTACAGCAGAGGCCTTGCTGAACTGGCCTGCCTGCCCATGCTGCGAAGCATGGCCGCAGGCAAAATCGCTGCCCTGGCTGCCGTGCTGGCAGAGGTGCCGTGCCGGCGTGGCTCTGGGCGGCTGGAGGAGAGGGGGACTGTGGCCTTGTGTGTCCTGAAGCCATGAGCGGTCTTTCCTAACCCAACTCATTTCTTTCTAGCAGCCCAACAGTGTGTGACTGTGGGAGGTTTCTGCTGCTGGTTCAGTAAATTCAACTTCTTGTTCTTCTGTCTTTGGCTTCAAGCTCTCCAAGTTTCTCTCAGCTGTCTTGACTCTGGTCCATGTTTTCACTTAACTTTTTATTTTCCTCTCTGTTGACTGGTTTTTGGCTGTGTTTGAAGGCTGCTTTGCTTGTTTCACATATTGGTCTGCATCCTTACTGTTTTAACCTTACCATCTTTCTGTTAAATCCCTGTGTGTGTTTTTTCCTCTGTAAGTCCTGGCAATGGAGGTCACTTTACCATCATATTAATGCAGACGATGGAAGTGCTGATTCTCTTCTTTGGACCTTACGTTTTCTTGACAACTCTCGCCTTATAGAATTGACTTTTAAAAACGTTGCACCTCTTGGAAATGGCTCTCCAGCGAGGATGTCAGAATTTCATACTGTTTTTTAAAATGCCGATGCATGAACTTGAGGTTTGCCATATGGTTTGGACTTGTGTCTCGTCAGAATGAACTGTTCGGAGAGCTTCACCCGGGAGCAGCTCCGACGCCGTGCTGTTCAAACGTGCGGGAGCGTAGCCTCCACCTGCAGTCTCCCAGTTTAGCAAGACATTCGAGGGGTAGCGGAGAGCACGAGAAGTAGGTAAGACGTGGACCTTGAGAGCCTCTCAATTCAGGAGTGTGGCCATGGAGGGGTTTATTGCAGGACCCTCCCCTGGGGCAGCTCGGTGGCGGTGGGTGCTTCCAAGGTGCTGTGGTCTAAGCCGGTGTGATCCTTCAGCACCGGTTGTGGAGTTTGCTGTGGCAGGACTGTCTGTGACCTGCGGGTAGGGAGCTCTTGCTATCGAAGGAACTTTCTTCCTCCCGTCACCTCTGCGCATGGCATGGCAAGGGCCGCCTCCAGCCTCTGCTGCGCGAGGTTTTGCTCCGGCGTGGTGCTGGATGTTTCTGGGGACCGTGAAGCGTAGCTCCAAGCTTGAGGCAATGGAGGCTACAGGCTTGTGGGTGCGAGCAGCAGGGAAAATTCCTGCCACTTCTTCTGGCCAGCTGTCCTTGCGTCAGGGCTTTATTTATGGGACTTTCTCAACTCATACCTCTGGGGGAGAAACATGAGGCCAGAATTCAAGGCTGTGAAGCAACTAGCCATTTGAAATAGCCATCTTCTGAAGCACAATTATGAGAAGGATGCTCAAGAGAGCATTTAATATCATTCTTACTAATGATGCGAATGCTGCTTTTTCCTGTTCTCGGCAGAGTACAGAATGACACTGTTGGGTTTGGGGGTGTTTTACTCATCTGTTCAGAGTGCAGCCCTGGGGTGGGTGCAGAAGAGGCTGGCTGACACTGGCTCCTCCGGGACTTGAAGGAGAGGAAGGCTGCATCACACCTGTTAGAGAACAAATGAAAATAAACCCATGGGAACTAATTGGTTTACAAGAATGGGCTGAGTTCTGTAAAATGCCACTTCAGAGGTATGCAGCTATCATCTGACTTGCTCAGGGGTGCACTCAAGGGTCTAACAGTAAGGTTATCCCGACTGTATATAATCAATACAGAAGTTAGGCAGGCCTTCCCAAGCTGAGTGTCATGACCTCTACTTCATGATGGTTTTGGCCTTTTCAGAGAAGGTTTTGCCTGTGAAAACGTGGCTACTTTCTCATAAAGGCCCTTCATAAGCATCCATGTATCTGTAGGCATATCTTGGCCCTTTCTTCTGGATATGAAACATCTCAGGTGGCGTCAGGCCAAGGAGAATAAATATGGTCTGTCATCTGACACACTAGAATGAATAGACGGCACTGCAAGTACTGTTTCTCTAGAAATTCAGCTGCTGCAGGCTTGTTGGGTAAAGTCATGAGACAAGTGTTTCACGAAAGTACAGGGACTTTGGTCCGCTGAATCATCTGCTTAGAGAAATCTGTTCCCAGCGAAGGATGCAGTAGGAAGTGCCGAGGAAAGCCGAGGCCATTCAGTCATCGGGCAGCTGAGAGCCGTGAGGTCCTGCCAAACAGCGAGAGGAGCAGCGATCATACGCCAGGCTGCAGCAGCGCAAGTCAGAGGTGTGGGCGCAGCACTGCTTTCTGGTGTCGGCACCGCCGGGGCTCCGCCAGCCAGCGTTTTCTGGCTTTCACCATGGAAGGTGCCGTTCGCTTCCATAGCTTGTGGGCATATAAAGTGTGAGTCCACATGAAGTGGCAGGTGAGAAGTAAACAACTTGGGAATGAAGGTCTGGAAAGTGTGTGTGACTAAAAGCAAATGCATTGCTGCTGTCATCGCGGTAGGATGATGGCGTGACTGCCTGAAGCGATGTGGGGTTGGGTGTTTTGACCGAGGAGGTAATTTTGGTTTGGGAGATGAAGGGCTGTCTGTAGCCATGATCCAACGTGAGCACTGGGTGTAGCTCAAGGAGGATAGATACCCTTGTGGAGTTACTAAAACAAACAAAAAACCAACCCCAAACCCCCCGAATCCAAAACCCCCGAACAGCCACACCTCCCCCAAAGTCACAGCTTTCATCCTGGTTTTGTCAGCCTGCGGAACGCAGGCGCATCCTTGGCGTTAACGGGTAATTACAGATTTTAATACCATCTGACTTCCAGTTTCCGAGTGGGAGTGCTGCGGCCCTGAAGCACTCCCCGTTCAAACGGAGGATTTTCCTGAAATCATTTCCATTGTTTTCCTCCTTGGACAACTTGTGTGGTTCGGAGGTGGATAACAGTATTCTCAGTATTAGCTCCCTTCTGTGCCCTGCGCCCCGTTTTGTTGATCCCTGAATCTTGCTTCCCTTTCCCAGGCTCTTTGGATGTCCCTGCAGTACTGAGGCAGCCTGGGAGGCCGCGGCTTGGAGAAATGGGGGTTTAGGAGATGCCCTCAGGGGACTAGGAAAATTAGCTGCCGTCTGAAGGCACTGTTCAGAGTTTCGTGGCAGAAGATGAGAACGGTTATAATGAGAAGATGGGTGGTGCTGTGGAAGTGCGAGTCGCGCCTGCGGAGCAGAGCTGCTGCACCGGCGTGAGCTGTCGTGTGTGCGCGACATGCATGAGTTCATCTTGGGTATTTTGTCTGCAACCATTATTTTCAGCTGTTTGGCCCAGTTCTAGGTGCAGTTTTATTTTTTATTTCTACTTGTACAGCTGGGGAAGGTGGATAATCCAACTCCTCTGAGGAAATAGTCCTGATAGTTTAGGAAATATATACTAGAGGGAGGTGGTGTCTACCGGCTGGGTCCTAATAAATGCTCACTTTGGTCAACTGTCTGGCGCACAGCTGCTTTGTGGATGCTGGATTTGTTCTGGTGATGTTCTCCAGGCCAGCCCGTGGAGATCATCTGTGCGTAGGCACAGCAGAGCACACCTAGAGGGGAGTGGAGACCCCAGGGAGGCAACATGTGAAGTTGAGAATTACTCCTAGAATCTCGTCAGCCTTCCTCTTCAGCCAGGACTACAGCCATCACCCTTCGTCTTGTGAGGGGGAACAGTGTCCCGGTCCCTCCTCTCCCCTCTCTGTTACCCATAATAGCACGAAAGATATAGGCATCAATAAGGTTCTCGAGCAGCTCTTTGCCCATCAGAGGCACACACACGTCAATAAACATCGTATTTGTTCTTCAGCCTGTTTTCTCCCAGGCGCAGTCTCTGTGCGACACCAGCTTTCCACCTGAAACCATATTGAAATCAAATGCTTGGACAAATGCTGCTTCTTGCATGGACCCCAAAATATTCTCAAGAGATCACAGTTCAGTAATTGGCTTGAAGTTAGTGAAACCAATCCTGCTGGGCTTGAGGAAGGCTTCATTTTTATTTATTTATTTATGTGTGTATATATGTATATAGTGGTTGAATACCACTGTTAGTAGGTATCTGGGCAGAAATCCCAAATAAAAAAGCCTTTGGATATATATTAGAAAATGGTAAATGGCAGATCCAGCATTTTATTATATGTGATAAGCTGCAGAAATGCTTTAATACGTGTAGGTGTAGGTCATCCCCCCGGACAGGGAAGTTAGCTGGCAGGGCGGCTCGCCCACGTTGCAGAGCGTGCCGTGCTGCGTGCCATGCTCAGCGCAGCCTTTTCCCTGCAGCAGGACAACAAGGGACAACCGTAAAGGAACACTTTTAATCTTCTTTGCAGATTTAAATTGATATTAAAATAGGGTATTTAAGTTACTCGCCTTCAGTCAGTTAATCCCCAGCACTGCAGACCCTCATGGTGCTGCTGCCTGCCCTGCCGGCTTGCAGGGCTCGGGGGTGAGGAGCCGGCTGCGGAGCCGGGGTGAGGAGCTGGAGATCAGCAGGCGAGGGCAGTGCCCACGGCTGAGGGTAGGAAGTACTTTCTGAGCTGAGACCCAAAGTGCTTGTTGCTGGCTTTTCCCCCCAGCTGTACGCAAGGGTGCGGGCAGCGCAGGGCCGTGACCGCAGGAGACTCCAGCAGTCAGATCTCCGAGTCCCAGGATACTCTGAGGGCGAGCGGTTCCTCCTCCTCTTCCCAGTGCTCAGCCCTGCTGGGCTTTTGCTTTGCGTGGACATTGTTGGGTTTCCTTTATCATCGCTCCCTGAAGTTTGACCTGAGGGATGTGAGCAGCGCTGATGACGACCTCGTGCACCAAGATGCTGGTTGGGGAGTGCGGGCAGCAGGTACGAGCAGGATGGGCAGCGCCTCGGTGTGTGGCTGCCAGCGTTGCCCTGCCTTCTCCTCGGGAGCCTTGCAGGGCGGAGGAGCGAGCAGCACACCCACTCAACTTACGTGCTGCGGGCAGGTGGGTGAGTTGCATGAGAAACACAGCACCGTGGTGAGAAGGAAGACAGGGAACCCGAAAACGGTGGGGAAGGGTGGACAGTGAGAAAAGGATACAGCTCATGGGGTGGGAAGGGAAGAAAGCGTGTCCTGCCCCGCAGGACAGCACAGAGCCAAAGCGGTGGAGGAGAGACGTGCAGCTCCTCCGAGGCAGCAGCATCAGGTGACCTTGCTGATAAGTCCCCAGCTGCAGTGGTGGGCCAGGGAACCTGTCCTGTGTGTCCCCGCCAGCGGCGCAGCGTGCACTCTTAGGCTTAGATGGGGAGGGCAAGGCTCCTGTGGGATTTGCAGGTCTTCTGCCAGATGGAGAGACTACCAGGCGTTAAAGTAAATCCCGGATTTACCCGTGTTCTCCAGCAGCGAAGCACGGTAAGTTGCTGGCGGTTCTGCCAGCCGGCTGAGACGAATGGGCTGCTTGACCGTGCTGGCGCGGGGGACGCGTGGGCGGAAGCGTTAGCATGCACTGTGCCACCCTGTGCTGGACGTGGTCAGCCTGGCAACTGTCCCTGGCCCCGGAGAGTGGGGAGCAGGTTAGCCTCCGCCGTGGTGGCAGCCCCCTTCAGCCCCGGTGGAGCAGCGTGGCTGGGAACCTCAGGAACAGGTCCTTCACAAACCCGGCTCCCGCTGTGAGCTGACAAAGCCCGTCTCAGGGCTGGGGCAGTTGGAGTGGAGCTTGTCAGTGTGGGTTCCTGCTTGGAAACGCAGACACAGTTTGGGGTGGAAGGAGAGGGTGAACGGACAGGAATGAAATGTCCTGGCTCACGGGGTTCCCCCTCTGGGAAAGGGTTTCTAAGGAGAGTGGACTCTAAATCTTCCCCTAATCTCCAAAGGGCTCTAGAGTTGGTGCTGTGGAAATAACAGCACAGGCAAATGGGTAATGGAAGAGGATGTCGGTGCCCGTGTCAGCAAGGCTTGGAGCCTAGCAGATCCGTAGGTGAACCTGCTGGCACCGAGGATCCCCTTCAGCACCGTGCCAGCTCCAGCCATGGATCTTCCGGCTGAGCACCGTGTAATGGTCGGCTGCTGTTTTCCAGGTTAGATGGATCCGGAGCTGGTACAGGTGATGCTCCGTGGGGCGAGCTAGCGTGCAGGCAGTGGTGCCAGGAGCTTGGCGTTGGGAGTCTCTCCGGATCCAAGCCGGTGCAGACCTACCCAGGGCAGGTGGCTGCATCAGGTTGGAGATCAGCGTTTGGTCCTCACGGAGGGCTGTTTCTAAAGGCCGTGTGTTCTCCCTTGCGCTGCCTGGGGCTCTGCGGTGAAGTGTATTTACTGACGATAACAGCAGGCTTTCTCTGAAGCAGGGTGGCTTTCAAATTTCCAGAAGGGTTCTGTGATGAAGCTGTCATGAGTTTGCTTGCTCTTTGCTTCTGTGGGTAGAAAGCAGTAGGGACCTCTCATTCCTGGAGCTGACCCCATCCACAGCTTCTCCCTTTCAATCAGATCCTGGCAGGTTTCGGTCTTGTCTCGGGGGATCTCAGACTGCTGTGGCTTCCTGTTGGCTGTGCCGGTATGCACTACAGCAGCCTCTCCTGCTCCAGGGTGGAGCGAAAAGACACTTTCCAAACAGGATAACGTTAGCATCTCTCCTGAGGAGGATAATCAGTGAGCTGCATTGTTGCACTTAAAAAATAAAAATAAAGGAGGGTGACTAGATTTTACTCCTCCTTTATTTCCCACTTTACAGGGTGATGAACATTCATCGTAGCAGCTCGTTCCCTCGTGCTAACGCTTGACAGCTTTTGAGCAGCGATGCCACCTTGCTGTAGTAGCTTGTTCCCTATAAATCAGCTGCCAGTGCTTGTGAGTTAGGGATTTATTGACCTCACCTATCCTGAGACTCATGATGAAGTATCAAGGAGCAGGGAAGCATCTGGGGAGACTGCAGGAGCGTGTTCTCTGCACGCTGGTCTGGGGCTGCTTGTGGAGAGGAGCCTGTGCCACCTGAGCGCCGGGGACGCGGCGAGCTTGCACGCTGCTCCTGCCTTGCCCTTGCCTGTCTTGTGGCTGCTGACTAAAGTTGTGTTCCTGGTATTGTTTGCTGTTATCACTCTTAAAAAAAAAAAAAAGAAGGCTTTTGTGGGCTGGAGGGGACTGAACGGGAAGCTGGGGTTTTCTGCGCAGCGTGTGTGCCTTCAGCTGCCTTCTCTTATACAGACACAACCTCTGCTCACCTGGCTGGCGGCACGGTCGCTGCGGCCGGTGGGAGACGGGGGTACGGAAGAGCAGTGCTGGGACTGGATGCCCCAAGAGGAACTGCCCTGTCTGCTGGCTCTTTGTGTGCCCCCGCCCTGCGCACCCCTCCGGGAGCTGTGCGCAGACACACAGTCCACACGTGGCTGCGGCCGGGTCCAGGCTCTCCCAGCTGTGTCCTGTGCACAGACACACGTGTGTGCAAATGGGGTCTCACGCGACCCCACGCCTTACGGTCTCAGCAGTCAGCCTGGACGCTCTGGTTGTTTTGCTCCGCAGCGCACGTACCTGCCTCCCCAGCCGCGGACCTACTTGTCGCCTGGTCTGGCTTGACCTCTGCTCGTGACCACGCCGACGCGCGAGCTGTCGCTCGCGGCCGAGGCTCGGCCCGTCGCCCATGGCCTGACTCCAGCTGCTGGCACTTGAACCCCCATGTGCACACACAACCGAGCCCCCCACCCGGGAAAGGGGTGCAGTAAGAAGGCAGAAGGGCTGTGCTGGTTGGGCGCAGGGTGTCTGGTGCTCGGTCACCAGCAGCCAACCGCTTTCTTCTCCTCATCCCTATTTCCCCGCGCACCCTCTTCCCGAGGCCTCCTGGCCGCTCCCTTTCCCATCCTTTGGTCCCTCTGTAAGCCCCCCATAGAATGTCTTGTGCAGCCCCCGAATGCTCTGACCTGCACCCCACAGTGTGTCCCGCAGTCCCAGGCCAGGCTCCCCGTCCCTGGCCGGGTTACAGGGCTCCTGCCGGCCCTTGTGGCTCCTGCGCCAGCCCTGGAGCAGCTGGGTCCCTGCGGCGGTGAGCTGCTCGAGTCCACATCTGAGGGGTGATTTGGAGATATAGTCCGTTGTGGTTCTCAAACTGTCGTATCAAACGTGAACTCTCCTCCCAGTGTCCAGGGAGATCTGCCGCCTCTTCCACGTTGCCTCAGGTTCAGGAAGGGTCCAGGACATTGAAGGAACCAAATGCAATGTCGGGAACAGGTCCCGCAGAGCCAAGGGCGAAGGCTGGGAGCAGAGCTGCGACGTTGTTGTGCAGGGCATTCCCGTGATAACCTGAAATACGTTCTCTGGAACCACCTGGAGCTTGGCTGGAAAAGGGCTGCAGTAAAGGGCATCTGCGTCACCTCTGTCTAAAGCTGCAGGAGAACACAGCAATCTAATTTCTCTGTTGTTTTTCCCTTGAGTTGCGCTGGCGGAGGGGACTGCACAGTGGTTTCCTTTACTGGAGGCAGCGGAGAATCTCAGCATCCCTGCGTACGAGGCTCCCGTCCCCTGTCTTCGGGCAGCGTCTCAGAAACGAGGGTCCAGCGGCGCGGGAGTCAGTGCTGCTTCTGAAGCATCAGCCAGCAAAGGCTTTGCCCGTGTGGCTGTGGGTAGCCCTAAATCCTCGGCCTAACTTGAGCGGTGGCAGGGGGACGAGCAGGTCCGAACCGCTGCGTGCAGCGCCGGAGGGGCCTGCAGGTCCCTGCTGTGCTGAAGACTGTCCTGTTGTGTGGCGGGATGGACGCCCCGAGCGGAAAGCACCCACAGCAGCTGCATGGAATCTGGCGTGCTTGAGCGAGTGCATTGTGGAGAAGGGGCTCCGAGTGAACGCCTGCCTTGCCGTGCCCCCGCCGGGGCGAGCGGCCGCAGGGCTGCTCCTCGCTCTGGCAGGCGGCAGCTTCCTTTCTCATTTGGGAGGAGAGCTGTCTTTGTGGTGGCTTTGCGCAGCAGGATTTTTATTTCGCTCGCCAACACGGTGCATGCACCGTGACGCTGCTCGCTCTTAACGTGCTGCTTTTAGCCCACTTCCTCGGCGGTGCTGTATGTGCCTGGCGGCCCGGCATGCAGCCGTGTCCATAGGAGCTGCCGCTCACGTGTCCGGCAGCCCGGCTGCATCGGCTTCCCGCAGCTCCGTGGGGAGCCCTGGCACGGTGTCCCAGCCTGCATACAGCTGCTGCCCCCCTACTCACCTTCAGCCCCTCTCTGCTGCGGTTTTCATCAGGGCAAAGCAGTCCACCGCCTACATCTACTTAAAATCAATTCCTTCAGCTTGACAGATTGCGGAACACTAATTTTTGAGCAACGTGCAACTTTTAAAGGGCGACGTGACTTGAGCTCTGGCTTCTCTGGCTCTGGGAGAAGCCGCCGCGGTGCAGGAGTTGCTGATACTGCGGGCAGGAGCCGGGTGCGGGACGCAGGAGGGCAGCAGGGCCGGGGCTGGCCTCGACCGCAGCAGCCGTGCTGCCTTGGCTCCTCCAGCATCGCCCTCGGGGCCGGTTCCGGCCGCGGGGAGGTGGTGTAGCAGCCAGCATCCGGGGCGAGCGGAGGTGGTTTTCACAGTCCCTCGAAAACGCTCTTTTCTTCTGACGCTTGGCGCGTGCAGTGCGCATCCATGTCTGTGGCTGGGTGTGCAGTGCTTGCATTGCTTAAGCAGTGCTGTCTTGATGAAGGGTTAATGTGGGACTAGAGGGTAGTTCGTTTGTTTTATTTTGTGTGTTGTTTTTTTGTTTGTTTGGTTGTTTTGTTTTCTTGCAGCACCAATGTTTCGCTCTTGTTTTCTTTTCCCCTTGTCGTATTAAGGACAAAAGTTATTTTTCCTCTCACTGTTTCTTTTGCTTAGTCTCCCGGAGTCAGCCTAGCTGCCTTTGCCTCGGTTTCCTCTGCACCCCCATCAGTGCTGCTGACGGTGAGGTGCTCCGGGCTGTGGCTGTTTGGCTACAGCTGGAGCGGGCTGCTGTGGGCCGGTGTCCGGCAGCCTCTGCGCCGTGCGCGCCATCTTCGTTTTCTGTGCAGCCTTGGGGAAGGCATGTAATGCACCTGTCCAGCTCAGCACGCGCTTGTGGCTACCAGCTGAGGGTGAGGGGAGTCCAAAACCTGCGTGAGTGCCCGTAGGCAGCCCTTGCTCGGACAGGACTGCACTAGTCTGGTCAGAGCTGCCCGGTCAGACCCCACACTGCGACGGCGCAATTCACATGGGGAGTTCCTGGGGTCCAGGAGAGATCCGTTTGTTACCTTACTGCAGTTACTGCACGCCGCTGCATCTCACACCGCTGTGCTAACTCGGATGCCGTCGATTACCTGGTTTGGCATCCTTGGCCATCACCTTAGGTTTGGGCAGCGCTGGGAGCTGTGCCGGCATGCCGACACCGATGGCTGCTGGTGGCCTCTGCCCTGGCAGAGCACGCTGTCCCTCCCGTCGGCAGCTGGCCTGAGAGCGTTTCCTATTGCAGCCCTCCCTTTCTCTTCCACTGAAATGATTTGCAACGTGATTATTTTGCTTGGCTCCGCTCCTTTGTCTCAGCCCATGAAGGCTTTGGGGTTTGTGGAATTTTCCAAGTGCCAGGGTGGCTGGAAGGGAGCTCCCCAACCCCACGGCGTCTGCGAACGGAGGGTGAGCCCCTCTGCATCTCACATCAGGAGTGTCATGGTGCACCGCCCCGAAAGCAGAAAACCGCCCTGGCATCAGGCGAGAGGAGGGTGAGGAAGAGGCTCTGGAGGAAGGGGGAGAGTAGGAAGATTGCTCGCTGGTCTTGGATTGCTTCCCAGAAATGCTCGCTGGAAAATGCGGACTCCCTCCCTGAGTCCAGAGGGAGGGACGGGGAGCTGGTGGGCTTGTCCCAGCTCCGGCTCCCACCTGGGCTGGCTGGGGATGGGGGGACGGGGAGCTGGTAGGCTTGTCCCAGCTCCGGCTCCCTCCTGGACTGGCTGGGAATGGGGGACGGGGAGCTGGTAGGCTTGTCCCAGCTCCGGCTCCCTCCTGGGCTGGCTGGGAATGGGGGACGGGGAGCTGGTGGGCTCGTCCCAGCTCCGGCTCCCTCCTGGGCTGGCTGGGAATGGGGGATGGGGAGCTGGTGGGCTCGTCCCAGCTCCGGCTCCCTCCTGGGCTGGCTGGGGATGGGGGACGGGGAGCTGGTGGGCTCGTCCCAGCTCCGGCTCCCTCCTGGGCTGGCTGGGGATGGGGGGACGGGGAGCTGGTGGGCTCGTCCCAGCTCCGGCTCCCTCCTGGGCTGGCTGGGGATGGGGGACGGGGAGCTGGTGGGCTCGTCCCAGCTCCGGCTCCCTCCTGGGCTGGCTGCTGCCACGGTTGGCTGGGCTGTGCGTGGGGTTCGAGTAACCTCAGCGTGCAGGCAGCAAGCTCTGCCGGCTCTTGGGTGGACAGCACATGCAGCCTCCAGCCCAAGGCGCTTGCTTGACTGATAGTACTAAAAAGCTGGTGGATTAAAGGGGTTTTCCCAGGCTCACAGAGCTTTTCTCTTACCTCCTTCATCTCCTTATCTGGCCTGTGCTGTTTCTCAGGGTTGGGTGCCGGGCAGGAGATGTGGGTGGGGAGCATCCTCGCCGCAGACCCGGGGCGTGGTGCAGGCGGCGTGCGGGGGTGTCACGGTCCCCTTGTCCTGTTTACAGGACAACGTGCTGTGTGATTTCGGAGGGGGAGAGCAGGGCGCTGGGACGGCCCTGGCACCCTGGCAGGGTGCTCTGAGCAGTGTGGAGCCCCCGGGACAGTGCCGGCAGGGACAGTGCCAGCGGAGCACAGGGCAGGAGTGCTCTCAGGAGGAGGAGGCGGCGGCTCGGTGTGCTCCTCCTGAAGCAACCACGTAACCTGGGGACAGCCAGCGAGATCTCTGCCTTGCACAGGCAGTCTCCTCACAACACTGCTCCCGCTACAGCCACTGCTTGTGAACCCGGCTGTATGGGAGTTCCTCTTTGCACAGAAACCTTCAGATGTGGCCGAGGAAAAGGCTGAGACCTGCTTGCAAACTTGGTCTGTTCCTGTGCGATGGTGTTTCTGTGCCAACGGCGACAAAACAAAGCGCAAAGCCCACCTGGGTGCGGGGGATGAAGCGGTGATGGGGCAGAGGATCTCTTTCAAGGAGCTGTAGGAGGTTTTCGTCTCCATTCAGTTCCTCTACTTCATGTCTTATTTTAGACAGATTTGGTTTCAATTTTGGGCATTTTCCCCACTGGTGACTTTCCAGTTGATTAAAATATTCTCTGTAATGGGACTCTGGGCCCCTCCAGCGTGAGCGTCTCTTTATAAACAGCCAAAATTCTTCAGCATGGGGATTTTGATTCTGTCGTGAGCTAAATCCCTCTGTGGCCTGTCTTTACTAGAATTGTTTTTGGGATAATTTATTTGTCACAAATCATTTGTGACACCCATCTACAAGAAGGGCCAGAAGGAGTACCTGGGGAACTACAGGCCTGTCAGCCTGACCTCGGTGCTGGGGAAGGTTAGGGAGCAGGTCATCATGAGTGCCATCACAGGGCATGTATGGGATAACCGGGTGGTCAGGCCCAGCCAGCATGGGTTCATGAAAGGCAGGTCCTGCTTGACCAACCTGATCTCCTTCTAAGACCAGGTCACCCGCCTAGTGGATGAGGGAAAGGCTGTGGATGTTGTCTACCTTTATTAAAGACTTTATTAAAGCCTTTGACAGCATCTCCCACAGCATTCTCCTGGAGAAACTGGTGGCTCGTGGCTTGGACAGGTTTGCTCTTTGCTGGGTAAAGAACTGGCTGGATGGCCGAGCCCAGAGAGTTATGGTGAACGGCGTTAAATCCAGCTGGCGGCTGGTCACAAGCGGTGTTCCCCAGGGCTCGGTTCTGGGGCCGGTCTTGTTCAATATCTTTATAGATGATCTGGATGAGGGAATTGAGTGCTCCCTCAGTAAGTTTGCAGATGACACCAAGCTGGGTGGGAGTGTTGATCTGCTGGAGGGCAGGAGGGCTCTGCAGAGGGATCTGGACAGGCTGGATCGATGGGCAGAGGCCAACTGTATGAGGTTTAACAAGGCCAAGTGCCGGGTCCTGCGCTTGGGTCGCAACAACCCCATGCAACGCTACAGGCTTGGGGAGGAGTGGCTGGAGAGCAGCCCGGTGGAAAGGGACCTCGGGGTGCTGGTTGACAGCCAGCTGAACATGAGCCAGCAGTGTGCCCAGGTGGCCAAGAAGGCCAACAGCATCCTGGCCTGTATCAGCACTAGTGTGGCCAGCAGGAGCAGGGCAGGGATCGTGCCCCTGGACTCGGCCCTGGTGAGGCTGCACTTCGAATCCTGTGTTCAGTTTTGGGCCCCTCACTACCAGAAGGATGTTGAGGTGCTGGAGCGTGTCCAGAGAAGGGCAACAAAGCTGGGGAGGGGTCTGGAGCACAAGTCTGATGAGGAGCGGCTGAGGGAACTGGGGTTGTTTCATCTGGAGAAGAGGAGGCTGAGGGGAGCCCTCATCGCTCTCTGCAACTCCCTGAAAGGGGGTTGTGGTGAGGTGGGGGTTGGTCTCTTCTCCCAAGTAACCAGCAACAGGATGAGAGGTAAACGGCCTCAAATTGTGCCAGGGGAGATTTAGACTGGAGATTGGGAAAGATTTCCTCACCCAAAGGGTTGTCAGGCACTGGCACAGGCTGCCCAGGGAGGTGGGGGAGTCCCCATCCCTGGGGGTATTTAAAAGCCGTGTAGACGTGGTGCTTAGGGACGTGGGTTAGTGGTGGGCTGGGCAGTGCTGCGTTAGTGGTTGGACTCTATGAAACCATTCTGTGATTCTATTTTCCTGAAATCTCCTGGGATGAATTGTGAAATCTGATTTAGGGGAGAAAATGTGGTAAGAGCGTTTGTCAGCGGTGGCAGTCGGGCGCGGTGCAGCCGCCCTCCCAGTCAGCTCAACGCGTTTCCCATTCCCTGTGTTTCTGTCACCGAGGTTCCTCCTTGCTCTGAGCGACTCCGGGTGTTATGAAGCCGAGTCCTGTGCAGGCCTGCGAGCTCCCTGCTGCCCGGCCCGGCTCTGCGGCGGGTGCCCAGAGCAGTGCTGCCTGCCTCGGTGCGTGGCGGGTCTGCCGCGGTCTGGGCAGGCTGGCCGCTCTGCAGGCAGGCTGCCTGCACAGGAGGCAGGCTGGCCGCTCTGCAGGCAGGCTGCCTGCACAGGAGGCAGGCTGGCCGCTCTGCAGGCAGGCTGCCTGCACAGGAGGCAGGCTGGCCGCTCTGCAGGCAGGCTGCCTGCACAGGAGGAAGGCTGCATGCGGGATTTGTCTCCCAGCCCCGTGGGCCCATTCATGCCTCAGCTATGCAGGTCGGATTAAACCAAGCTTCTGTCTGTCACCGTAAGCTTTCCTGGTTGCTGAAAGTTTGCCTCCTGCGCTCTGATAAAGCTTAGGAAGGTGTCCGAGGGCCTTTCTCCCTTTCTGGGAGAAAAGGGTCCCGACAGGCTCTCTCTGCAGCTGAAGTACAAGCTGTTTGGAGGGCAGATGTGCATCTGTGACTTGGGCTCTCTGCTGGGAGCGGAGGACAGTAAAATGCCGCCGCAGCAGCGCAGTGCTTCCTTTCTCATGTTATTTGCTGGGCGGGCTCGTGGCCACCCACAGACTTTCAGTGCAGGGCGGGGGAGGCTGAGCTGTGCTGTCGTGCCCATGGCCAGGGTTGGGATGGCACCGTGCGCCGACGGCTTTCCCCGTCCATCCGGCATCTCACGGCAGGGAGCTGGAACAGTCCTGTGCTGAGCGGGGTTCACAGCTCTGCCCCGGCGCTTGGCGTGGGCCGCCAGCCGCGGCTCCCGCACGCCGAGGTGCTCCGCGCACGCGGAGTAGCGATGGGGCTTGGGCATCCAGACGCCGATGGGCCCGTGGCTCTGCGTGGGCGTTCGTGGGCTGCAGGGCAGGCAGGGCCTCCTTGGAAGCTGCCGGCAGGCATCTCCAGCGCCCTCGGGCAGCCTGGATAGTGGGCTAAGTGTAGTCATTTTTTATTGATGGGGCATTGCTAAAAATGGGGAGAAATTGTACAGTACTTGGTGCCCGTAGCCCCCTCACCCAGCTTGGCTACGGGAGTTTATAACAGTGACCTAAAGCCACTGATGGCTCAGATAACTGGCATTATAGTACGTGTAAGGGGGACGCTGCCAAGTAGTTCAGGCTTGCATATAAATTAATGGCAAGACTGCTGTAACTTTAAGATTAACTATTTCTGTGAATTTAAGCATTGCATTGTTGAGTTAGGAGGCTGTGATCACTTTTTTCCTTTTTAAAAGTAATTTCAGTTTGGATAGGCTATAACCTAGATAGTTCTTTACAAACAGGGCAAAATGACCTTAACAGCTGATAATGTGCCTGATGCTGTTGGAGACAGGATAGTAACTTCGTGTCCTCAAGTGTTCACAGTGCTTTTTAAAGCTTGGGTGAAAGGGGAGTTCAGACGATATTACTTGCTTTGCTTTGCATTTAGTTACCCTCATGGAAATCTTTGTCCTGAGGAGTGGAACAGGCTTAGTGGAAACAGATGAAAAACTTGCGTGACGTGGGAAAGCCCAGAGGAATGCATGGGAGCAGCGCGACAGAGGTGACAAGTCCTGGAGCTGCAAGGGAGGTCGGTGGCCTTGACGTGAGGTGCGAGATGTGCAAGCAGGGACCATGGTCTCGCCTGGCCTGTGTGGTCACAGCACCTTCGGGTGCTGAGGGAGCCCCGAGAGTCGTCTAGATGCTGGCCTAAGCCATACTTTTTTTATAGTTAAGAAATGGGTTGCCAGACAGGCTGTAGCTGAGTCTCAGCTGCAGGACCAAACAGAATTCAGTTAGGTCCAGGTGAAGCAGACTGCCGACTTCCATCCGTCGTGGTGCACGCGTGCACCTTCTGGTGAGCAGCCCTGCTCGCCGCGGGCGTTGCGGTGCACCGAGGGTGCTGTGGGAAGGAGGACAGAGATAGTCCAATGAGTTGGATCTTGGAGATGTTCAGAGTGTCCTGTCCATATAACAGTTTCTCACTTAATTTTTCTGTCAAAACAGCAGCAAAGATGAATGATTGCTGTTTCGAGTCTGAGCAGTTACCGCAAGGCTGGAAACTCCACCTTTGTGGCTGTAGGCGGAGAGCAGGCTGTAGTGCAGGCACCTTAGCGAAGTGCACCGCTGCGTTGGCTGAATGCCTGTGCTGCGCTCCAGAGGATGGGGAGTTCATCTCTGCCAGAACCGTCACCATTGGAGCAGTGTTTTATTTCCCTATTCTTAAGGGCTAAGCTCTTAACTCAAAAGTTCAGTTTTGGGCCCCTCACTACAAGAAGGACGTTGAGGTGCTGGAGCGTGTCCAGAGAAGGGCAACGAAGATGGTGAGGGGTCTGGAGCACAAGTCTTATGAGGAGCGGCTGAGGGAACTGGGGTTGTTTAGTCTGGAGAAGAGGAGGCTGAGGGGAGACCTTATCACTCTCTACAACTACCTGAAAGGGGGTTGTGGCGACGAGGGTGTTGGTCTCTTCTCCCAAGTAACCAGTGATAGGACAAGAGGAAATGGCCTCAAGTTGCACCAGGGGAGGTTTAGATGGGATATTAGGAAAAATTTCTTCACCGAGAGGGTGGTCAGGCATTGGAACAGGCTGCCCAGGGAGGTGGTGGAGTCGCCATCTCTGGAAGTGTTCAAAAAACGTGTGGATGTGGCACTTCAGGACATGGTTTAGGGGACACGGTGGCGCTGGATTAATGGTTGGACTTGATGATCTTGAAGGTCATTTCCAACCTAGTGATTCTGTGATTCTCTGCCATAGGTGGAAAATGCGGCCCTCGGCTCACAGTCAGGTTCGTGCCCATCCCCACGCGTTCTGCTGAGGCTGGGCTGGGTCTTCTGGCCTTAAGAAATAAAAAAGTGACGTTACTGCTGTTCCCCGAGCTTCTGGATCGTGTGTCTGGCAGAGCAGTACGGGCCGCTGGCTCACGCTGTCGCAGAGGTATGACCCGATCAGACACGAGCCCTGCCAGCCGTCGTGTGTGGGTGCTGAGCTGGCTGCGGGGCTTTCTTTGGAGGAACCCACCTTTCCTCCTGGACTCAGCACTGTGGCTCAGTGAGAGACCCAGGAGGTGCCCCCCACCCCGAGGGCAGCTGGGGCTTGTTTGTAAAGCACAGTGTTGTCTCTGAGCCTCCGCTTGACCCGTGTCGCACTGAGCCACTTCGCTGTCCCCTCTCTTGACGATGTGTTGGCTTCATGGTCTTTCCTCCGAGCTTCTAGTTGAGTTTTCAGCCGCTCAGTGAGCAGGTCTTAATCTGTTAAGACCTTTCTTACTCCTGTTAGGCTTTTCTGTCTTCCCTTACCCTCAAAATCAATTGAGAGTTACGTTATGATTTCATTTGAATTCTTGCAGGAGATGGGGAATTTTAGGCTTGTGGAGATGGGGGAGCTCCTCAAGCCACAAGCCTCTTCTAGCCTTATCCTTTGGTCTCCAAGATCCACTTTCAGGGAGGCATCCAGTTTTGCAGGTGTGGGCAGAGGCAGGCAGCCAGACCAGGAATGAATGTCGTGTCCTGCTGCCTGCCCCGTTCTTCAGGTCTGTTGATTTTGAGTGGAGTAGGAGAATTTTGTTTCCTGCTCCTAAGAATTAGATTGAACGGTGCTTCCTTGCCTTACCTGTCAATTAGTGCCTCTCCTGCTCGATGGAGGTGATGGATGTGCTTCACATTGCCTAGAAGCTTCTCCCTTGGGGCTGAAACAGACAGTCTGTTAGTCTGGAGTCTGCGAAGGGAGGAGGCTGTTCCTGCTGGGGCTACTGGGATCCGGCGTGCCAGTCGAGCACGGGGCATGCCGTTTGATTTCCCCAAGCAGAGAGCATCACCGTCTACAGGACTGCTGGCCAGTACCTGCGATAAAGCTGAGAGGAGCCGCATGCCCTGCTGATCGCAGGGCTGGCCCAGAAATGCTGGTCCCCGCTTCTGGTGCAGCCGGAGCCACGGGGCATCGGCGGCTCTGACCTGGCAGCGAGATGGGGCTGGGGCCAGCTCTGGGAAAGGCGCCCATAGGAGGCACTCGGTGCGGTGCCGCTGACTTTGCCGCTCGGCGCCAGTGACCTCAGCGAGCACCGCTGCCTCTTAGAGGCTTTCTAGATAATCTCTCGTGCATGGAGGGTGAGGTCGTTTACATAACTCTAGGTGGGTTTGGGGGGACGAGGCCCGCCTGGGTGTTGGCGGTGTCCATAGGTAGCTGGTAGCAGAAGCTGCTGGGGACACGTTAATCCCGGTAATCGCCCTCGCAGGGCTCGGTGCCGGCCGGCACACTGTGGTGCCTGGATTCCCCCGCTGCAGCAGCCATCCCCCTGCTTGTCTGCTAATTACAAAGGGATTAAAGGTGGCGAGCTGCCTGCTGCCCCCGAGCTGCGAGGGGCAGAGACCTGAGACCTCCGGTCGGGATGCGTGCCTCTCGCCGCCATGTCCCGTCCCTGTGCGGCGGCGTGTTTGTGGGGTGCAAGGGAACGGCAGTCCTGACCCCGGGCGAGGGCAGGGTTCCTCTCCCGGAGCAGCACTGCGCTGGGGCCACAAGGCCAGCCTGGCTCGGCCGGCGCTGGGGCAGGGGACTGCCCCTCGCTCTGTGGGACGGGAGCTGCTGCCCCGGGAGGCCTTTACCCGCTGCAGAAAGCGTGCCTGGTTTGCTGAGGAACTGTCGATGCAGAAGCTGGAGGCTCGAGGGGGAATGTTAGTTCTCCATCATCTGTCTGATGGTGTTTTCAGTTCTCGTTAGCATCAGCCCCTTCCTCCTCGGGGCTCACACTGAGCGGTTCCTGCAGGAACCATGCTGCTTCGCTTCTCCTTAACCCTCCCGGAGCTCTGCCGCGGCTCCCTCCTTCCCGCGGCTCCGGGCGGCCTCTGGGCGAGTTAAGCCCCCGAGGCGGGTCCTCCTTCGCCGGGGTGCTCCTTCTGCCTGCACGCAGAGCGGGAGACCCGGAGATGAGGCTGACTGCACCTCGGGCAAGCTGCTGAGCCGCTGCCTGGGCTCCTGCCCGTGTTGGTGAGCTGCCGTTCTCTCCTTGCACCCTGCCCCAGCAAGAGGCCTCTCAGGAGGGGTTTGCACCGCACATAAACTCTGCGTTTGGGGGCTTCGGAAGAGGAGCCGTGAAGCAGATGGCTGCATTGCCTGGGGGTCTGTGCTGAAGCAGCAGAGCTAAGTGCTTCCTAACGGGCAGTAGAGTTGTCTCCTCTTCCGTTGTGGCACTCTGGTGACGGTCGGTTTGCACAGCATCCTGATGTCTCCCAGCTAGTGCAGTTCTCGGTGTGGGAGGATGGGGAGGAGTGGGGCATGACCGTCATTACCAGGCTGGGGGGACGGGGGAAGAACTGGATCAGTCTGGAAGAAATGCCAGGTTGAGGAAGGTCACAGTCCTTGGTTGCTCTCCTCAGGGCTGGCTGCTGCTGGGTGAGTTCCTTCTGCGTCCCCTGCAGCAGATGCTACAGGACGGCGTTTCCCCTCCCTTGTTCAGTGAGGCAGGCGATGTCTGTTGCATCCCAGTCTCCTGTTAGCCCTAGGCCTGAGCCCTGGCTTTGCAGAGTTCCCGGCCTTTGCTGCTTTTAAGTCGTGTAACGTGGGACTCCAGTCCTGCGAGCAATCTCGCCTGGTCCGTTGGTCTGCCTGTGTTGCAGCCCGAGGCTGTGCTAGCTGACGGCAGGACGGTTCTCCACCACTGCTGCCTGCTTCCCACCCGCAGCAGCCTCAGCCGGCGCAGCCCTGCGCAGCCCACCAGCACCCGCTGCCGTAACCGTGCACACCAGACCTTCTGACCCCAAAATAAGGTGCTGCTCCCCACTAGGCGCAGGCGCCTGGTGGGAGGCTGTACCTGATTTGTGTGGATTATGGCTGCTTGAGAGTTCATCTTGCACCACCTGGCTGGGTTGTTTTGTCACTTGGGTCCTTCTGGTTGGAGTTGGAGAGCTGACAAGTGATCTCTGCGAGGCCGCCTCGCACAGCGGCTGCAGGGCAGCCAAAACGCCGCTGGTTGGACTGAGCGCGGTGGCCTCTGGAAGAGCCTTTCCGGCTGCCCCGGGGAGCTCTGGCTTTCCGATGGCAATTCGAGCTGTGGACGGGGGCCGTTCAGTCGGGCTGATGCACTTGTCCATGCGCAGTGCCAGAAAAGTGGGTGTGCTAACGGCAGTGCTCTCTAGCAGGGCTAGAAACGTGTTTACAAGAGCGTTTCCTCCCATTTCAACAGTCACTGCAAGTTGCTTCGTAGTTCCAGCGCTGCCGACTCTGGCTGAGGCACCTGTGGAAGCTGACCTTGATTCTAGTTTCTGTATTTTGCATTCCAGCAGTTCCTGGTGTCGTCATCATGGCACGTTTTTCCCCTCTGAAGGTGCCACGCTCCCCAGTCTGATGGCAGCTCCCACCCCGGTGTTCCTCCCGGCCGTCTCCTGCGTGGGGCACCAAGAACAAAAGCTCCTTCTGCAGCTGGGGGAGATGTTGATCCTGGCAAACTCCGTGGATGTGGATGCTCTCTGTAGGGTCGAGACAAACTTGGCTAGTTTGTCTTAGATCATTCTTGCTTAGATCTATCTTTGCTCAGATCATTTGTCTCTTTTTCCTGGCATGCTTGAAAAGGGGGGGGACTTGGGGTATTCATGTGTGAGCCAACGAAGAACAGTCCAAGCTGTTTGGGTTTCGTTTTTTCCGCTCTGTCCTTGGCCGCTTTATAGTCTATTGCCCAGCAAGATGGCCAGCGTGCCCTTAAGACAGGAGAGGTGCCGGCTGTTAGTTGTTTTGTCCTGACACTCGAAGCTGGTTTCATTCTCTGCTGTGTGCCTGTGGCTGTACCTTGCTCCCGCTATCCCTTCGCATCCGTTTGCCAGTTGGGATTTCCATGTGTTGGTCGCTGCAGTTTCCCAGCGAAGGGGCTGGTGGGAGCAGGGAGTGCGGAAGCAGCGGCTGGCACGTGTAACGGGGATTTGTGGGTCGCTGTGTTTATGGGGGATGCACAAGCCTGGCTGCTGTGCGGGCAGCTGAAGGTGGCTGGCGGCGGCACCTGGGCAGCGGGGAGCTGAGCGGGCGTGGGCTGGCGTGTCCTTCCACCGGCCCCGTGTCCTCGGCTCGCTTCTCCATCGCCTGGGCAGCTGCGGCTGCAGCCGGGCTTCCCCGGCCTCGCGGCTTTCAAACACACCGCTGTCCCCCAGCCTTGTCGGTCTTCCTCTGGGCCTTCTGTGTCCCTCTCTGCTCTGCCGTTGTGCTCTGAGAAGCGTGTTGGAAATGAGGTTAAAAGGAGGTTACCCGTAACGAAAAAACGCTCTGAGATGATTAGAGAAGGGACTGAAGTGTGCTGACTGAAGAAGAGGCAGTCATTAACGAGCAATCGTTAATGAGCAGCTTTAGTGGACGGCGGTGCTTGCCGGCAGGCGACCGTGGGTTGGGCTGTAGAGGCGCAGACGAAGGACACCTGCAGTCCAGAGGCTTCTGGTGAGGAGCAGGTCCTGCTGGGCTGTGGGTGTGGGGCAAGCGTGGCTCATTTCTCAGCCCTCAGTGTTGAACAGAAACCCTCACCTTTGGGTTGGACGGTAGAAAGATGTAGAAGTGTCGTGATCGGTGCTGCAACTCTGTGAGCTGCGTGGCAATGCTTCGCCGCTAACTCTGCTTCTGGGTGCTGTAGCTCGGGAGGGCATCAGGGAGCGGCACAGAGCGGTGAAAGCAGATTTGTCTCAAAAGACAAATAATGTCAAGAATTAACTAGTGCAACAGGAGAAGGCTGTGCTTGGGTAGAGTTCAGAACAGTGAAAATTCATCACCATACATGATGCTGAGCGAGGCTGACCTACCACTGGAAAGAACGGTGCCGACAGGCGCTCAGTGGGGAAAGCCCAGCCGTGCCGTAAACCCTGCCCGTGCCACAAACCCCGCTTCGCTGCTGTGGGCTTCCTGTAGGCCCTCGGCAAGGAGAGTGAGCAGTGCCTGCCGGGATGGGGAGGCGAGGAGCTCGTTTCCCTCCGCTCGTGGGCTTTGTGCGCGGGCTTGCAGCCTCCGTCGGGGAGGGCTGGGGACGGCATGGGCAGCGCCGCGGGCTGGTGAGATGTCGAGGGGCACGTGTCCATCCCCTCCCACTCTTACCAGCGTGCGTGGCAGGCTGCCCCTCGCTGAGCCCGGCCAGCTGACGGGGGTTAGGGCAGCTCCTGCCCTCGCCCCGTCGATCATTGCCTGCACTGTGCCTTGAAAGGGGTCCAGTGCGATGCGAGGGCCATTTGCACTCGCTCTTTGTGTTGCCATTCCTGCTGCCTGTTGCCCGCAAGGGGAGTTTTCCTTCCTGCGGCTTCCCAGCAGCGTTATTTGTCCGGCCCAGAGCACCCAGCTGCCCCGTTGTCAAATAGCTGCTGCTCCCTGTGACGCTGGACGCTGTGAGCTGAACACCGCTGGCAGTGGCTGCAGCGGCAGGATGGTTTCGGTGGCTGTTTCCACCGTGGTGCCAGGAGGAGGTGTGGGGCCCCGGGGCAGGCTGCTGGCTCTGCGTGCCAGTGCTCTGCCCGAGGTTCCTGGGCTCCTGTTTTGGGAAGCGAGGGCTGTTCCAGGTTTAGGATCATGCTGAAGCGGAGTGCAGACAGGCTCATGGCAGAGCCGTCCTGCAGGTGCTCGGGCACCGCTGCCCGTCAGGTTCTGGCTTCAGGGTGGTGTGGGTTTGCCAAGGAGCAGGGTGCAGCTCCGTGCCCTCCCTCCTCTCTTGTCAGCCAGCCGCTGGAGGCTGATGTCCCCTCCCCACCGGGTGTTTGGGAAGCTCAGAGGCTGATTTCAGCTTCTGCTCTGCAGGCCGAGAGCGATGTTGGAAGCTCCTCTCCCGGAGCCCGTGCCATCCAGCGCAGCGGGGCATGTGCGACCCGCGCGGACGGGAATGGCACTGAGCTGAGCAGGATGTGCTCCTCCGGCCTGGAGCCACGTCGTAGGGCCAAAGCTGTGTGCTGGGGTGGCTGTTGTACCGGCAGCGGCTTTTGTGCCCCAGCAGCACGTGCTGCCTGTCGTGGCGTGGGCGCGAGGAGCATCCTCGGGGCCACTTTGTGCCAGAGCCGGTGACAGAGTTGCGCTTGCTCCCACCGGGGATGCAGCCCTGTGCCAGGGACCTCGGCAGCGAGGGTGGAAAGCGAATGGCGCTCAGTCAGATGTGCAAGCTGGCATCCTCGTGATGAGCGGGAAACCTGCAATGTCTATGCCACAGTGTTCATCGCAAAGATGTGACCAGGAGGTGTCTAACGCTGGGTTTTGAGTCGTGCTGAAGCACTTGGATGCTCCTTCATTAAAACTTCAAATTTGCTGTCCGTCGCTACCCCTGCTGGAGATGCACTTTGATGCCCTGGAGCTGTGATCCGGGGCGGAGGACCTGGCAAATCGGCATGTCAGTTGATGCCCTGCACGGCTCAGCAGCGCTGGCCTGCCTTTCGGGATATGCATGGCTCCCGTGAGGTTTTTGGGGTGAATACGCTGCTTTTGGTGATTCTTCCCGAGGCCTCTGCACAGCGGGCTGGAGCACTCAAAAGCCTATTGCTGCCAGCAGGGCTGCGAGGTCCTAAAGCTTAAGGCTGAATGTAATGGTGGGCCGCGGAGGCGCGGTGTATCCCCACGGCTGCTCCGTGAGCTGGGGTGTGCCCAGCTGCCGTGTCCTGTCTGCGTGGCCAGAACGGGCTTCTGGAGGCACTGGCGGGTCCCCACTGGCACTGCCGGGCTGGGCAGGAGGAGCCGTCGGTGCAGCACGTGCTGTTTTTAGGCCTTGGGTAAGTGTTGGTGGCGTGGCCCTGTAATTATCGGGTCAGGGTGCCAGTGGAGCTGGCTAATAGCTCCCCTGGGAAGTAACTGGAATTTAGCATCAGGTAAAAATAGAACAGGTTCCTCCCCAAAACGCTTTTAGCAGCTCTCCCCGTGCCCCGCCACGCGCCCGCGGAGCCGTGCGTGGGCCACGCTGTTTGCTCTGCGCCCGCGTGTGACGGCTGGGGATTACCGCGGTGCCGCTCGGCGGGATGGCTCTGCTGGCTGCGGTTGGGCTGGCTGGGCCAGAGCTCTGTCCCGGCGCTGCAGCGGCAGAGAGGAAGGGATGCTAAAATTGGGGCAGGGAAAAGCAGCTCTGTCCCTGCATCCAGACACAGTCGCTTTCTAGCGCAGAGCTCCCGACGGGCGCTGGGTCCCCTCCTCCCGGGGGGATTTGAGCAGCAGCGTCCGCCCTGGGTGCTGCACTGGCCACGGCTCTCGGTGCCGTCCCGTCCAGCTCAGCAAGGTGTTATTTTTGTTGCAGGAGGAAAGTCTGGGCTGTGGGGCTGGTGATGGCCACGTGAGCCTCCCCTCTGGCTGAGCTGGGGATGTGGCCGCAGCCGGCGGCGCTGCCTGGCTGCGTCCAAATGCCGCGACGGTTCCTCAGAAAAACCTTTGGTAGGTTGTGGAATCTGGTACCGTTTCTGACACGGGGCTTTACAAACCGTGTGTCGCGGTAAATACGGAAGGGCTGAATTAGGTTATATGCAGCGAGGTCCCGTCTCGCATTATCACCCGTCCTGCCTGGAGCACCAGCGTGCTCAGGAGCCGTGCGTGCTGGCACCACGTCGCTCTGAAGATCTGCTCGTTGCTTAGTCTGTGTTGGAAAGGAGACGCTCGGGTTTTGGGCCTATTTCACACCAGTAGCCCTGCGTGTGGCGGGCTGTACAGCCCCCTCGCCACCAGGCACCAGCGATCTCGCGCAGCCTTTCATGACCTGTTCTGGCTCTCACGCTGTTCCTATGCTGCAACTTAAGCTGCAGCTTCCACGATGGGGCGCGTGGGCAGGCGCCGGGCATCGGTCCGCGGGCGCCGGGGTGGATGGAGCACCCCGCGCCGCTGAGCTCGCCCGGCAGCTACACCCGCTCTTCAGCACCGAGCGTCACACCGCAGCCTCTCGCGGCATCGCACCGTGGCTGCTCCAGGGCCCGGAGGAAGTGGGGTAGAAAAAGATAATGAAGGTGACGCTGGCACCAACTGTTGCTTCCGCTGTCTCGGTTCATGCTGCTCTGTGCCAGGGGAGGGTGAGGGTCTTAATGCTGCGCTAACAAGGCTTGTTGGTGGATTTTTTAACGACTCCCACCTAGAGTGGGCATAGTTTTTGAGCAGAGTCGTCCTCCCGCCACTGCCCCAGCTCAGACCTGAGCGTTATGCCCGGGCAGCTGCCCTTTAGGTTCGTGCAGGCCTTGAGGGGCAGCAGGGAGAGCAGCTCTGCTCTGAAGTGGATGGTGGGGTGTTTGCTCAGGAGCACGGGTGAATCAGGAGGTTGGTATTCCCCAAATATCAGTGGTTCTGCACTGAAAATCCCTGTTACGGTAAATAATTGGAGAAGAGAAAGTGCTCCCTCCCAGAGCCCCCAGGTCCCTGTACCACCCTGGCCAAAGCCATCACTGACTCCCAGCAGCTGTGCCTTGCTCTCCTCTCCATGCTGCTCCGAAACCTTTCTCCACCTTTAACGCAGCACGGGGGGGCACCCAGAGCAGTGAGGACTTTGTTAGAAGCCCACAAACGTCCTCATTGCCAAGGAAACGGTGCCTTCCGAAACCATCCGCGCTGTCCTGTGTCGTCCCTCCAGCTGCTCAGTGGTGCCCAGTATCCAGCCGTACTTGAGACAATCTTCAAATGCCCGATGATGGTTGTGGGACATTGAGAACCGTGATTTGTGTTTTCTCTTTTTTTTGGACGAGTGAATCTGAATCTGTGAGATGCCCCACGTCAGGCGGTCTCGTCGTTCGTGGTGCTTCACGTGCGTTAGGGACCACTGTTTCCACCTCATAAGGCCACGGTGAACGGAGAGCGCGGCGTGGGGCCGTCGGGGCCGGGAAGCCTTTCCCCTGCTCGAGGACCTGGAGTCCACTGCAGCCTCTGGGTGAGGTCCGACGCTTTGCTGCTGCTCCCGGCCCCGCCAGAGAGGCGTTTGCCGACGCTCAGGGTGGGAGCGTTCGCGCTGGGCGGGAGATTCCCTCTGCAGCACAAGTGCGGGGCTGGGATACAACCTTGTCTCGCTTTTTGGCAAACGGGATTCTCCAGAAACTTTTGCTAAAATGGTGGCTTTCCAGTTGTGGTTTGTAGAGATTTGGGAGTTCAGCCACAAATCGAACCAGCCGGGCAAAGCCATTTCCAGTGAGGTGGGATTGAGGGAGAGCCTCGCAGCGTTTCCGGGAGCGGGATGGGGAATCTGTGTCTGGTCACCCCGTGCCTCGGGGGCTGAGGCCGTCACCTCCATGCTTCAGGAGGAGCGCTCCGCTCGAGCAGCGAGGACCTGCAGTTCGGAGCCAGGCGCTCCCTCGAGAGAGGGTAAAAGCCCAAGTTCAGGCGAGCATTTTCAGTTGGTGGCACTGGGTGGAGGATGCTGCTTCCAGCAGCTTCCATAGGTCCGCATCACTCCTGGTCCCTGTGGGGTTGGAGGAACCCCCCCGACACCCATCTCGCCTTCTCCGTCCAAGCGGCCGGCACCGTCGCGTTGCAGCTCCGTGTTTTGCAGCGCGTCCATGCCTTAAAGCAGTTCCTGGGCTGTCGTGGCTTGGGACCGTTTTCATGGAGGCTCCTCCGAAGGGTCCAGGCGCGGGCTGGGAGGAGCGGGTGCTCTCTCCAGCAGCCGGCGGTGACCGAGGCGCGGTGTGCGTGGTGCTCTGGGTGGGCTGGGGGCCGTGCGTTTGCGTGGAGGCTCTGCTGGTCGCGTCACGCCAGAGATATTTATGGAGGGCTTCCTGTTACGCGCCGGCAGGGAGTGTTTCCAGAAATGGCCAGGGGTGAACAAGTGGTAGGCAGCTGTAAAACGCTTATCTCTGTCTCCCTGCCAGTAACCCTGCGGGCCCTGAGCACACTTTCCTGGGACGAGCTCTCGGAAACAGGCGGATTTTTTTTTTTTAATTACTTCCTCTTATGCCTTAATGTTTCTAAAGATAAATGCAGCTCTCCTCTTGGCATCTGCTCAAGGAACAGTAAAGCTTTACAAGGGAGCGACGCGCCATATCAGCATGTGCTGTGCCTCGTCTCCAAATCTGTGGTTTGTTTTGTAGACGGCAGTAAATCTTTTTCTCCAGCTCCCTGTCTGGGACGATGTATTTTGTGCAGAACAGGAGGTGCTGCCGAGCCGGTCCTTCCTTCAGCTGACCGGTCCCAGATCCTGGGATCTTTCCTGACCTGTTTAGCTGTTTGCTCTGAGGCATCTGCCAGGGCAGCCGAGTGCCATCCTGGAAGCGTCGTGCTTGGGCAAGAACAGTGGGGAGATCCAAGCAGACCTTTCCACAGGTCGCTGGGCTGGTGGGAGAGCGACCGGCTCCATGTCTCTGTGGTCCTGCCTGGCTCTCCTGGGCTCCCGGGGTTTTCCAGCCGTGATTTCTCGCCCCACAGGGGTTTGCCAGCATGCCTGACCCTTGTGAGTTTGCAGGTCCTGCAGCGTGGTGCTGCCCCGGGAGCAGGTCTGGTCCCCAGTCCCCAGCCACCCCCGCTCTGCCTGCTCTCTGGGCTGCCCGCTCTGCCTGCTCACTGCTCTGCCTGCTCACTGCTCTGCCCGCTCACCACTCTGCCTGCTCACCGGGCTGCCTGGGCTGCCTGCTTGCCAGTCTGCCTGCTCACCGGGCTGCCCGCTCTGCCTGCTCGCCGGGCTGCCTGCTCGCCGGGCTGCCTGGGCTGCCTGCTCGCCGCTCTGCCTGCTCGCCGGGCTGGTGCCATGCACCCGCCGGCCGGGGGGAGATGGGGTGTTTTGCTGACACTTCTTGGTCTTAATTTGAGAGTGGGTAAGAACAGGTTTGAGGAAGGTAATGACAGTTCGGGGACGGGAGCGGGGGCCTGGGGAAGGAATGGCGTGAAAATAGAATGGTGAAGAGTGCTGTGAGGGAGAACAACGCTGTCCAGTTCTTCAGAGGCTTTAATTTTAGCTCTTCTATAAACATCTCATTACTAAGCGGCTCATCCAGAAGAACCTCCGAGAGTCGTGACTTTCGGTGGAAGCGCCGTGCTGGGAAAACACGCACGGGTCCTCACCACCCTGCGCCGGCCGGGCAGTGCCCTTCCCACTGACTCTTCTTGAGGATGTTTTATCTGGGAGTGAGCGACCCAAAAATGGAGTATTTTGCCTGCCTTTGGGAGGCGTTCCACCGCTGTAAGGAGCTTCCCAGCGACCAGTTGGTCGTGTTTTGATTGGAGTTGCATGTAGACAGTTTGCTTTGCCACCCAGTTCTGCATTCGGTCCCATCCCAAACTATTTGTCCTTCTGATCATTATCATGTTGTGTTTACATAGAGTCAAACACATCCCCAAACATCACCAAGGCGACCATTAAACAAAGGAGGAGTTCATTTTTCCCCTACGTTTTTTTTCTTTTTTAAACGTACCCAGAACAGGAGTCAATGACTTTGACGCTTTGTAGAGACTTTTGCCTTAAATACCATCAAAAGGACCTTTGTAAGAGCCGAAAGTTCCCGCGTTGTCCTGCTCCTGCCCTGCAGACTTGCTGCCAGGCACACGTTCTGCACCTGGTTCAAACCTGCCGCTCGCGGCCGGCGTGCGGGGCGAGGGCAAGTCTGCTCGGTCGGTTTGGGGCGGGCGGGCTTTCCCCAGGGACGCGCTCGGGGCGCCCGGGACGGTGGCAGCCGTGGGGCTGCCGCGGTGGCCAGGAGGAGCGGGCCAGCCCCAGCCCCACCAGCCCCGCACACAGCCCTTTTGTTTTCCTCTATAGAAAAGCCATTCTTCGTGCTCCTTTCATAAATATGTAATGAGGGAACAGTGCAGTCGTTGTCCTCCGAGCAGACACTCGTCATGTTGTTCTGGGGCCTCTGTGCCCGCCGGTGCGGTGGGTTTGGTGGGATGGGGGGAGGACTTCAGTCTCTGGCATGAGGATGGCTTGCTGGGCTCAGTTCTGAATCCCTATTTTTGCCTTATTTTCTCTCTCTGTTGTTTTATAAGTCCCCCAACGCTTCTCCCTGCTCTCTGGGAGGGAGGAGCTGATGTCCATGGGCTAGAATATCCCAGCTTCTCCACTCCTGCAGGTGTTGACTCCCAGTTAACAGGGCTGCCAAGTGGTGGTCCTGCCTTTCTCCTCAGGTCAGCATGATAAGTCTTGTCGTAGGAAACTTTGAGGCCGGGGGGATGAACGCAGAAGCCTAGATGTGAAGATCTGACAACGAGGGAAGATCTCAGAGGTGCTTCTCTCTTACTGAGAATGAAAGAAATGAGAAGGAGAAGGGGTTTTGTCTGGAGCCTGCCTCTGGAACTGCACTTTCGGGGCGAGGCGTGACGGGCAGAGCAGGGCAACTGAGAGCCAGGGATGACTTGGCCTGTAATGGTTATACCTGAAAGCGAAACAGCAGGTGTGGATGTTAGAGTGAAAAATAAAATGGTATTTCCTGGTTGGCATGCTTGAGAGGAGAGCTGTGCAGCTCTGAGAGCTCGCTGGGAGCTGTGGGGCTGTAGGCAGGTGTCTGTCCCCGTGAGGATGGGTCTCCTCCAGCCAGGATCTGGCTCAGATGTCCTCCAGCAGCCATCGCGGCTGCAGCTTGTCTCCTGTTCATCTCCGTTGGGAGAGCTGCAAGTTATTGTCTGAAATTGTGTGGGCTTTCTCCCCTTTTCTTTTTAAGCTGTTGAATTATTTGTCCCTCAGAAGTGAATTCCATCAGATGGAGAAGTGGAGGCCTGGGGAAGGAGGACGTAGCTCTCTGTGATGCGTGGAGGAACTACAGTAGCTCGGCAGACGTGGTTTGATAGCTGGGTGTGGATACGAGGGATGCCTGCGGAGCAGCCGGCAGCTCCCGTGCGATCGGCCCGTGCCGCCGTGCGTTCGCAGGTCTGACCGCGGCGTCTGCAGCGCTCTGTCCCGCCACGAGCCGTCTGCTTGCCAGTCTGGGGTGCAGCCTGCAGCGGGGCAGCTAGGCACGGCCGGGGAGCCGCCGATGCCTGCCAAAGCTTTGCAGAGGCTGCAGCCTCGGACCGCTCGCTCTCTTGCTCCTGGGAGACCATTCCTGTTCGCTGGGCAGGCGTGAACCGGGGGAGCTCTCTACCTTCGCTTTCTTGTCACAGGCGTCGTGCAGCCAGGTGCTGGAGTGTCGTCTGGCTTGGGTTCAGCTTCGGTGGCCCGCAGCGAGGATGTGCTGCTCCCCGTCGCCCTGGAAGGCTGCAGAGGGGCTCGCGGAGCCGGCCAGAGCCGCCCAGACCTCGCTCTGCGCATCCCTTTGCTCCCAACACAGTCTCATCAGTTTGTCACAGCAGCTGAATGTCGTGTTTTGTTTTGTTTTTTTTATTCCAGCCACCCTGGGTAGTCAGGTGCTGGTTTGTAATAAATACAGCTTGCACATTTTGGGTGAGAATCTCCTGCACGGGACTTCTCCAGCGAGAGTGCTGTTTTTCTTCCCGATGCTCTGCGCTGCCGTTTCTCGCTGGCCGGCCCTTGGCAGCTGCACCTTGTGCCCTGGTGCCGGCAGCCGCCGCCTCGCCTCGCAGGTGGAGTGGAGCGTTGCTGAGGGCCGTGCTGGCAGGTTAGTCCGACCGTAACGCTGGTTGATGCAATAGCTCCTACTTCTTGCGGGGTAGTTGCCCAACCATGGTTTGATACCGCTCGCGGCCCTGTGAGGGTTACGTTGCTTGTTCCAAGAGCACCATTAGCGACCCGCTCCATAGTCCGGGGCTTGTCCTGGTTTGCATCTGATGGAGCAGGCGTGCAGGCACGGTGTGGGTACGCTGCATCACTTACTGCAGCTCTTAGCAGTAAGTGCTCTTGGCAGAAGCTGCAGGCCCCCCTGCAGGTTGCATTTCATGGCTTCGTGCCTTGTGGGTTAATACTGTTTTGCAGGAAGCCACCTCAGGAACTGTGGTCAGTGCTTTGTAGCGTAAAATATCTTAACGATACTTTAAAACAGCTAAACTTTTAAAATAATTCCTGCTTTGAGATACCGAGCGGCTCTTGGAAGCCTCTGCTAACAGCAATTCAAGGCAATGGTGAAGTTGAGGTCCATCTCCCTGGGTGAGGTTTTTGCCAGCCGGCAAAACATCCCTGTGTTTGAAGTGATCCCCCTCCCTCTCCTGGCAGAGCTAGACCCCCTGAGCCTCCGTGCTGGAAGCCAGCCCTGAGGGAAGGCTGAAGCACCTCTCGCTCCTGTGTTGAGGACTTGCGAGCTTCGTGTTCCCCTGTGCTGTGTCATACGGCATTTTCGAGGTTCGGGGGTGTGGGAGTCCTGTCTGAGCCTGCTGGAGGGCTGATTTCTTGAGACCGACTGTACAGGTTGTACCGTGCTGCTTGGTGAAACACCCTCCACTGCTTTCGGTGACTTCGCTGTTGAGAGCAGAGGGCTTCAGGCGTGAGCCTTGGAGAAGGACTTGTTCCAAGCACGATCCTTTGCCTGAAAAACACATGAAAATTCACTTTTGCGACCCTCCTCTCCTCACACCGTCATCGCAGCAGGCTCCACAGAGGTCCAGCTCCTGAAGCAGGTGGAGAAGCTGCTGCACGGTTGCGTTCCCCGGCTCTGGTCCCGTGAGCTGGTAGGCAGCTGCTGGGTGAGTTTTCCAGGGAAGGTGGACTCCTCTCTGCAGGGGACTGGAAGCACTCTGGAAACGTGGCTTGGGCTCCCGGGAGATGGAGTCCTGCCTTGGTCTTTCTCCAGGATGTTGGCTCCGAGCACCTCTTGTCATGTCACTTAAGAGACACGGAGAGTGAGTGAAGCGATGGGGAGTCTGTCGCGTGGCCGTGACCCTGCTGGACCGAGAACCGGCTGTTCCCGGAGAGTGTCCCCAGCGTGCCACTGCCCACCGCTGCTGGCCTGCCCGAGAGTTAAGGTCATCTGGTTGTGTTGTGTCCGCTGAGTGTTTAACTTTTTGCTTATTTAGAATTTCCTGTATTATGATAACATCTCATAAACTTCCGTATATAACTTAATGCTTATTTAGACCGTAACAGGCTGCCCAGGAACAGTGACCAGGTGTCACTTTAAGTCGTGCCGGCCTTGTTGCAGCACGGTGGCAGGAGGAGGCAGGAAGGAAGCCGCCAAGCGAAGCAGCTGCGTTAATGCCGACGTTCACAGGCACACGTGCTTTCCCAGGCATCTTGGCTGGGGACAGCAGAAGAATCGGTGGGGCTGGTTCAGCTCCCCTCCGCAGGAAGGGACGCGCTGATCGGACAGCCTGATACAGCCGGCGAGCAGCTTGGATGCTGCGTGTGTTGAATGATGGGAAGTAGGAAGGCAAGGATCAGGCTGCCTAAGGAGTAGCTGTGGAAAGCGCCTGGCAGCCTGGCTGGCCAGAATTCCCGAGTCAGGCCGCTTATTAATGACAGTCGCTAAAATCAGGACGTACCTAGCCCACAGGTCGCTAACTAGCATGGCGGCACTTGGCTTTGAGAAAACCCAGGGGGTCAAGTTTCCCCTTGGTCTAAACAACTCCGGGAGTGATTTTTACGTTTGTGTTGAGGATGATCTTGTACCTGTTTCGCTTGAGACCAGGAGAGCGCGAGTGGAGACGCTTCCACGCGCGACAAGGCTGCTGGAGCGAGCCGTTGTGGAGGGCACGGTCCGAGAGAGCTTGCCGGAGGCAGGCCGTCGGAGAGCTGTAATTCTGACGTGTGTGCCTAAAAGGGCTTTTCCTGTCTGTGAAGTTCGACTTGGGTCGTTTGTACTCTGAGGAGGCAGGTCTTACTCAACGTGTTTGGCCATGAGCACCTTGCAGTGACTGATGCTGTCAGCGGCGCGTGGGACCTGTCTGGGAGTTGGTGGTGTCTGAGCACCAGGGGAATATTTGGTTAAGCTGATGCCTGACGCTGTTTTCTTCACAGCTTGGCACCGACCTTTCCATTTTGGTCCTCAGATTATAAGTGGCAACTTTTCTGATGCTAATTCTGCTAAATTCAGCTGCGGCTGGCTGGCGGTAAGCAGAGCGGTGGAAACAGGTCTGGGTGCTGAAAATAGTCCTTCAGTGGTGCATGCCTTCTGGCGAGGCTCCTCCCGTTACCTGGCCCCGTCAGCAGTCCTGGGGCCAAAATCTGGCTGTGCCGGAGGGAGTCCGGTGGTTGCCCGTGCTCCCAACGGCAGCAGGCATTACTGTAAGGGACAAGAAGGGCGGTTGTCCCGTGGGACGAGGCAGCGGATGCGGTAATCCCTCAGCAGCTCTGCAAGGGGCTGGGATGGCCCCGCGGCACAGGGGCTGCCTGCCTTCGGGCTGAGCCTAGCCTGTGCCAGGAGCAAAGTCCTCCTCTGCATTTCCGATTCCCAGACTCCAGCTTGGTCTGCTGGAGCGGGGTTTCACCCTGGGCAGCTTCATCGCTGAAAGGACGTGGCCAGCGTAGAAGCGCTTCCCCGGCCTTGCAGGCTCTGGGAATGTAGCAGGAGCCACCTGAGTTTCCGTGGCGGTTTAGCTGGTGCTTCAGGCTGTCCCAAGAGCCGGCTGCCGCCAGAAGAGCGGGCCCGCTCCCTGGTGTGCTGGTTTCCATGCTTGCATGGCCAGCGAGGTCAGGGCACGATCTGGGGGAGAAGCGGCTTTTTTTTCTTGGGGTTGGTGTGGGCTGGGGGACTGGCGTGGGTGGGAATGCTCCCCCAGCGGCTCTGCGTGCTGTAAAGCCACGGGGAAACGGCAGCTCCAGGGGAACCGGGAAGTAAAACGTTGTTCGACGAAAACGCTGAGTGCCAAGTTGTAGATAATGAGCAGTGAATTACAGTTCAAAATCTGTGTGTATGATCTTGTGCTACCGACACGAGGAGGGAAACTTAAACTTGACCAGAGATCTGCTGCACTTCTGCTTTGCCTGTTACACACCTTTAGGTAATGAGTTTGTGAGCTGTTTGCTCCTGACTGTTAAAACCGCCGCTTTTCCCTCTGGAAGGGGCAGTGCTGCTGTACAGCTGTGTTTGTGGAAGGGGCTGGGGTCACTTCTGTGCTGCCCGTGTCCATGGAGGGCTGACACAGTGCCAGAACGTCCCGGTGTTGATTCCAGCCTGGCATTACAGGAGGCTGAAATGCCGGTGGGTACCTGCTGCCTGCCCTCTAATGCGCCTCTTCTCTCTGCAGGGAGTGGGGATGGACAGGGACAGATACTCCAGCGTTTCCCGGAGAAGGACTGGGAGGACAACCCCTTTCCCCAGGGCATCGAGCTGGTGAGTGTGCTGTCCCTCGGGACTGAGGCATCGAGCTGGTGAGGGTGCTGTCCCTCGGGACCTGGACCTCGGGGAAGCGTGACCGGCATGCGGGGCCGGTGCCACCATGGCACTGCGTGCACACATCTTGCTGGGCGCTGCAGGGTCTGACTGGGGGAGACTGTGAGAGAGGGGTTCCCACCTGCACCCCGACGCCGCTCCAGCTGTGGAAGACCGCAGGATTCAGCACGCTGCCTGCCAGCCAGGCCGCGGCACGGCTGTCCAGCGGCAGTCGCTCCTGCGCGCCCTGCCTGGGGCTGGCTCCTCTCCTGGCCGTTTCGCTCCCCGCCTCCTCCTCCGGGATCAGCCGCTCAGGATGCTGGAATGCTTCCTAGAGGAGCCGCGCGGATGCAGCGTCAGCGTAAATAGCCCCGTCACGAACAGCAGGGCCCTGCCGTCGTCAGGCCTTCCCCAAGTGCTCTGCGGAGCAAACCGCTCCCCTGCTCGGGCCGGCAGCAGCGGCGGCGGCTCGCCCTCCGGCAGGCCTGGGTGTGCTCTGCTTGCAGCTGCCCGGCGAGGAGCGCTGCCGGGCCCTGGATCCCTTCCCCAGCCCTCCGGACACATTCGCCTGCTGCTGTCAGTCCTCTGAGGTTGCGATCGTTGCTGGGTCATACCCATAGAGTGACACACCCAGCCTAATTTGGCACTGCGTGGGTTCTTCACAAACCAGCTTTTAACTAATCAAGGATAATAGGATTGTTCTCCTCGGTTGCTAAATTTGAGTAGAAGTTCTCCTCAAACCCTGCCCTGCTGTGTTGGTGCTGCTGCTGAGGAGCTCTGAAGGAGAGGAGCTGGTGCTCTGCTGCCAGCGAAAGCGGGTGGGCTGGGCTGCCGGTTGTCCAGACCCCTTCTCACCGCTAAACTGAGCCCCCCTTCCCCCCAGCAGCTCTGCCCAGTCTCCAGCTGAAGTACAGCGGAGTACAAAACCTGAAGACAGATGAGGCTTTAGAAGTCCCTTCGCAGCCCTACAAGCCTCGTGGTGCGGGGACTATCCTCGCCCTGCTCCCCGAGGCCTTGCAAGTACCTTTGCTGCGCCGGGGGTGTCGGCACCTGCGTGGCCGGTGTGTGATGGTCGGTGCAGGGCCGCCGGCCAGCCGAGAGCCCCCGTCCTCCCCTGGAGCGGAGCCGGGAGCAGCCAACCCTCTCTACCTCCGTTGGTGTGCACAGAGGGATCGCACCTCCCCGTTCGGATGGGCCCAGCCGAGTCGCCCACAGCAGGACTTGCCGAAGGGCATTTGTGCATCCCTGATGAGGGATGTTTTGCCTGAGAGACCTGGTACAGCACAGGGCATTCCAGGTCCCCGCCCTTCCCCAGGGCTTCAATGAATCCTGGTATATCGCGGCTTGGAAGGGACTGTTAATCACTGAGTCCAACTGAGAGGATGGCCTGGGCCATGGAAGCTCGTTTCCTTAGAGCAGATGTGTCACGGGCATTCAGGGCACTGCGCACTGGGATCTCTGGCTTGCGCTGTCCACCTGCAGGGCTCTGGGTAGCCGAGAGGGCTGGTGGCCCAGCCAGCGTCTCGTTTCATGTCCTGGGCAAGTTCCCTGTGGTATTTCACAGAATCACAGAATCACTAAGGTTGGAAAGGACCTTCAAGATCATCAAGTCCAACCATTAATCCAGCGCCACCGTGTCCCCTAAACCATGTCCTGAAGCGCCACGTCCACACGTTTTTTGAACACTTCCAGAGATGGCGACTCCACCACCTCCCTGGGCAGCCTGTTCCAATGCCTGACCACCCTCTCAGTGAAGAAATTTTTCCTAATATCCCATCTAAACCTCCCCTGGTGCAACTTGAGGCCATTTCCTCTTGTTCTGTCGCTGGTTACTTGGGAGAAGAGACCAACACCCTCGTCGCCACAACCCCCTTTCAGGTAGTTGTAGAGAGCGATAAGGTCTCCTCTCAGCCTCCTCTTCTCCAGACTGAACACCCCCAGTTCCCTCAGCCGCTCCTCATAAGACTTGTGCTCTAGACCCCTCACCATCTTCGTTGCCCTTCTCTGGACACGCTCCAGCACCTCAACATCCTTCTTGTAGTGAGGGGCCCAAAACTGAACACAGGATTCGAGGTGCGGCCTCACCAGTGCCGAGTACAGGGGCACGATCACTTCCCTACTCCTGCTGGCCACACTATTCCTGATACAGGCCAGGATGCTGTCGGCCTTCTTGGCCACCTGGGCACACTGCCGGCTCATGTTCAGCTGGCTGTCGACCAGCACCCCCAGGTCCCTTTCCACTGGGCTGCTCTCCAGCCGCTCCTCCCCAGGCCTGGAGCATTGCATGGGGTTGTTGTGGCCAAAGTGCAGGGCCCTGCACTTGGCCTTATTAAACCTCATACAGTTGACCTCTGCCCATCGATCCAGCCTGTCCAGATCTCTCTGCAGAGCCCTCCTACCCTCCAGCAGATCAACACTCCCACCCAACTTGGTGTCATCTGCAAACTTACTGAGGGAGCACTCAATCCCCTCATCCAGATCATCTATAAAGATATTGAACAAGACCGGCCCCAGAACCAAGCCCTGGGGAACACCGCTTGTGACCGGCCGCCAGCTGGATTTAACGCCGTTCACCACAACTCTCTGGGCTTGGCTGTCCAGCCAGTTCTTTACCCAGCAAAGAGTAAACCTGTCTAAGCCACGAGCCGCCAGTTTCTCCAGGAGAATGCTGTGGGAGACGCTGTCAAAGGCTTTACTAAAGTCCAGGTAGACAACATCCACAGCCTTTCCCTCATCCACTGGGCGGGTCACCTGGTCATAGAAGGAGATCAGGTTGGTCAAGCAGGACCTGCCTTTCATGAACACATTCTGGCTGGGCCTGATCCCTTGGTTGTCCTGCACATGCCCTGTGAGCACTCTTAAGATGAACCGCTCCATAATCTTCCCCGGTACCGAGGTCAGGCTGACAGGCCTGTAGTTCCCAGGATCCTCCTTCCGGCCTTTCTTGTAGACGGGCGTCACATTGGCAAGCCTCCAGTCTTCTGGGACCTCCCCTGTTAACCAGGACTGCTGATAAATGATGGAGAGTGGCTTGGCAAGCTCCTCCACCAGCTCTCTCAGTACTCTCGGGTGGATCCCATCAGGCCCCATAGACTTGTGGGTGTCCAGGTGGTTTAGCATGTCCTTAACTGCTTCCTCCTGGATTATGAGGAGTACATTGTGGTCTCCATCCCCGTCTTCCAGTTCAGGGGGCTGAACACCCTGTGGATACCTGGACTGGCTATTAAAGACTGAGGCAAAGGCGGCATTAAGTACCTCAGCCTTGTCCTTGTCCTTGGAGACAATGTTCCCCGCCATATCCAGTAGGGGATGGAGATTCTCCTTGCCTCTCTTTTTGTTGTTAATATATTTGTAGAAACATTTTTTATTATCCTTTACGACTGTGGCCAGACTGAGCTCTAGCTGGGCTTTTGCCTTTCTAATTTTGTCCCTGCTTGACCTAACGAGATCCTTGTACTCTTCATGAGTTGCCTGGCCCTTCTTCCAGAGGTGATAAACTCTCCTCTTTTCCCTGAGTCCCAGCAAAATCTCCCTGTTCAGCCAGGCCGGTTGCCTTCCCCGCCAGCTCTTCTTACGGCACATGGGGACCGCCTGCTCCTGCGCCTTTAAGATTTCTTTCTTGAAGACTGTCCAGCCTTCCTGGACCCCTTTGTCCTTCAGGACTGTCTCCCAAAGTCTGCCCTCCGGAAGTCCATGGTAGCAGTTTTGCTGACCCCTTACCTCTCCTTACTTCCCTCACAACTGAGAATTCTATCATGTCGTGGTCGCTAAGCCCAAGACGGCCTCCAACCACCACATCTCTCACCAGTCCTTCTCTGTTTGTAAACAGCAGGTCCAGCAAGGCACCTCCCCTGGTGGGCTCACTCACCAGCTGTGTCAGGTAGTTATCCTCCACACACTCCAGGAACCTCCTAGACTGTTTCCTCTCTGCCGTGTTATACTTCCAGCAGACGTCCGGTAGGTTGAAGTCCCCCACAAGAACAAGGGCCAGCGAATGCGAGACCTCCACCAGTCGCTTATAGAATGTCTCATCTGTCTCTTCGTCCTGGTTGGGTGGCCTGTAACAGACTCCCAGCAGGATATCTGCCTCGTTGGCCTTCCCCCTCATCCTTACCCATAAGCACTCTACTTGGTCTTCACAATCTTCGATTTCTATGCAATCAAAACACTCCCTAACATACAGAGCCACCCTACCGCCTCTCCTTCCCTGCCTATCCCTTCGGAAGAGCTTATAGCCATCCATTGCAGCACTCCAGTCATGAGAAGCATCCCACCATGTTTCTGTGATGGCAAATGCTCGTTTTCTGAGCAGCAGATCTACGGCCACCCCTGCTCGCCTGTCTGGACTCAGTTCTGCTCTCGGCTGCCTCCCGTTTTGTGGCCTTGTCCGGAGCTGGTGGTCATCTCCATCTCTGTGCGCGCTGGTGCCAGAGAACTTCCGTGGGAGCTGTGGCTGTTGGAGGCTGATCTGGCCAGCCCGTGTCGTGTGGCCTCCAAAGCTCTCATGTCAGGCTTAGCCAGACACCATGGGGCTCTGACGGCGCTTGCAAAGGAGAGAGGTGCCAGCGTGCTCCTCTCACCCAGCCAGGAGCAGCCAGCTTGTGGAGCAGAGGACGTCAGAGCTGGACATGTCCCTCATTCCCATCCTTGTCCCTCTGCCCTGCCCTGGGCGCTTGGCTTTGGCAGTTACCGCTGCAGCCGCCATGTCGTGCCGCGTGCCCACCAGCAAGCGTGGCCCGTCACTGGGATCGGTGGTGGTGGCCGGCTCATCTTCGCATCGCGTGCTTACCGTAACTCCAGTGCAATTTCGGACTTTTATGTGCTATTTCGTCTGAGGCAAAAATACATATTATTTTTCTGATTAGTGTTTCCTGGTTGTCTGCAGGGGACTTGGGAACTGTCCCAGGAAAGAGGAAAGCTGCTTTTTTTCCCAAGGGTCAAACTGTTCAGCCAAAAAATC
Source organism: Phaethon aethereus (assembly GCF_964289735.1). NCBI lineage: Eukaryota > Metazoa > Chordata > Aves > Phaethontiformes > Phaethontidae > Phaethon > Phaethon aethereus. The sequence continues at coordinate 758,617 of NC_138575.1, forward strand.
CCTGGAATTTAAACAATTGGAGCCCCATCCTGTTTGGAGCCAGGGGTGGCTCTGAGGCTTCTCACAGACTGCCAGGAGGTATCCTGGGTGAGCAGCACGTAGGGCTGAAACTAAGGCAGCTTCCGAAAATCAGACAGAGCCCACCCTGGGGGAGGTTGGGCTGTACAGTACGTTGTAGTCACTGCTGTGTTTCTTTTTAACAGCTTTTGTGGGGAGAAGGTTTTCTGGTGTGTGTAGGGAGCAAGAATTTGTAGCTTCTGCCCTTGCGTTCTGTCTGACAGCATTTCCAAACAAAAATATCTCATGTTAATGGATGGCAGCTCCTCTGGAGAAGGACACAGGATGTGAACGTGCCTCCTCTGTTGGAGCATCTTCCCGTCCCAGGCCAGAGCCGTCTCCTCCAGCAGCCCTCGAGCCCGCGGTGGGTTGCGCTGGCTGCCCGGAGCAAGCAGACTGGGGGAGCAGGATCTCCAGGCCCTGGGGCAACTGAGAGAACCAGGGCAGTATCGCAGGGAGTCCACAGCAGGGAGCCCCGCTTCGGGCCGTGGCTAACAGCTATCGCTTCCAAGGGTTACTGGTTGCAGTGCCCGCAGCGAGGTGTGCGCCACGGGAATGGAGATTCCTGCTACAACCGCTGGCTGTAAGCGTGAGCTGCGGTGTGCTACGCCCGCCCGTTCCTTCTGCTCCGCGAGGGTTGGTGCCATTCCTCTCCCTTTGAGATCCCACCCGTGGTGCTGGTCCTTGCGTCCTCTGTACCACGGTCCCACAGGTCTGCTTCGTGCAGCGCGGTATTTCCGCATCTTAAGGCTGCCCTGGGTGGTTGTTGCATGCTGTACACCATACACACGTGCCTACTGGGCACGTCCAAGCCTCCAGGCACGTTTCACCTCTGCCAGCACGCACTGGCATCTGCGCTGGCATCCGCCAGCATCCCCTCCTGGCGCCTGGGCCCCGGGGAGCGTTAGGGCTTCTGCCGCTCTCTGATAACACGGTGAAATCCTTTTGTTTTCCAGCCGGCAGGGAATGGCCTGTGTGTTTGCAGCTTCAATCTCCTTGCTTGGTGGAGGTGAGCACAGGTTTGTACAAGGTTTGCTCCCTGGCTGCCGGGAGAGCTTGGGCAGAGGAGAGCGCTGCGTCCTGGCCCTGGCCGGGGGGCTTGCTGGGGCAGGGTCCGCAGGCCCGGGGTCCACTTCCCAGCCACGGTAGGGCACTCTGCTGCTCGCAGAATGGCTTCCTTTGTCGCTTTGCGTTTGGAAGGTGATGGTAGCTGAGCGGAGCCTCATCTGGTGCGTCCATCTCGACCAACCGATCTTCTCTTCACCTCTGGTGCGGCAGGATCTGAGGCGGGCAGCCGACGGCCGAGCCCACGCAGCCAGTGGCTGTTTCGGCAACACTCAGGAGAGAGGAGAGCTGCCGCCACCCTGCGCCATGGGTTTGATTGGGAGCGGAGTGGGCAGCTCCTTACCCAGCGGGACGCTGGTGACCGCTGGCTCCACGTGTCATTCCTCCTGCCTGGCAGCCGACTCCGCTGCAGGGTTGCCCTGCCCTCCTGTAGCTTTCCAGGGTAGAAATAAATGATCAGGAGGATGTCTTGGGACATCATGGACTAGACCCTTGCCAAGTTGATCCTTGCAAACTTGGGAAAGGCCTGTGATGTAACTGGTGGAAGAAGAAGAGGTGGTAAAGCAGCTCTGATCCATGCAATGCTGTGGAAAGCAAGGCTTGCCAGACAGACAGACGCACGTGTTGTCATGAGATGTTGGTTTTGTTGCTAAAACTGCTCTAGGCAGTGTCTGCAGAGCCCGGCACGCAGCTCTGCCTTCCTGTGGGATTTTTCTAAACAAACGAAGGGCTGTTGCCCTGGAGAGGCTTAGGTGCAGCCCGGCTGGGCACCCACAAGTGCTGTTCTGTAGGGGAGCTGCAGTACGTCCTTCAGGTCAGTTGCTTCCATCAACACCCCTCCAGGTAAGAATCGAGATGCTCTTCTCTTCTGGGTGTCGGCAGCTCACCCTTGTTCTCCGTGGGCACCCAGCAGCACTGCCGTGGGCTGTAAGGAGAGACTGACGCTGCTGCGGAGCTCGCGGGGCGGAGCGGCTCCTGCACGCCCCAGCGGCCGCATGGAGCCCCGGCAGCGTGTGCCGTGTTACTGCACCGCACGGGTCGGTTGTGCAGGCAGCGGGTCGTACCGCACCCGAGGGCAGACCGCTCGGGGAAAGGAGCGCAGCGTGAGCATCCTCCCAACGCAGCTCTGTGTTTGAGCAGGGCGTGGGTGAAGAGCTCACCTCTTGCTCACAGACCCACAGAGCTCTTCAGTTCTGCCTGGGGGCCCGTAGTTTTGTCTTCCTTTAACTGTGGCACCTTCAGCGTTGCAGGGTGCCACGGTAACCACCACTGATCATGGTTGGGCTGCTTCTGGAGGACACGTTCTGATCACCAGCCAGCTTACCCCCATCTTCCCTGGAGGATGTGTGTCCTTTTGAGAGGATCTAGCTTGAAATGAGGCAGCGGTTGTGGAGGTCAGACGTCTGCGTGCCTGCTGCTTTACGAACACGTGGCTGGGGTACATCGGCTGAGGAGCATTGAGTGCAATCAAATGGGGCTGCGAGCGACCCCAGGGCGCAGCCGGACGTATCCACGTACCCCAGTGGCGTGACCTGATCCAGGGTGTCACCTGCTGTGGTTTGAAGTGACCCGTGCTCTCGGCAGGTGATAAATTTAGGAAGCTGACTTCTTATCCCACGGCTCGGGAAGATCCCAGGGCGGCTTGGTGCTGGGAGCCTGGGTGGGTGTCAGGAGCCTCCTGCACCTCCTGTGGTGGGACCAAGGGCTCGGGAGGTCCTGGCTGAGCTTGCGCGTCGGGGGCAGAAGGTGGCAGAGCCGTGCCTTGGCCTGAGCGGGTGTGACCCCGAGTGAAGAGGCTCAGCTGTATTCCTGTTTGGGTCGTGCCATCATTTCCCTGCGCCCATTTAGCAGCAGCATAATTGCCTCTGGAACGGGCTGTGGCTTCTTGGCGCAGAAGGTGGCATGACCCAGGAGCGGAGCACAGCCAGTGCCTGCCGGTGGTGGTGGCGTCGATGCCCTGGGGTTCCCTTCTAGAGGAGCAGTCCAGGGGACCGGGACTTCCACTTCTCAGACCTCTGGATGGGCACACTTGACCCCTGACATCTGGCTTGTATGTACCTGTCTCCACAGGGCAGGTTTGACGCCACGGTTGTGGAGTGCATCCCTTTGCACCGCGATGCGGCAGTTGGGATGTACTGGGTGGGACCCAGCAGCAAACTGGTCGAAGGCAGCAGCTTTGTGTCCTTTGGTCTGTCAGTTCTGCAATGAAATGTTCATAGAATAGAATCATAGAAACTTTGGGTTGGAAGGGACCTTTCAAGGCCATCTAGTCCAACCCCCTGCCATGAGCAGGGACATCTTCAACTCAAGTGGGTTGCTCAGAGCCCCGTCCAACCTGTCCTGGGATGTCTACAGAGATGGGGCATCAACCACCTCTCTGGGCAACCTGGGCCAGGGTTTCACCACCCTCAGTGTCAAAAATGTCTTCCTTAGATCTAGTGGAAATCTGCCCTCTTTTAGTTTAAAACCGTTACCCCTTGTCCTGTCACTACAGGCCCTGCTAAAAAGTCCATCCCCATCTCTCTCCTCAGCCCCTCTCAGCCCCGGCAGCTGCTGGAAGGTCTCCCCGGAGCTTCTCTGCTCCAGGCTGAGCCCCCCCAGCTCTCCCACCCTGTCCTCCCAGCAGAACTGTTCCAGCCCTCGGAGCGTTGCTGGGGCCTCCTCTGGCCCCGCTCCAGCAGGTCCATGTCTCTCCTGTGCCGAGGGCTCCAGAGCTGGACGCAGCACTGCAGGGGGGTCTCCCCAGAGCGGGGCAGAGGGGCAGAATCCCCTCCCTCGCCCTGCTGGCCACGTGGCTTTGGGGGCAGCCCAGGACATGGTTGGCTTCTGGGTTGTGAGCGCACATTGCCGGCTCATGTCCAGCTTTTCATCCACCAGGACCCCCAAGTCCTTCTCCATGGGGCTGCTCTCCATCCCTTCATCCCCCAGCCTGGGCTGATAGCGGGGGTTGCCCCGACCCAGGGGCAGGACCCTGCCCTTGGCCTTGTTGAACCTCATGAGGTTCACATGGGCCTGTTCCTCGAGCTTGTCCAGGTCCCTCTGGATGGCATCCCGTCAGTCTGCGCAGAGCTACGGGTTCGCTATGGGGCCCAGTGAGGAGAGGAGCTCCCTGGCTGGGGGGTGACGCTGCGTGCTTACCCCGATAGCTGCGGAGCCGTACTGTCCTCCCCGCGCTGGCAGGGCAGCCGGTTTGAAAACGGCACCGGGGGGAGAGGCCCTGGGGCGCAGGTTTGCAGGGACATACGTGGCAGAGTCTGGGAGGCAGCCGCACGAGTGCTTTTGCCTCACCTCCTTCCCTCTGCGATACCGGGGCGGCTGAAGAAAGCTGAGCTCTTGCACTGCGGCTGGTGCCCAGCTCTTACGGCTGCGGCTGCGCCGGGCTGTGCCGGGCTGCGCAGGCGGGGAGAGGGGGGTCTGTGCAGCAGCGTGTGCCTGCACGTGGAGCGTGAGGGCCGGCACAGAGAGAGGTGAACAGCTGGAAAAACAGCTTCCATTCACAAGGGTTTGGGCTGGAGCAGCAATTTCGGCAGCTTTGCGGCGTGTCAGTCCTTTCTGCTGGTCTGACCTCATCGCAGCTTCATTCTCATCCTTGGTTTTGCTCAAGTCGCCATGTCCTCAGAGTGCATCGGGCCATGGCCCCAGAAGGAGCTGAGCTGTCCCGCTCTCAGTGAGGTCCCAAAAGTGTCAGGAATTTTCCACAGCTCCTCAGCAGCCAAATGCAGATGCCGAGGAAATAAAGAAAAACCCCTTGAGACTTCGAAACCCAGGGGGGTTGCTGGGGCCGCTGGCTGGAATTACCCACCGGCCCTGGGAGGGTGTTTGGAAAGTCCCCACAAACTGGTAGAACTGTTTGGAGCTGCCTGAGGTGCAGCGTTGGCACAGCCTGGGCCAGTGTTGTCCAGCTGCCTGTGCCGAGGGAGGAGTGCCACCTCCCAGAGCCACGCCGGTGCCTGGAGGCAGCCCTGCCCTGCTGGAGCTCACCCCGGGACGCATCGCCTTTCCTTCCCGGAGTTTGTGCGGTGCCTGCGGCCACCCGGCACCTTGGTGGGCTGCAGGGACATTGCAGAGCCTGGCCGGCCTCGCAGGCTCGATGCCAGCTGCAGGTAGCCGCCCGGCACGGCGCAGCCCAGCTCCTCGCAGCCCCTGTGCCGGCGCAGCGCCTGCGGGTGTGGGGCGCAGGGCGGCGGAGGGTGCGCAGCTCGGCCAGCGTGTCCCGTCACCCTTCCTCCCCGCTTGGGTTTCCCCGAGCGGCTCCTGCTGTCCCTGCGGAGAGCAGGGGAAGGCGCCTGCCCCCACAGAGGGGATGGGGGGCTCTGGCCCGTGCTCTTCCCCCTCTTGGACTGTAGTGGCTGCGGGTGTTGCAGCACGTGCCGGGGAAGGTGGTACAGCCCTGGTTCCCTATATACTCTATGGGTGATGTGCTGCCACACCAAGCTCCCTGTCCCCGGGAGCCGGTACCTGGCAGTGTCGTTAGCTGGTGGTTTGCTTTCGCGTTGTCCAGCCCACCGAAGCTCCCAGCTCCTGCCGCCGAAGCGATGCGGGGCAGCGAGGGGCAGCGGTGCGGGCAGGTCAGCCCCTCTGACCGCCGTCCCCTGCCCTCTCTTGCAGTTCTGCCAGCCCAGCGGCTGGCAGCTCTTCACGGAGAGGAACCCCCCCACCTTCTTCGTGGCTGTGCTGACCGACATCAACTCGGAGCGGCATTACTGCGCCTGCTTCACCTTCTGGGAGGCCGTCGAGAGCGCACAGGTACTGCGGGCTGCTGGGGCCGTGTCTGTGCAGGTTGGGAAGGGTGGGGAAGCATCCAGCTGCCGTCCGCTTTGGCCAGTGGTTCCTGCTTTCCCCTTGTCGGAGGAACCCGGGCCCTGGCTTCAGAGGCTTGGGAGAGGGAAGAGCATCCTTCTTCTAACCCTGGGACTTGGCTGGTGTGTGTCTCCCTAGCCTCAGAGCCACGCCAGAAATGGGGAGGGGGAGGAGGAGGAAGAGGAGCCATCGTCTCCCGTTCAACCCGCGCAGCTCTTCGCTCCCAAAAGCTTGGTGCTGGTGTCGCGGCTGGACCACGCAGAGGTGTTCAGGGTAAGTCCAAAGTGCCCTGCGGCTGGGGCGGGGGGAGCCGGGCCCCTGCTCAGGAGGCAGAGGAGAGCAGCGTTGGTAAAGACTTCCTGGCTTTGGGAGCAACCAGGAGCCACGTAGTCACTGCCAGGAACAGGAGCTGTAGGAGCACCCGGGCACAGCACCCCGTCGGGAGCCTGTCCCCGGGCCAGCAGCTGCGCGCTGGACCTGAACGGCTGGCTGCAGGACGGCAAGCCACGGGCTTGGCCACACCGGGCAGCTGGTGGCCTTGACCCAGTTTTGTTAATAGAAAAACCGTGAAGAACAGCCCGTTCCTGTGGGAGCATTTATCTTTGCCATCTTTATTTTCTTTAAACGTGCTGCATTATGTGGCTGTGAAAGGTTTGGGAGGGCACGGCCGCAGGCGTGTTTACAAACTGCCTCCGTGCGTGCTGTGCCCGCAGCTCTGCGGCTGGGGCAGGCGGGGCGTGGGCAGCCCCCTCGGGCTCGGGCGGGCTGGCTGCCTTGCTGCTTCCTTGGTCTGAAGGAGGAATCCACCCGGCATTTACGGGGGGCTCTCCACTAGCCTGCCCAGCTGATGGGCTAGTAGGAGGGCAGCGTTCTCCATCAGGCCGGGCTGTGTCCTTCCTTTTTCCCCTCCCACCACGAGGATATCGCTTCTGGGCTCTGCCCTGTTCTTGAAGCTCTTGTTCACAGCCCGCTCTGTGAATGGGAGCACACGCTGTTCCCTCAGGGCATTCAGTGCTCAAGGCATTAATCAAGACAGGGGAAAAAAAATCAACTCCGCTGGCCCAGAGCTGCTTCAAACAGCAGAAACTTGGGCTTCGCTGTCTCTCAGCCCCAGACCACATAACTGAGGTTGGAGGCATCTCTGGAGGTCTCTGGTCCAACCCCTGCTCGAGCAGGGTCAGCTGGAGCAGGTTGTCCAGGGTATTGTCCAGTTGAGTTTTGAATACCTCCAAGGATGAGACCATACAACTTCTCTGGGAAACCGGTGCCAGTGTTCAACCACTCTCGCAGTAAAAACCTCTGTATACTTAGGTTCTTTGTTGGGAAAGTTGTCTGAGCCAAAGTCAAGCCTGTCTTGGCTGGTGGGTGGTGTTAGAACAGCGACTCCTTTTCGGCAAGCAGGAGCAGTAAGACTGAGATAGGAGGGAGCGTAGGAACAGAAATGAGCCTGCCTCATCAGTGCGTTTCCCTTGTCGCAAGCAGTTGCATCGTGTGTCCATCCTCACGTCTGGGATGGGGTTTACTATGCCTGGCCTTCTGTGGAGCTGGAATTCTCTAAAACGCAGGAGCTGTTCATTTTCTCAAGCCTGGGAGAGCAGGGCGAGATCAGCTGGGCTGCGGCGCCTGCTGCTCTCTGGCTGGGCAGAAGCTGGTCGTGCTTGGGGATGACTCTGGAGGGCAGTGGGTAGCCTCACTTGTTCCAAAAGACAGACATGTCCTGTGAGAGCCGCTCCCCTGGGGACCACACTGAAATGGTTCCTGGCTCGTTTTGGTCCTTGCCTACCTGAGCGCTCGTCTTCCCCGGCTGGTTTTGTTAGGAGGCCCAGTAACGCTTGCATTGCGCGTTTGGCTGCCTGATTTCATTGCTCAGTCGCTTGAATTATTCACCTCGGTGATTTCTGAGGAGCAGGTGAGTGACAAGAGCACTACAGTCCTGTTGTTCTTGGGTCATTTCCCCCTTAGCTGTGACACAAACCCAGGAGTGTCGCTGGGTGTCCGCAGGAGGTCTGAGCGTGGCAGCCGCGGGAGCGGGAGCTCTGCTCCGCAGCAGCGAGTGCCACGCGCCTCTGACCGGCCCGAGGGGAGCAAAAGCCCCACTCGTGGGCTCGGATCGTGGCAGGACACGGCGTGTTTGCCTGGTCGCTGTTCCTTGTCCCTGCCAGCAGGAGGGCGACGGGTGGTTCTTCTTTGGGTGAACGGTGGATTTCACCGGCTACGTTTCAAGTGCAGCCTGTTACTTCCCCAGCAGAAGACTTGGGTGGTTGTGGCTCCTTCTCCTCTCCGATTAGAGGTCTCTGTAGCCCAAGACCTGGACCTGTTGGTCCTCTTGGTCAGGACGATGCTGGACTGGGAGCCCGCCTCTTGCTCAGGGTGAGGTCAAGCCATACACACATTATGTCAGGAGCCTTCACCACTGTTCATGAACATGCAGGAGCGTGAGCTTGCTCTTCCCTCGGTTATTCCAGCGTGCAGTAGCCTGCCTGGCCCCTTCTCTCCAAAGCCCCAGTGTTTCTGTTTTCTCTTTTCCTTGCTGACATGGGGAGATGGTTTGAGTTAAAAAAAACACACACAGACGGTGCCTTGAAGACACATTCCTCAAATTCCTTATTCATCTGTGTATTACAGCCGTGTTGAGCGCTGCCCTATGCTTGTGCCCCCTAAGCCCCTCCATGCTGGGGCTGGTGTTGCTTCTCCAGTGCAGCCGGTGGGCAGACAGCAAGCAGGGCAGGGCCTGGCCACGTGTCTCGGCCAGCCCTCGGTGGAGAAGTGGGTCTCCTTCCCATCACGTGCTTGGGGTTTTTGTGAGACTTGATGCAAATCTGCAAGGACCGGGAGTGCTTGGGGGTGCTGGAGAAGTCCAGCTGTTTGCAGTCACCTCTGCCCGTGGAGCTTTGGAACCCCCTCTGCGCTGCTGCTGGGCACGCCTGGGGATGGTGCTGGTGGGCTCGGTGCTGGGATGGGGAGGTGCTGCTGGCTGGAAGCAAACTGAGCACATGCTAAATACCCTGTCCCTGCTGGTGAGGACTCGCCGTGAGAGGTCTGAGGTGGGAGACCTCAAGCACTGCCCCCAAGAGTCAACTGTCACGGGGTGCGTTTCTGTCTGGAGACAAGCACTGGGAGCCCCTCCGTGTGTCTGTGCTCCAAACTGGAGGGCCTCCCCAGCTGCACCTGTACCCGTCTGCTTCGCACCCTGATGCTCAGCTGTGCTGTGCTTTCCTCTCCAGAACAGCCTGGGTTTGATCTATACCATCTACGTGGACGGGCTGAGTGTGTCCTTGGAGAACGTCATTGGGAACCTCCTGACGTGTACCATCCCCATCACCGGGGGAGCTCAGGTGGGTACCCTGCCCCTTCCCTCTCTTACCTCTCCATGCTTCTGCCTCCTAAGCCGCTCTGACGGGAGCAGGGACGTTCTGGTTTTGTGGTGCTGGGGTGAGCTGAGCAAGGCTGATTTGACTCGTGGGCAGAGTCTGGCTCAGTGCACTGGCAACTGAGGAGCTGCTGCAGTGCACTGCTACTGGCAAGTGCTTGGCGAGTGCAGGGAGCACCTTCCCAAGTGCTTAAGAGTAGAAACAACAAACTTCTGTGATTTGGAGCCACTCAGCTTCTAGATCAGTTGAGAAGATCTTGCTGCTTTGCTTAGCTACAGCTTGCCATGATTAGGCAGCTTGGTCTTGGCTCCTCGCTCCCTCCAGGAGGAAGGACTGGGTGGCTGAACCACCAGCTGGCTTACGTAGTCACTGATCAATCTGTGCAAACAGTTGCCATGGTCTCTGGTCACTCCTGCGTCAGGGAGGTCTCGCTCCTCTACTCAACCCTGTCTCATTGCCTGGAGAGCTGCTCCAGACCCAGTGGTCATGGGCCATCTGTGAGCATGGGGACGAGTCAGCTCGAGGCAGACAGGCCAAGCAAGGCTAACATTTCCCAGATGAGCAGCTTGGAGCTCTCTCCTCAAACCACTGGCTTGTGCCTGTGCATGGCTGGCATCTCTGATGGACAGGGCTCGAGGAGCAACAGCCTCGCTTGTGCCCAGAGCAGAGACCATCAAAGATAGCCCTCCTGTTTTTCCCCTCTGAGCCATGTGTTCCTCTAGCAGTGCTCCTCCTGCTCGAGGAAGGCCGACTGGGCTCAGTCTCGCTCATGTGAGCAGCAGATGGGTAAGGAAGGGCTAAGTGAAGCTGGCTTGGAGATGACAGGAGTGGAGAGAGCCCAGCTGGACCCTCTGGCAGGAGGTGTTTGGAGACAGCAGTGTAACCCCCTGGTGCTCTTCTGCCATGCTAACACCTGGAGCATAACCGTGCACGTGCACTTGTCTCCTGCAGTCGCTTCACTTTCAGCTGAGCTCTGCTTCCCCCAGAAAAAAACACCATCTAATTCTCTTGCACCCAGGCTGCGCCCAAGTGGAGGAGCCTCTGCACGGCTGGGGCAGCACTACAGGTCCCCGGTGCCTAGAGACAGAGGTTTCTTCCACTGCTGTGGCTTGTGACCCTGAGGGGAGGCTGCTGTCTTGAACTTGAATCTGTGCAGGCTTCTTGGGCGGGTGCTTTCTGCTGGGCAGAAGCGGTGCCCCTGGGGCTGCCGTCACGGCCTGCCGTAGGTTTGGTGCTTGCTCTGATAAGCCAGAGCGATGCAGGTCCTGGGCAGCAGCCCCGCTTTCTCTCCGGAGCACTGA
>NC_138575.1:769410-1072929 GCF_964289735.1 Phaethon aethereus
ATGAGCTGTCCGTAAACACCCTGATGTCAGCCAAGGCAGCCAGAATGGGAAGTCCATCCTGCACCTCCTCGTTGTGGGCTGCCCTCTGTTTGACCAGAGCTCTGCTGGGCCCCATCTTTTTACTCCATGACTACTTCTTTCCTCTGCAGTTATTCCCTGCGGTGCTGCGAGCCATGAAGGGCCGAGCAGCCAGGCACTGCCTGACCCAGGAGCTGAACCTGCACGTGCAGCAGAACCGGGCAGTGCTGGATCACCAGCAGTTTGATTTTGTAATCCGCATGATGAACTGCTGTTTGCAGGTAGGAGAGGGCTGGGGAGAGCGTGTCTCTTGGGAAGGAACCAGCATGGTGCAGGGATCGGAGCAGGGCCGGGGGTCTTGCGGTGAATCCTCTTGTAACCTCCGTCCCCTTCCCCAGGACTGCACTGCCATGGACGAGCATGGGATTGCAGCCGCGCTCTTGCCGCTGGTCACCGCTTTCTGCCGAGTGAGTCTCTGTAGTATCCCGACCCGCTGTACAGCCCTCGCCGACTCGGAACTCCTGCGAGGCTGCAGAGGCTGGCAGCCTGAAGATCTGAGAGCCAGCGCTGCAGCCAGGCTGAGGGCAGATTGTCCCCTCGGCTGCGCCGGCCTCTGGGCCCAAGGCTCTCAAGATGGCTGGAACACCGGTGGGAGGGGTGCTGAGAAACCGGGGCTGCCTCTGGGTGGGTGCTGGGCAAATCTGAGAAGAGTTTGCAAGGAATGCTTGGAGGAGCTCTGGCGCAAATGTCCCTCCTGCCAGCCCAAGGGTACCCAGCAACAGGCTAGAGCAAGGATTACCTGGAGAGGAGAGCTTGACACAAAGGCCATCTTGGTATGAAACTCTCCTCTACCTTCTGCTTCCTCAGAAACTGAGCCCGGGCATCACGCAGTTTGCCTACAGCTGCGTGCAGGAGCATGTGGTGTGGACCAACATCCAGTTCTGGGAGGCCATGTTCTACTGTGATGTGCAGAATCACATCCGAGCCTTGTACCTGGACAACAACGAGGAGAACCACACGGGTGAGGTGAGGAGGTGACAGGGGTGCTGGTGCCCCTGGAGAGCCGCTGTGCAGAAGCAGCGCTCCCCAAAGGCCCACGGGCTGATAAGGATGCTGAACCAGCCTGAGGGACTGCGTCCTGGTTCTGGGAGATTCCTGTGGGAACAATGGGGTGAAGACTCGCAGGTCTCCTGTCCATGCAGACGTCTGACATCTCCTTCCAAATCCTTCAGGAGAGCACGGAGGGGCCACAGGAAGCCAAGTCTGCCCTGGAGATAGCATCGGAGCAGCTGAGGCTCTGGCCCACCATGAGCAGAGAGAAACAGCAGGAGCTGATCCAGAAGGAGGAGAGCACTGTTTTCAGCCAGGCCATCCACTACGCCAACCGCATGAGCTACCTGCTGCTGCCTCTCGACACCAGCAAGAACCGCCTGCTGCGCAGCTCTGGGCTGGGGGATGTGGAGAGCGTCAGCAACAGCTTCGTCACCAACAGGTGAGCAGGGCTGGAGAGCTTGGCAGGGCCATGCCGCAGGGCGACCAGAGCGACCTGAGCTGGGACGCGAGCTCCTTGGGGCAGTACCTGGGGCGTCTGGGCCCTTCAGCTGCCGCCGGGACTGATGCGGGTTGCAGCGCTCAGGGGCGTTTCGTAGCAAGAGAGGAAGCTCTCCTGGGCTCCTACCAAGAGTGGGAACGCCCTTGGGCTCTGCCTGGTGTGGGTTAGAGCAGAGGGGAGACACTCTTCCCTACTCCTGTACGGCAGCATCGCTGGCAGCATGGCTGAGAGCTATGACACAGAAAGTGGATTTGAGGATGCAGAGAGTTCCGATGTGGCCAACTACGTGGTGCGATTCATCAACCGCTTTGTGGACAAAGTCTGCACGGAGAGTGGAGTCACCAACGAGCACCTCAAGGGGCTGCACGTCATGATCCCTGGTAACGAGCGTTACAGCAGCGCTGGGGAATGGGCAGCTGTGTGGTCTCACTGGGGGGGCTGCTCAAGAGACGGCCCTGCAGCAAGCGGTGGGAAGGCCGAGAGAAGGCACGCACGGTGCTACGGGGCGGGTCGGCAGCCCGCTGGGCGGTGTGGAGGGCAGGACTTTGCAGTCTCTAACTGCGTGTTTGTCTACAGATATTGTGCAGATGCACATAGAGACACTGGATGCTGTGCACAGGGAGAGCAAGAGGCTTCCTCCCATCCAGAAGGTATGGACCCGGCCTGCTGCAGTGCGGGGAAGGCGCCGGTGCTCTGTGGGGCTATCAAGTCCCCTTCCGCAGTCTGCATGGGCCTGAACTTCCTACTGTACGTCCCCGTAGCCAAAGCTGCTGCGCCCCAACCTGCTGGTGGGTGAGGAGTGTGTGATGGAAGGGCTTCGCGTGTACCTCATGCCTGATGGACGGGAAGAAGCTGCTGGGGGGAATATTGGTGGTCCGCCTCTCCTTCCCGCGGAAGGAGCCATCTTCCTCACCACTTACCGCATCATCTTCAAAGGCACTCCCACGGACCCTCTGGGTAAGGGTCTGGTGTGCACCGTGTGCCTTCAGGGCTTGGCAATGCCTGGGGAGGAGGCGGCTGGTAGCTCTCCCGGAGCAGGGGCTGCAGCTCACCGTGCCGTGAGAGTTGCTGATAAGGCTTCGGGTGGCTGCCTTGGGTGAGCCACCAGCCAGCACTGGGCCTTGCTGGGGGCTGCTGCAACCACCACAAGCCTGATGGTTGCTGCCGGTATTACAAAGGAGGTGGTTGCTCTTGCTGTCCACCTTTGGTAGAAGATAAATGACTCTGTTTAATAACTCAGCCTGTTTCTGGCAGCTTTACCCTGCGGGGCTCTCCGTGGTGGTGGCCACCGAGGGTGGCCCAGCCTTGTGCCGGGCTGAGGCGGCGGGATGTGGCTAACCTGTTCCCACGCTTGTGCCCAGTCGGGGAGCAGGTGGTGATCCGGTCCTTCCCCATCGCCTCGCTGACCAAAGAGAAGAAGATCAATATCCAGGCCCCGGTGGATCAGTTCATCCAGGAGGGCTTGCAGCTGCGCTCGTGCACATTCCAGGTGAGACTGCGCGGGGCTGTGGGCTGCTCCTTCGCATTGCAGTGTCTCAACTGAGGAGCACGTTGCTGTTGGGACCCAGCAGGTACGTGGCCATGGCTGGCACAAGGCACTCGCTGCCTGGGCTGACGTGGTCTGGGGGTGGTGTTCCTGAGGGACCAAAGACAACCTGCCGCAGGTGACTGCACCTGAGGGGATGGAGCCGCAGGCCTCCTGCAGAGGAAGGAGTAGACTGTGGTCCGTAGAATCATAGAATGGTTTGGGTTGGAAGGGACCTTAAAGATCATCTAGTCCAACGCCCTGCCATGGGCAGGGACACCTTCCGCTAGACCAGGTTGCTCAGAGCCCCGTCCAACCTGGCCTGGAACACTTCCAGGGATGGGACATCCACAGTTCTCTGGGCAGCCTGTTCCAATGCCTCACCACCCTCACAGTGAAGAATTTCTTTCTAATATCTAATCTAAATCTGTCCTCTTTTAGTTTAAAACCATTATCCCTTGTCCTGTCACTGCAGGCCCTGCTAAAAAGTCTGTCCCCATCTTTCTTCTAAGCCCCCTCTCAGCCCTGGCAGCTGCAGGAAGGTCTCCCCAGAGCCTTCTCTGCTCCAGGCTGAGCCCCCCCAGCTCTCCCAGCCTGGCCTCAGTGGGAATGTGCCAGTCACAGTCCTGTTGTACACAGAAGCAACTTCTTGCCCGTTAGCTCAGGGCTCCTTTCCAGCTGCTCCAGTGGCTGCTGGAGCCCTGAGAGGGTGTGAGACGTCCCCACGCGGCACCCTGGGAGGTGGTTCTGCAAAACCTTGTAGCAGGTCTTTGGGGAGAGAAACACAGCAAAGAGAGATGTCACAACATGACTAGTTACTCAGCATTTTACATCTTTGTGAGGCTTGTGGAGGTAGAGCAATGCTGGGAGGAGAGCACCTAAAACACACTGTCTGCTCTTCCCTGCCCATCTTGCGTGCTCGGGGCTGCAGTGACCAGGCACTGGGGATGTCGCAGGAGCGGCAGTGCCGGGTACAGAGCAGTCTCCAGGAGGAAGGGGTATGGGACAGAGTAGCTGGCACAGAGGGACAGACAGGGCAGCCTCCCCACCTGGGCTGTGCCCGTTGCAGTCCCTGTTCCCGACCGGGGTCTGCGCTCTGCCCTGTGCCGTGGGAAGAGCTGTTGGGACGAGCCCTTCCCAGTCCCCTGGCCCAGCCGTGCTGAGCGCGCCGTGACCGACCCTGCAGCCTGCTGTCTGCTGTCTCTGCAGTTGCTGAAGATTGCCTTCGATGAGGAGGTGGCTTCAGACAGCGCCGAGATCTTCAGGAAGCACCTGCATAAGCTGCGCTACCCCCAGCACGTCCGTGGCACCTTTGCCTTCACTGTGGGCCAGTCGCCCAAGCAAGCCATGCAGCCCAAGGCCAAGGAGAAGAACCCCTCGCTCAGGTACCCGTGCCGTGGGGAGAGCAGCACGTGGGACGCGCTTGACCCTTTCGGGCACTGCAGGGCCTCTCCTCTCCCTCCTCCAGTCCACCCAGCAGCGAGATGCTGAGCAAGGGTCACTCGAGAAAAGCCGGGGCAGAGATTCCTGAGCTGGAGGTCAGGGTCCCTGAGCCTACCTCGCTCCGACCTCTCCTTGCACAGGATCTCCACTTGTCTTTGTGGGGGGACGTGCCGCACGTCTGGCAGTGGTCTCCTAGCCCCACGGAGAGCACCGGTCAAACTTGGGAAGCAGGGTGTTTGCTTCAGTGGCATTCCCTGCCCAGGCCAAAACAGCACAAGCCCTGAGGAGACGTCTCACGGGAGAGGTGCCGGTGGGCACGAGAGAGCGGTCTGCGCTGTGCCGGAGGACGGGGAGCGCTGCGGGGCAGCGGCAAAGCTGTGTGCGTGGTGCTGACCTGCGGCAGACCCCGCTGCTGCGCTCGGTGGCTAGGTTAAGCAGTGCTGTAGCGCTGGGGTCTGGCTGCTGCTGCGTTCGCGCTTGGTGTGCCCTGGAGTCTAAGCCTCTCTCCCGTGTGTTTGTGACTCAGCTCCCAGCAGGTGACCGATATGTTCCAGGGCCTGACAGTGGGGGTCATGTCCCTTGGGCACCTTGGCCATTCAACCACGTAAGATGCCTTCACCCTGGACGGGAGCTTGCGAGGTGGCATTGGCTCAGGCTGCAGCCTTCACTGCTCCCAGGGTTTCTTCTCACCTGCTCTGCATGCGACCTGGGCTGTGGGCTTGTCACTCGGGGAATGCCCTTTTCCAGGCTGCCGGTCTGACGTTCAGGTTTGGGGTGCGGGTTCTCGCCATCGCAGCACCGCGGCCTCCGGAGGCGGTCGGTTGGTCATCCTCGTGCTCCATGGCACTCTGGTGGATCCCAGGACATGCTGAGGGAACTGTGCTTGTACCACTAACCCCCAGAGACCTCTAGGGCTGCCGGGCCCAGCTCCGGGCCTGGGCCCAGTCTCAGAAGTCTGTCTGAACTGGCGAGACATGCTTTTGTCACCCCCCTCCACATCTGCTTCCAGTGCCCCACACTATCTGCAAGTCTTGTTCCTCTGGTTAGGAAGCCCTCCTGTTCCCAGCCTCCGTACCTGAGCGTTGTTCTCAGGACGGCATTATTCCTCGGTCCCAAGGCTTTCCCTCTCTTGGTAGAAGTAAGGAGGAGTTGGATTCCCTCACTGTCTGCTTTGCAAAGCAAAACACGGCACCTCCCAGTCTCACTTTGGCTCCCGTCTTGATAAGGTGAATTTCTATAAGTCGTTGCATCAGTGTAGCTGCCACCCTGCACTGGACGTGGCCCCTTCCTGGCTGATGTGTGTCCCACATCTCCTTTCTCTGTTCCCCTTTGAGCCCAGCGGCTCACCGAGACAGTGATGAGGGCGAGGTCCTGCATGTGGGCAGGCCATTCCTGCCGTCAGGAATTCCTGCCTTCCGGAGCTCCGTCGTGCGGAGCCTGGAGCCTGTTCTGGCCATGCAGCCCAATCGCCTGCGGGTTTTGCAAGGTCTCCCTTCCCCGCGTTCGCTGGGGCTGCCAAGCCCAGCCGTGCTCTCCCCGTCCCTTACGTGGCATCGAGCCGGTCACCTTCCGCAAGCTGCCTCCCCTCTGCCCAGGGAGGAGCAGCCCCGTGTGCAGGCTGGGCTGGCAGTGTCCCTGCGGCGGATCCCCTGGCCCCTGCCCTGAGCTGGAGCCCACCTCCTCCGGGGACGAGCCAGATCGCTGCCTGTGGCAGCTCCGATGCGGAGGTGACGGTGTTAGAGCCCGGCCTGGCTGCCCCATCCAGCCTCCCCGGGTCCCCGCAGGGGAGGGCAGGGGCTGTAGGCTCTGCCGCTGGCTTGATGCCCTCCTACCGCCGAGGAGCCAGCTCCTCCCTGCCAGGGAGCTAGCAGGTGACATCTCCCCTCTGTGGTGACAGTGACTTGGACCCCGCGCCTGGAGCCGGTGGTGAGGGCTGCTCCTGTCTCTGCTTTGCTCTCGGTGTGACTGAGTGTTGGTGTCTCTAACCCTCCGGGGGCTGCTCTTCCGGCCGCGCTGGGCTGTGGTCATGCACACGCAGGGGGTGGTGTCGGCTGGCCTCAACCTCTTCTCTGCTTCCAGGACACTCTCCAAAAACCTGGTGAAAAATGCCAAGAAGACAATCGGCCGCCAGTACGTGACACGGAAGAAATACACGCCGCCCACGTGGGAGCAGCGGAGCAGCCAGCACTTCCCAGAGGACAACGAGGATGAGATCTCAGGTTGGGAGCACCCTGAGCAGGGAAGGGAGGCTGTGGGGAGCGGGGCGTTTGCTGGAGCAGGCACATCTTCCAGCTGGGAGAGGTCTCGGCCGTCACTCCGCGGGGGAGCAGGCAGGGGAGCTTCCCTGGTGCAGAGGTTTGCCACCACCGGTCGCCTCTCCCGGTTCTCGACCGTCTGCCAGCTCTCGTCTGCTGGTGGTGGCCAGTCAGCGACTCAGCGTACTTCCAGTACCTGGCGAGCCCTGCGGGGAGGAGGGAGTTCTTTGGTCTGTGGCACAGATGAAAAGTCACGGATTTCAGGCGCAGCAAGGCAGGTCAGGTTAGACGTGAGAAGAGCTTGTCTGGTTTGAGAGTAGCAAAGGGCTGGAAGGGACAGGAGTCCTCTCTGCTGAAGATTACAACCTTCCCGCGTGGGAATGCCTGTTGGAGAAGATGTGGTAGATGAGACTTAGGGTTTCAGTGGGGAGCGGTGTCTGCGGGGACTCGTCACTCCTGCCGTGTCTGGGGCTGGTCTGGCAGACCAGACGTGGCTGATTTTGGATCTTCTGTTCACCGAGATACTTGGATTGCGCTCCTTGTGTTCACTCCCCAGTTCATTTGCAGCGCTTCTCAGCACGAGGTCTGCCACGAACGTTACGAGCCTCCACCGTGTCCAGCATTTCAGTTATTAGCAAAAGCGCCAGCTGCACTCAGGCCCCGAAGAGATGCCTTTGAGATCCGTTGTCCTCCAGTTCTGGCATTAGGAAATGCATTAGGCGCGTTAGGAGAGCCGCCGGCGGAGGGCAGCCACCAAGGGTTGTGTTTGCCTGACGGTAATTTTGCCTGGATCAAGCGTCCCAGGCCGAAAGCCTTGCTGGAGCCGAGATCTCGCAAGACCACCCCTTGGGGTCTTGCCCCCCTCTCTCAGGGGGTGACACCAGTGTGATGGAGCAGCTCCGGACAGGTCTGTGTTGGGCTGTTCCTCACCTCTCAGTGGTATCAAGCAACGTGGAAGCACCAAAGAAATCTGCTCCAATGGCAGCAGCCAGGCGGCTGACTTCTCGTTGTGCTTTTAACCACACAACCAAAGGCTCTCACCTCCAGGCCCCGTGCCCAGCCCTCGGGACGGGGCAGCTGAGCTGCCCTGTTTCAGGTGAAGGTGGCGGGAGGGAGCTCCTGTGCTGTCCGGTCTCTGCTGGCCTGGGAGATGCCTCCAGCCCGGCCGTCTCCTCCAGCCGTGAGTGTGACACCGAGTCTGCCGAGGGTGGACGCAGATTCCCTTTTGTCTCCGCAGTGTCTGAAGAGATGGACAGAAGCACTTTGACCCCCAGCACCACCATCAAACCTTCGGACAAGATGACCATCAACCACCTTGTGGAGCGAGCCTGCTGTCGTGACTACCAGCGGATGGGGCTGGGCACCCTCAGCAGCAGCCTCACCCGCTCCAAGAACGAGCCCTTCCGCATCTCCACCGTGAACCGCATGTACGCCATTTGCCGGAGGTGAGCCTCGGCGGGGCTGCGGCTGAGGAGGGGGGTCCGCAGGGTCAGGAGAGGACAGCGGGGGTCTTTTCTGGTTTGTGGGAGCTGGCGGGGGGGCTCGTGCTGTGCCCCGCTGGGCTCTGCAGAGCCTCCGCTCTTTCCTGCAGCTACCCCGGGCTGCTCATCGTGCCACAGAGCATCCAGGACAACACGATCCAGCGGATCTCCCGCTGCTACCGCCAGAACCGCTTCCCCGTGGTGTGCTGGCGGAACTCCCGCACCAAGGCCGTGCTGCTGCGCTCGGGGGGGCTGCATGGCAAGGGCGTTGTGGGCCTCTTCAAGTCCCAGAATGCCCCCGCTGCAGGTGCCCGTCCCCTCTGCCCCTGGGCAGTGCCCGTGCCGGGGGCGGGCTGCAGACCCCTCTTTGGGTCTTGTGCCGGTGGCGGAGCGGTGATGCTTGTGGCTCTCCTCCTAGGCCCCTCGCAAACGGACTCCACCAGTTTGGAGCAGGAGAAGTACCTGCAGGCCGTGATCAACTCCATGCCGCACTACGCTGACGCCAGCGGGCGCAACACGCTCAGTGGCTTCACCTCGGCCCACATGAGCAGCTCAGGTGAGGAGCTCGGTCACGGGCTGCAGCGCAGCGGGGATGCAGGAGGGCTCGCGCGCGCGGAGCCCAGCCGTGGGTCGTGCCGTCCGTCCCAGAGCTGGGGCAGCCAGGTGAGCTGCCGTCCCTGGTCTCCATCGGAGGAGGCAGCAGACCCTTCCCAGCACGCTCCCCCAAGCTCCCAGCGCCAGCTGGGCCTCCGTGGCTGCTGGTGGGGATGGGTTTTGGGAAACCCAGTGGCCCTGGACCCGCAAGCACTGGGTGCTCCGGACTGTGCTGGGATCCAGGCGCTCGCTGTCCCCGGGCGGGGACAGACCCTGCTAGCTGAGATCTCGGTGCCGCCCGCGCGCCAGCGCAGCGGGCAGCAGCGCTCGGGCTCTGTCGTGGGAAGCCTCGGTAAGTCTCTGCCTCCTGCTCTCCGAGCAGCCTGCCCTGTCCTGCCGGGGCAGAGCTGCCCGTCGCTGCCCCGCCGTGCTCTGCTGTCATCCACCCTCTGTCCCAGCCATTCCACCCCATCCTTGCTGCAGAGGTGACCGGGGGCCAGAGGGACCGTGGGGGAGCTCAGCCAGGGGCTCCCTGCAGCCCGGGGAGGAGAGGACTTGCCGAAAGCCCCTGCGAGGCCTCTCCCCTGGCGTGGGGGGATGTGCCCGGCGCTGCGGCCGAAGGAGGGAGGGTCAGACCAGCGGTGGGAGCCGCAGAGCTGGGTGCTGCCGGGCTGCACCAGTGCCTGGGTGACCCCCCGAAGGCGCGAAGCGCCTGGGGCAGCGCCGGGGCAGAGCTGCGGGTTTCGAGCTCCCGCTCGCACTGCTGCACCCGGTGCCTTTTTGCTGCGGCTCCAGCTGGAAGGTGTTTCCCGCACGCTGGCCTCCTGGTCCCGGCCCCGGGCGCTCCTGCTTGCTGCTGCTCTCTCTCTGGCCCCTTCCCCTCCCTCCCGAGCAGTTGTGGGGAGGCAAGGCGGGAGGGCTCCTCTGGAGCAGCACAGCGAGGCCGAGAGCTGACGTTTTGTTGGTGCTACAGATTTCTCCGACAAGAGGCAGCCTAAGCTGGGATCGCTCATGAAGCAGGTGATGGGAGGGAAGGACGATGGGCCCGGTACTATTAGCCGCGGAGGTGAGGACGTGCGAGTGAACGCTGCCTCGTGGGGGCCTCGCGAAGGCCCCCGGCTCGGGGCAGCTGTTGTAGAGTAGATGCTTCCCCTTCGCTCCCCCCGAGCTCTCTGCCGTGGGGCAGCCGCAGGGAGGGAGGGAGGGACCTGCTGCAGCACCCGGAGCCATCTCGTTCATCCCACTCATTGCTCCAGTCGCTCCGACCGGGTCCCCGGGCACCTCTTCCTGCCTGGCCCGCGTCCACCCAGCGGGAGCGTGGGTCCGCCTCGCCCCGGTGCCCTCGCTGAGGTCGCTTTCGTCCTGTGCTCTCAGGGCTCGGTCACAGAGCTAGGGTCATCACTCTCTCCACCCCCAAGTGCGTGTCAGCGAAGGGCCGCGAGACGCCCCGAGGTACGGTACTGCCGGCCACCTAACCACCACCCGGGTGCTAACCTGACCGACTGACCGCCCCACACACACACTCCCACCCCTCACACGACTAATGCCCCAGTAACACCCCACCTCAGCCCGCTAACGCCTCCACCGAGCATGTCGCTGGCTTGGTCCAGCTCGCGGTGCCAGCGGTAAGTACCGGGCCTGTCCCCAGCTGATCCCGCGACGTCCTCTCAGGTTTGCTTTAGGCTCCTTGCGCATCTGCTGGTGCTTGGGTGGTGGTGGCCAGGGCCAGAGTCTGCTGGCAGGGAAGGGGCAGGTCCTGGCGGTGTGGGCGCAGGCCTGGGGCGGGAGCGCGGTGCGGCTGCGCAGGTGATGGGACATGGAGCCGCTGGGGTTGGTCTCCGTATCCCCCAGGCAGGAAATCCTACAGCACCCAGCAAGGAGAAGGAGCAAAAGCAAACCTGGTTCCCAGCACCTTCCCGGCATGCGCTCGCAGGGCGCCGGGCTGCGGGCTGACAGCAGCTTGGCCGCCGCTTCCGTGGCGAGCTGCTCGCCCCCATGCCAGCCCGGCTGGGGGGACGCGGATGCCAGCGCAGCCCGCGAGCCGGCCGGGGCCCCCCAGCCTGACCGCGGCCCCCCAGCCTGACCGCCTCTGTCTTGCAGGCAAGTGGGGCAGCATCCGAGCCAGCGGGCGCGTGAGCAACTACGCCCTGAACGTGGAGATTGGGTCGCGCCTGGCGGGGAAGGACCTGCTGGGCGCCCAGCACAACGGCACCCCTTCGGAGGCCAGCTTCCTGCGCCAGCACCGGGCCTCGCTCTACATCATCGGGGACAAGTCGCAGCTGAAGGTAACCCCGGTGCCGGGCAGCAGCCTCCTCGGGGGGCACACGGGTGGCGGTGGGTCCGCTCCAGGCACCTCTCTGGACAGCGCGGGTTCTCTCCTCCCTCAGGGGGTGAAACCGGACCCGCTGCAGCACTGGGAGGTGGTGCCCATCGAGGTGTTCGACGTGCGGCAGGTGAAGGCCAGCTTCAAGAAGCTGATGAAGGCCTGCGTGCCCGGCTGCCCCTCCACTGACCCCAGCGTCACCTACCTGCGGTCCCTGGAGGAGTCCGAGTGGCTGTCCCAGGTCAGTCGTCACCCAAAGCCCGGAGGGGCCCTGGTCCGTCCCCACAGTAGGAGTCTTTGCTGTTGGCTGTCGCTCGAGGGCACGTGCTCTTACCTCCTGGCAAAGTGAGAATGGGGGTCGAGGTGCCCCCTCCAGAGCATCGCTGTGGCACGGAGCAGGGCACACGACGGGGGCAAGGTTGGTGTGAGGAAGGAGGGTACAACAGGCCGAGTACCGCTCTGCGGTGCTGGACATGAGAGCTGCGAGCACCTGGGGCAGCTGCCCCCGGGGAAGCGGGGAGGACCTGCAGGGTGACAGAACGCCACGGAGGGGTGGTACAGGGCGGTGCCGGCAGTCACCGGGGGCCCAGGTGGCTGCTGCTCTGCCGGACTGGTCCCAGTGCGGAGCCGCTGTGGGGCTGGGCCCTCTGGCTGCTGGAGGGAGCAAGGGACCCACGGCTTGGTGGTGGGTCTGCCCTGCTGGCCTTGCTGTTGCAGAAGGGTGCTGAACACGGAGGTCGCGTATCGTGGCCCTGCAGAACCCCGTGCTCTGCTTCGTTGGGCTCGCCCGCTTCCAGGAGAAGGGGTCTCCTTGCACAACATCCAGCAAATGAGTTTCCTCTCCCTAGTAACTCTTGTCCCTTCCGGTGGCAGATACATAAGATCCTGCAGATTTCGGTGTTGGTGGTGGAGCTCCTGGACACGGGCTCCTCTGTGCTGGTCAGCCTGGAGGACGGCTGGGACATCACCACGCAGGTAGGAGCCCGACAGCTGCCGAACGCAACGGCTGCCCATGGCCGTCTCCCCACGAGCATCTCGAGCCCCCCTGTCCCTGCAGGTGGTCTCCTTGGTGCAGCTGCTGTCAGACCCCTACTACCGGACGCTGGAGGGCTTCCGCTTGCTCGTGGAGAAGGAGTGGCTGTCCTTCGGGCACCGCTTCAGCCACCGCGGCGCCCAGACGCTGGCTGGCCAGAGCAGCGGTTTTGCCCCCATCTTCCTGCAGTTCCTGGACTGCGTACATCAGGTGAGCTCCGAGCGCAGCCGGCTACTGGCTCCCCGAGCACTGGGGCCGTTGGCTTCCTGTGCAGCCGGGAACAGGTCCAGAGACAGCTTGCAGTTTGTGTGTCCCGGGAGGTCTCACCCGTGCGGCTCCTTGCAGATCCACCTGCAGTTCCCCATGGAGTTTGAGTTCAGCCAGTACTACCTGAAGTTCCTCAGCTACCACTACATTTCCAACCGTTTCCGGACGTTCCTGCTGGACTCCGACTACGAGCGCATCGAGCTGGGTGAGGGCAGTGTGTGGGGCCCACAGCGGGTGGCAGCCCAGTGCCTTGCCCCAAATAATGCCCCTTCCCCGCTCGCTTCTCCGCAGGCCTCCTTTACGAGGAGAAGGGTGAGCGGAAGAGCCAGCAGGTCTACAAATCCATCTGGGATTACATCGACCGGCTGAACAAGAAAGCTCCCATCTTCTTCAACTACATGTATGCCCCTGAGGACGGGGAGGTGAGCGCTCCGCTCCTGCCCTGGGTCAGCCCAGCCCGGCCAAGCCCCCGCGCGGTGCAGAGGGCTTGGATGGGGCTTTCCAGCGGCACCCCGGGGTCTCCTCGCCCACATGGAGCAAAACGAGCAGCCCTTTGTCGGCTGGACCGCGGCGTTTGCCCACCTGCGCGGTCTCGCACGGCTGCCGCACCGGGGCCCTGGGGAGGGTGCCTGCCGCCTCGGGGTGTGTGAGCAGAGTCAGGCCCGCGAGGGCTGCGTCCCTGCAGAGGAGGCGGGGGCACATGGGTGAGAGGAGATCCTGAGCCGGAGCCACCAGGGTCTCGTTTTTGGCTCTTCGCCACCACAAGCTGGGAGAGAAAGCGGCAGCTTCTGGCACGTGGCCTCAGCAGGTCGGCGGCGCGGGGGCTGCTCTCTGCCGATGCGGCCAGCCTGCTCAGAGCTCTCGTTTGGTCTGGGCTCCGTCTTGGCCAAAGCTGGGAGCAGCTCCGCCTTTCTCCATCTCGGCGTTGCCTTTTCCTGGCCAGCCCGCAGCCTTCCAGCCTCAGCTGCCTCCTGGTACCAATCGGGAGGCATCGCGCTTGGGGAAAGCTCGTTGTGAAGGGACTCGTTTCCCACCTGGACAGACTGTCCCTGCGCCTCGGCCGGGGACGTGTCCTGCCTGGATGCTGCTGCCCCTCCTGAGCGTAACCCTGCTTCTTCCGCAGGTGCTAAGGCCCTACAGCAACATTTCCAACCTGAAGGTATGGGACTACTATACGGAGGAGACGCTTTCTGAGGGCCCCTCCTACGACTGGGAGCTGGTGCAGGGGCAGCTGGAGCACGTGGAGGAGGCGGATCGGCAGGACACCAGTGCCCCCCAGACGAAGCGCAAGATCATCTGGCCGTGCTACGACAACCGCAGCCACGTGGAGCCCGACGCCATCTCCAAACTGCTGGAGGTGAGCGTGGCTGGCGGCGGCATCGGCTACGCGTGGCTTCTGGGTTTGGGCCTGGCCTGGGCTCCCCACGGTGCCCCCAGGGGTGGGAGACTGCCCCATGCACACTGTGGGACAGGGTTGTGGCAGGGTTGGAGTTGGTTGAGCCTCTGGGACAGGGGTCCCAGGGGTCTTGTCCCCTCCTGGACTGATGCCCGAATCTCCCCACAGGAGCTGCACAACCTGGAGATGGAGCTGGGGCAGATCCCGGAGCGCTGGAAGGACACGTGGGACAAGGTCAAAGCTTCCCAGCGCACCGAGGTGCGGCAGGAGGGCAGCCGGGTAGGTTGAGGGCTGCGTGATGGGTGCTGGCATCTTGGGGGGCTGAAGGAGGGGGTGGCTTTACCCAAGGGTGCCCAAGCGAAGCACATGTTTGCTCCTGCAGCCTGGGGCCGAGAAGGGGTGCTGGTGCTCAGCCCCCAGGCTGGGTGTGCCCAAGGGTCGTCCTCCCCCTCACCGTGTGCTCTCTGCTCCCCACAGACTCCCAGCTCCCTGCTGATGTCCTCCGGGCTCTCCCACCACCGGCGCTCGCTGGGTGTGTACCTGCAGGAGAGTGGCGTGGGCTCTACACTCAACCTCAGCCTCGACAGCGACACCAGCAGCACCTCCACCCCCTCCAGCGGGAAGCAGGGCGGCCGCAAGAGCACCAGCACGCTCTACAGCCAGTTCCAGATGTCGGAGAGCGAGAACAGGCAGGCGGGGGGCTGCCGGTGGCCCTGGGAGGGGAATCCCTCCCCGGGGAGGGGTGAAGGCATGTGGGTTCTGCAGAGCGTGGACCCCGATCACTTCTCATCCTTGCTGCCGTTGGGGTGCCACTGCCAAACTGCCCTTCAGCCCCTCTCCCCCTCCCACCCTAACACGCTGCCTGGCTCCGGCAGGTCCTACGAGGGATCGCTGTACAAGAAGGGAGCCTTCATGAAACCATGGAAGCCTCGCTGGTTCGTGCTGGATAAGACCAAACATCAGGTACTGAGGGGCTGGGCACAGCGGGGGGTGGGTGAGCCCCGCGGTCTGTCCTTCCCTCCCTCTTGCGAGCTCTGACGCCTGCGGGACCTCTCCCTGCAGCTGCGGTACTACGACAGCCGGATGGACACGGAGTGCAAAGGCGTCATTGACCTGGCTGAGGTGGAGTCCATCACCCCAGGAACCCCCACCATGGGGGCCCCCAAGACGGTGGACGAGAAAGCCTTCTTCGATGTGAGTGGGGCACAGGGCTGCACCGTGGGGAACGGAGCTTGGCAGCCTGTGGCCCCGCCACGCAGCCCAGCCCTTTGGCTCGGGCAGCGCCGGGCTCCAGAGGCTGCGCTGCTGCTGGCTCACCGGGTGCAGCCGCCCGACCCTGCTCACCTCCTCTCTCCTCCCCTGCAGCTGAAGACGACAAAACGAGTTTACAATTTCTGCGCCCAGGATGTGCAGCTAGCGCAGCAGTGGATCGACCGCATCCAGAGCTGCTTGTCGGACGCGTGAGACTGGCTCAGAGGAGCCTCTATTCCAGGCACAGAGTCTCCCGGGCCCCAGCACGTGGAGCAGAAGCAGTGCCCAGGCTCGTGTCGAGCCGGGGCTGTGACTGACTGGAGAGGAGGAGATGGCCTTCCTTCCTTCTGCCACGGGTGTGCGGTGCGGGGGAGCCCGCGGCCACGCACCCCCCGGGCGGCGGTGGGGCGGCATCAGTATGTTACACTATGGTAGGACTGCGTAGTGGAGGAATTCTTCGCGTTGAAGCAGGCTGGGGGTGCAGGCGGGAGCCTGTCCTGCTCTGTCCTCCCCGGCCTGTCTGAGCCCTGTAATTACTGTCTGTGCCCCTCCGCGCCGGCGGCCCCGCTCCAGCTCTCTGCGGCAGCAGGGGTGTCGCCAGCCGGCTGGAGAGCGTGCACCCCGCCTGCCCCCCACCCCATGCTGCTGGAGAAAGTGGGAGCTGCCTGCCTGCCTCATCCTCCCCCCCAGCTTGCATGTCTGCCAGAGCAGCCAGGGCGGAGAACCGGCCCTGCTCCCTCCTGACCCGGTGCCACTGCCCCGTGGTGCAGTAGCTGGCCTAAGCATGTCCTGGGCTTTGCTCCCGTCTTGCTGGACCCAGGATCTGCAGCTCAGGGTGACGGTGTTTGCCAAGGTGCCTCGCCTGAGCCCTGGGACCACCCTGCCTGGCCGGCGTCCCGCTGGCAGCAGTGGGCAGAGCGTCCCAGCCCTTGAGCCTCGGCTGTCCCGGATTTGCACAGAAACAAATGGGCACGGCTGCCCGGGGATGGTGGCGGTTGTAGCTGCAGGCACTGGGCTCTGTGTCTCGGGAGGGGACGTGGATGGGGCCACTCTGCTCCCAGCAGGCAGGTGTGGCAAAGGGGCTCCATGTCCTGGCTGGGGCACAGTCTCTACCTCCACTGGCAGGCTTGCTGTCATGGGGGGGCACGTTCCCTGCAGGAGATGCCAAATGCTGCAGCTCCTCAGCACCTTGGTGCAGAGTCCCCTCAGCACACGCAGTCGCCCTGGGATGAGGGCTCCCTGCCGGCGGCAATGCCAGGGCTGGGACGCGGCTGGGCACAGCGGCGCTGGCAGGTGCCACCCGCTCTCTTTGCACAGGTCACCCCCCAGCCCTCCTGCAGAAAGCAGGGGCAGCGCCCTGGAGGGCACCGCATGGCACTGGCCTCTTCTCCCACCACTTCGGGGCGCTTGGCCTCCGCAAGCCCCTGCTCCCCCGTGCTTGTGCCCTGCCCGTGCCGTCAGGCCCAGCCTGCTGGCAGAGGGTCTCGGCAGGAACCCTCGGCAGCGCTGCTGGGGGCTGCGCATCCCACTGCCCGCTGCCACCCCCCACTGCTTGTGTCACGCTGTCGGTGTGAAGGGGGAATCTCGGTACAGAAACGGATCCTGCAGCACCTCATCCCTCCCCTGCACTGGTGTGAACACGTGCCGGGCTTGGCCTCACTCCACCCGAGGGTCGCTTGCGGGGAAGCCCGAAGGGGCGTTGCAAGGTCGCTTAGGGTGGGATCCAGTGGAGCCGCCGCGTGCTGGCTGGGGCCCGACCCTCCGGCCTCCCCGCAAGCTCAGCCAGCTCTTCTACCTGTCTTGTTTTTAAAGGAGTACAATGTTTTATTTCCGTGCAGAGATCTTTGTACAGTCTTAACCCCCAGGCCCCCCTCTTTGTTTTATTGTACAATAATGGCTGTGGCAGGTAGCTGGTGTAACATGGAGGTTTTTGTAACTTACCTGAGCAGTTGTAGATTATTGAAGTTTCTGTACATTGTGTCAAACATACAGAGTCCTTGTATTGTATTGTGCCTAGAGGAAAAAGGTTATTATATAAAGAGAAAACTAACTGAATTTAATAAAAAAATTAATATGACGTGCCCTTTTGCCTCACTGCCGCCAGTATTGGCTGCCCCCCCCGGTGCACTGGGCCAGCAGCTCCTGTCCCAAGGGCCAGGACAGAGACTCACGGAGAGCTGGTGGCAGCACAGAGTCTGGGCCAGGTCCTGCATTCCCCGTGGCAAACGAGGAGCTTTGTCCTGAGCCACAGGTCTGCACTGTGCTACCGGCTCCTGCTTGTTCTGTCAAGTTTTGCCCAGAGCCCGTGGGGGTGAGGCTTAGCGGTGCGGGCTTCCCCGGGTGGGTTAGTCCCTGCCTGGGCTCTGGGCTTGCAGCAGAACCTCTTCCCTGGGAAAAGGGGGTACGCCTCCGGCTGCACCCCGGAGCTGCCTGTCCCTGCGGAGCAAACCACCCTTCCCAGAGACCAGCAGCAGCACCGTGACGGGGATGGGAGCTGCAGGGCAGCTGCAGACGAACCCAAACCCAACGGCACCAGTTCGCAAGCAACTCTCCCCCATGACTGGCCAGTGCTGGGGAGCACTGGGCAGGCTGAGGGACCAGGACAGGAGGCACCTGGTACCAAACCTGCACAGCCAACCTAAATGCTTCATCAGATGCAGGAACAGCGGCTCCATGCAGCTCAAACCTGCTCCTGGCTGCAGCCAGCGAGAGCAGGACCCCCTGAAAAACTGCAGGGCTTGAGAGGAGGCCTCATGCTTCAGTGTCATCACGCAGTCCCGACAGGTCATCCAAGCGGAGCGGATGGCACCAGGGTGGTGCCTCCAGGCCTGCCCACAGCTGGAGGAGCCAGCCCTGCTCTACCTTCGCACTGACTGGGGTCCCAGCCTTCACTGCCCCGCCAGCGGCTTTCTTCCGGGTGGAGACTTGAGGATTTTGGCACAAGAAGCCATGGGATCTTCCTACAATGCAGCCTGCACAGTCCAACAAAAGGCACCAGCCACGCCAGAGGCAAACACGTGGCAAAGCTGGTAACGAGCCAGCCGGGGGCTGCAGGAAGCCACCCCAGCTCCTCCTCCGCCCTCCTGGGCACCCAGGCAGAAGGCGGCTGCAGGTTGCTGCAGGCACCAGCCCGAACGCTGCCTGCACTCGCCGCCTGCCTGCGCTCGGCCCCTGCCCTTCGCTGGAGAGCGAAGCTGCCCCGCTCACGCCGGTGGCGGTGGGACGCAGCACGGCGGGGGTCAGCGTGTCCTGCAGGATGGAGGAATCCACCACTGGCATGTGAATTTTGAGCTTTTATTGATAGTTGGAATTTACAGCCTAAAACTGACAACATAGAGAGATGCAGACTTTTTTTTCTTTTTCTTTTTTCTTTTTTTTCCTTTTTTTTTCTTTTTTACAAAAACCAAAACCAAAATAACCAAAAGCCACCAGCATCAGATTTACAATATAAAAGTTTTGACAGTAGAGAGACTAAAGTACATCTGGAATTACTCAGAAAAATAAACAGGGAAAAAAGGCAGTAATTTAAAATTTGTCCCTCATATATACACATAGATACACAGACATTGCTTACAAAGACCCGGTTTCAACATTTAAGGGCAGTAGGCATCATGAGAAAAAAGGCTCCCCTATGTCATTGCACTAAATTAATTAACCCAGTTGGGCACCCCCCTTCGCCACCCCTTCCCGGTTTGGCAGAAAGGCCACGTGAAGCGAGGATGGGATTTCCACATTCCCGGGGGGGTCCCGGGCTCAGCGCCGACCCTCCCCACACCAGCCATGGTCTCATCCATCAGCCGTTGCCGGGACGGCCGCTGCGACAGCCGCAGGACACCGTCTACGCAGGCAAGTGTTTCTTATTGCTATACAGAGCGCACCTCGCCTAGCGGCCACCGCTTCGCGGGGGGGTCTTTAAAGGCATAGACTCGGCCCCTAACGCTCGCCCCTCCAGCCAGGCCGCCCGGCCGCTCCCAGGGGAAGCGCAGCAGCTGGACCTCCCGACCCTCAGCGGGTCAGCGGCACATTTTCAGGGGAACTCGGCTCTCGGGACACCGAAACAGAACGCCTGGATTTTCGGAAGAGCGGAGAAAAGCAGGTGCAGAGCTATGCCGAAGATCTGGGCTCTCGTTCGGGTACCGAGCGCTGCAAAATCCAGCTCTCAGATACACTAATGCCCCGTCCCCACTGCGCCCACGGCTGCAGCGCCTTCCCCCAGCTTGGACCGGTGGATTCAAAGGATTTCCCGTTCTCCGGGCCCCGGGAAGGTTTCACCTCACGTCCCCCAGGCCCAGACCGCAGCTCTACCTTGGCTGGGACACAGGACTGCAGAGGTGGCCGTCTCCACGGTCTTCTCCTGAAACGAGCGGCTGCAGCATCGAGCAAACCCCAGGAGCGGGGCAGGGCCCGGGCCGGAGCTCTGCTCCCGCGGGGAGATGCCTGGAGGAACCTGCCAGCCCCCGGCTCTGGCCAGCGCCGCTGCACTCATACAGCCGCCCGCTTCTCCTGGAGGGAACTAATTACTTAAAAAAAACAAAACAAAACCCAAACCCCAAGCTGTTTTGGTTTATTTTTTGTTTAAACCGGCATTTCGGTTCCTTTAGCCGAAGGCGGCCACTGGTGGGTTTTCTGGGGGGGACAGGCCTTAAATCAGTGGTTTGTGCTAACAGTCAAAGCGCCAAGCGTCTCCGATCGCCTCGAGTCTGAACTGCAGCCTAATGCCAAACAGAAACGAAATGGATGGAGGTTACGGAAAAGCCCCGGAGAAGCAAATCCAGAAGCTCCAATTCAACAGACCGTGGACCAAGATACGGTGGCAAAGAGTATTTAATATTCTGATTGCTTTAGATATGCTAAGTGCAAATTAACTGGTTAAATGATGGTGTCCCGTTGAGTTAGGAAAATCAGAGCCTAACAAGGAAGTTTCTGTTTGTCTGAGCAGATACACCCTATAGTAAAAAAAAATCATTAGAACCATGGATATTTTAATGTGCAATAATACATGTTACCCGCTCCGTGTATATGCATATATGTATGCAGGTACACATGTACACGCACACACACGTATGTATGAGACGACTGTCTTAAGCACTGCCAAACTGATCTGGTGCCAGTACTTGGGTTGTGTTAAAGAAAAGGTTTACAAAATACCGGATCGAGAAAAAGGTTTCTATAAAACTTTACATTTCAACTGAAGATGCTCCTCTAAATTTTAAACACCGTCAAAACCCGGTTTGGATACAAAAGGCAGAGACAGAAACAGACAAGGAACAAAAGTCAAAAATCAACGACCCTCTTCCATGAGCCTCACTGAGAAAAATGCCAAAATGAAAAACACCCTTGAGCACTGTTTTTTGCTTCAGTCTGAAAACACAGCTTGACCTATCTAGAGAAAATGGCGACAAGTATAAGATAAAACCGAAAAAAACCCAGAACAACTCATTGCGTTCTCACACCTCGGCGCAGTGGAAGCGAGGCCCCAGCAAACCCTGCCCTTCCAGAAACCTTCCTCCGTGTGCCCAGTACCTTTGATTTTTGTTTTTTATTTGTACCAATGATTAAGCCGTTTCACAAGGTGCACAATTACTAATCAAGAAGGTATATGCAAACCCAAAAGCTCTGAGAAAAATAGGTTTAAGGTGAATTTAGAAATAGAGAGAGAGATATATAAATAGTCCCTATATACATTAACAACTGAAGATGAAGAGGAGCGGAGGAAGGGAATAACAGGTCAAGGACATACAAACCCAGCACCCTCCGGCCAGCAGCTCCTTCCACCAAAGCCTCGCCCAGCCCAGGACCCGCTCCGGCCCGGCCCGCAGCCGCGCGCCGGCGCGGCCCCCGTCCCAGCCACGTCCGCCTCGCGAGTAAAAGCGGGCGCGACCTCCGCAAGCGGAGCGCGCCGCCGCTTCGAGGAGAACCTACAGAAACACGTGAAATACCTTTCAGGCACAGCAAGCAAAGGGAAGCATCTTTCTCGCTTCCAAATCCGCTCTTTAAACTGCCAACAAGGCTGGGAGAAGAAATACTTCTCCTCCCCACGTGCCCGTGATTCTTTAGGTGGCGAGGGTCTCCTGCCCCGCCTCGTGCTCCCAGCCCGGCTCGGGTCGCTTACCCCCAGCCAAGCGCGCCAAGAGGAGACCCTAACCCCCACGCGAAACGCCCGCAGAGCGGGGCGGGGGCGGCCGGTGTCGCTCGCGGGCGCTCAGCCCGCCCGGCCCCGCGGCGCCCGCCCCGGCGCGGCGCGGCGCCGCCCTCCCCGCGCACCCCCGTGGGCCCAAAGCGGGCAGCGAGCTCGGCCCAGCGCGGGAACGCCCGACGCCAACCACCGCCGTTGTTTCACGGCTGGTGCCAGGCCTTCGCAAAGCCGGCGGCAACGGACGGAGGACGGCGGCCAGCAGCGCCGGGCTCTGCGGGGCCGGGCCGCGTCACGCCGGCGACGCCAGCGTCGGCACGGCTGCTGCCAATGCCGCCCGGCTAACGGCGACGCGACGGAAGCGCGCAGCTGCGCGGACGCGCTCACCCCTCCTCGCACCCGTTAGCCACCCCGTTAGCCCACCTTCAGAAACGCCTCCGCTCACCCGAGAGGCTGCGGGCGTGGGGGATCCCGCCGAAGGATGACGACGCGCAACCGGCTTCGTGCCGAACGCCACGGCCAGAGCAGGGCCCGATTTCAGCGTGCGTCGATTTAACACAGAATGTTTTAATGCTTCCATTATTTTCGGTTATACCGATACCGAGCTGCTGCCAAAGGTATGAATAGTTCTAAACGGGGAAAAAAGCTCGTCAGCAGCTTCTCAAGTACTTCTCAGTGGCTGTTTTGCAGAAAAAATGCCTTTCGTTCAAAAAACAAAATTCAGATGAGGAGTATCTATATTTCGTAAGGGGAAAATATTTACATGCCCATATTGACAAATGAGGTTTTAATTTAAATTACACGTTAAATAATAAAATATTTAATATTAAATATTAGTTATCTTTAAACACAAAATTACATATAATCGATTTCTTAGGCGCTTTTAAGCACAGTTTGTCTAACGCTTGGAGGACACGTTCAATGTACATTTTTTAGGTGGATGTCAATAAAACATTCTGAATAGGCAGTAGGACGTACATCAAATTTACCTTTATCACTCCACGTTAAGCGCTCTGCTGCACTAGCTGCCACCGCGGAATTTCTATTACCCTTTAGGAAAAGGAGCCCGTTCCCCTCGCACAGCCCTGTCCTTGAAGGCAACCCACACACCTTTCGCACGGAGGTGGCGATTCCCAAATGACATCCTTCCTTCTCTTTCGCGAAATACCGACACGCCAGCGCCGAGGCGGCACGGCAGCGCCGCCAGGTCTCCCGGTTCCCCACACTACCAGTGCACACGCTCTTTCAGCGACGGTCCCCAAAGCCCCCTCGCACCTGCCGCCGCACAGAAGCCCGCGGAAGGAAGGGAAGGGGCCCTTGCTGCCGCTCCCGGCGAAGACGACCTCGCCGGACTCACCCGGGAGCTCGCTGCGCAGGAAACACGGCCACAGCCGGGAAGCTGGCGGTGCGCACCTGGGGACATACTAAGCGGCACAAGCAGCTACGAGGTTAGAGGGGCGTGAGAGGAAGAAGAGCACACGGAACAGAAATACCTTTTGTCGGGATCTGGATGGATATAAGGCACTCAGAACAACAGTGGGGTATTTGAAAATTATTATTATTACAGCATGGGATCCTTCCGCTAAACACGTTCTCCTTCCCTGTCTCCTGGCTATCTGCAGATGAAACATGAGTTGGTTCCAAAGCTGGAATGAGAAGAAATTACTCCTCCCGAATTAAAACAAAGGCACTGGTGTTTTTATATCTGGAATTTTTATTGCTGATTATTGTTTTGCCCTAGAGACAGTTCACTCCTTCAAGGGCACTCGGTCATCAGCTGGAATGCAAACAGGAGAGCTCTCCGCCGGAGCGAGGAAAGGGTCCAGGTGGGAAAGGGACAGTGCTGTGACGGTAGGAGACAAACCGACACAGGCACGGCGCAGCGGGCGATCCCGACCCCCGAGCCCCACGGGAGGTTTCCCTCAGAGCAGCGACTGCAGATGCTGCGAACGATCTCGGTGCAAGAACAGACGTATTCACAAGACGATGCGATTCTGCCCCTGATCCCCATGACAGACAGTTTCGGGGGAAGGCAGGCCAGGGAAGGATGGTCTGGTGGGTTTGTACCATAAAAGGTAAAGTACGAAAGTGTGAGAAATGAGAAACTGAATTTACAAAAAAAAAACCCCAAAAACAAAAAAAACCCTCCATCCCAGCTAGGAGCTGGGATGTATTTACGTGAGCACAAATGCCTTTTCTTGGTAAAGTTTCAGCAGATACACTGACAGAGGGCTAGGAGTTGTTCAGAGGTTTACAAGGGAACTAGAAGTAAAGTGACACATTAATTAATGGAAATTAATTACAAATTAATAGGATATATGTCACATGAAGAGAAGTTTCTGAAAGGAAACAAAGGAGTCGCCAGTACTTTGAACTCCCCCATCCTGTGCTTTGGCCAGTTTATTTTAAGAAAGAAAGAAAGAAAGAAAAAGTCTGTTCAACATCTCCGGCAAAAAGAAAACTGTGCTTTGAAAATGACTGCAAAGATACTCTTTACAAAGATAATGTTTCTTTTTCAAATCATGTATAGGAGCTGAGCACTGAATTAACTATTACAAGTTACTGTGTTATTTACTAAATATGCTACTTCCATTCTTTTAACTTCTAAAGTGTTCGTGTAGCATGTGTATTTTCATGTGATCCGTACGTTACAGTCAAAATTTACATAAATCTATAGCATGAGGTAAACAATGGTTTTCTTTATGTTATTTAATTCTGAAAGAGTAAGAAGGCAGAACTTTAAATTACACCTGTGATCAATGCACTTTAAGGCAAGTCTAGTGCCCTGTGTTACCCTAACTGACACTGGCATGTTTCAGATAACCGACAAGTCCCTGAAAAG
This sequence comes from Phaethon aethereus, assembly GCF_964289735.1. NCBI lineage: Eukaryota > Metazoa > Chordata > Aves > Phaethontiformes > Phaethontidae > Phaethon > Phaethon aethereus. The sequence goes on from NC_138575.1 coordinate 793,524, forward strand.
GGTCTGACCCTGCTCCACAAGGTGCCACCGAGAACAAAAGCCGTTTCGTCTGTTCGCCCTTTGAATGGTTTGAGCAGACGCACCTGGAGGGGTGGCGATCCGTCGGGAGAGCCCGGACAGAGAACGCGCTGCTGCACGAGGACGGATGGCACCTGACCTCGGGTGAGAAGAGAAGAGAGGATTTTCTGCATAAAGCCATTTTTCCAGATTGTCCTGGCCAGTCGGTCACGGTTTCATGTTTAAGCCTTAGACTGAAGATGAGATGAGCAGGAAAAGAGTTAGAAGTTTCAGTGCAAGGTCACTGCCACGCGGCGAGGACCACTGAACGCAAGGACCACTGAACATGGCACCAGCTCAGGGCTCCCAGCAGCAGAGACACACAGCCTCCAGGGCGAGAGGGCACCGCAGGTGACTCTCCAAAACCTGTTTTGTGAGCCAGAGCCCACGTGGATGCAGCATCCGAGACCTGGCTACGCACTCTCTAGGACGCGCTTAAACGAGGACAGAGCAAGAGCAGCACCTCGGCGCCGGCGACTCGGCTCCGGCTGGCTCAGATGCAACTCAGCTTTTTGGCAAAGGATTTCAGTGGGTTCACCAGTGAGCGAGAAACAGTTCTGCGCCGTACACAACAGCAAGTTTTCAATTAACATTTGCTGTGCCTCTACTTAATTGCGTTTCAAGTTTAGTTCCATTAATGACCTAGCCCAGGAGACGGGTCGGCAGTGGCTGCAATGGCATGCTTTACTGCAGAAGACAAGCTTACTCAAAATCCACCAACAGTGGGAGATTCTCTACTGCATTTCTAGAAGTCCTAGAAGGTTCTGAAAAACTAGCTATGAGCATCAAAATTACATGATAAAAGATTTTTAATAGTTTACATCTGTCCAAACAATTTGAGAAAAATAAAAAATAGATGGGGAAGTATCTGTCCTTTACAAAATCCCCCCAACTTCAGGGAGAGAAAAAAGATTCTTCTCTCCTGATCAGCATCAAATATAAAAATACATTTTACATATAGGCATATTTCACTAACATTTTTATACTTACGTTGTGGAAAGGTGACAGATAACAGTTACTAGGAAATACAGTTAATTTTTGTACAAAAATTCGTAGGGAGGTCGGACTGGTCACCACAATGCCCTTCGAGTAATGAGGTAAGTGAGTTTTAGATGAGACAGCTAACATACAGGAGCCAAATTGTTTATTTTCTGCCTTCCAATCTGTCAGAAAGTTTGTACGTAAGTGTACACAGAAAATGCCTGCGTAGGTTCACTAGAAGCTTCCCGTCAGCTGGCATTTTGTCAGCAGCTACCACTGAGGGAAAACATTATCAAAAATCACTTTCTCACCCCAAACGAAACAACATTCCCCATGAAATCGGAAACTTTCGCCAGTATGATATCAATAGGAATTGTATCAAACCCATCTTCCAAAGAATCTTAAACTTTCACTGAATTTAAAAAATGGTCTAATACATTAAGTACCTTTAAGGTGTCCATTTCTGCTACCTAAGACCTATGAAAATAATTAACGAAGTATAAATCAGGAAACAAGCTAAGGCACTATCCATGATGAAACTAAAAACATGACCATAAGGATTTCTTTTTTGCAAGTTGTCACGCAAAAGTAAAATTATTACTTCAAACTTTATCCCAAGTTATTTTAAAATTTAGTAACGGAAATCATGTGCTTATGAGCTTACAATGCCCAGGTCTGAGATACGGCACTCTCTTCTGACTCGGCGAACACACCGGTGCAACCTTTCCGAGAAATATTTAATACTAAACGTCTCTTTCTAAGAGTCAATGAGCTATAAGTGGGTTTGGGCTGTTCTTTTGCTCAAAAAACACTTCTTGCTTTGATGGAGAAACTAACAGTGTACGTATCTTCTAGCCACAAAACAAATGCTGCCAAGACAACGCATATTTAGGAAAAGGGGAAAAAACCACTCGCATAAAGTCAGTCTTAGCCCACCTCGCAACGGCCGTACCCCCCGTCTGCCAAACACAGAGCCCTCCCTCGGGCGCCACGTGCCAGCAGCGAGGTACGCCGCGCCGGCAGAGGTGAGCGTGCTCTGCTCGAGCTCGCTTCTGAACGCACAGACTGTGAGGGGGCTGATCTGGACGGTACCTATCGCAACTGCAAAGCACCACAGACTCAGATTTAATCTCAGCAGAGCGAAGGAAAAAATCCCGTAGCAACCCGGTTAGTTAGCTATTGAATCAAATAGAGGACAGTTACAAATAAACACCTGAGCCCTAGATTTTTTTTTTGCAAGTATCTTTTGCAAAGATACATATTGCCGCACTCAATGTCAACACACTTTTGATAGACTCCAGAGCCAAGGTTTTAGTTTAATTAGCTTTCAGAGGCCTTCAGCTCTTCCCTGCTCATGTTGCTCTTGAAAACAAAACTAAATCCTTCCAAGCCTAGCGTTAACCGTATTACACACAACCATACTCTGCATTACACGGTGGTTTGAGCAACGAGGCTTAAACAAACCCTTTTACACCCCGGTTAGGGAAACCATGCAAGTTAGGGCAAGAGTAGAAAAGCAAGAAGCAGGAGCACAACATGCGTTAAGGAGCCAGAAGCGAACAGCGATGTGAAATGTGCTCTGCAATGGAAGCAACAGCTTTTCTGAAACCATTCTGAAGCGTGCAGCGCAACCAATCTACAGTTATGAGGCTACTGTGAATTTTCTGTGTACAGCACTGAATGCAACGTGTCCTAGTTTAAGCCAATTAATAGTAAGTCCCCAACGACACAATGTCGTGAAGACACATCCGAGTACAACTCTCCATTTTCTTCAGTTCTTCCCTGTGCAACCTTCTCCCCGCCCCAAGTGAAGCCCCCATCCCACGCAACCCGAACAGAAGGCTGTAAGGTCTTCTCCGAAGGAGGGAGATCTTTCGCCAGTTTGGTTGGTTGGTTTTAACGGCCTGTGATGTCCAAACCAGAGAAAAACTCGGCTGCACTGCAGGCCAACGGCCGCACTCCTACATCACGAGCCCGCATCGTGCTGCACAGCCCTTTCAGCGTTCTCCTCTGCTGAGTGCTCCCCCCTGACATCACGGGGTGAGGTTAAGAAGTTGAATTTCACTTCAGGGAGAAGCATCTAAAAATGTTTTATTTTTAAAGCTGGGGTTGGCAAAAGAACTTGTAAGTGCATTGCACTTGGCTTGCGAGAGCTTGCAACCGGAGATGCAAATACTGTCGGAACGAGAGTACAGGGCAGAGCAGGATTTGAGAGAGAACTGATGCCAGGTGAAAAAAACCACAAAACCAAACACCCAAGAAAATTAGCATGCCACTGTAAACAGCAGGTTTCCTTTTGTCTCTCTTTTCTAATGACAACAAACACTCTTCTAACAACAAAATCAATCTCTGAAGATGATTCAGGGTGAGATCGCTGCTTTGGGAGGAGCAAGAGGAGACGAAAACCTGTTCCTTAACTGACTGAAAATTGCAAGATGAGCTGCTATATGGCATCAAAAAAGTCAAGTATTACATTGCAAAAATATTGAATGATCTTATTTAACAAGTATAATTAATCTGGCAGCCAGGATGCAGGACTTTCTTCTCTCAAGTCTCGGGGGACATCAAATTACATGGTCAGTATCAGAGCACTCGCAAGAATTTGTTGCACCTCTTCCACAACTGGCAGCCACCTTGGTCTTTAACATTTGCAGAAGTTAGGGAACTCTGCCATACAGCAGCTGTTTCCCCTACCAGAAAAACTGAACAGCTGAGGAAAATGAGGCTCTTCCAGCTTTAAAGTGATTATCATTGCAATAAGACAGTGTTCAGCACAACGGAAGGTGAAGTTAAAAAAAGCACAACTTAGCAGCAAATGCTGACAAAAATACTACAAAAGATGGTTAAGGATGTCAGGAAGGAAGTGCAATAAAAGAGATGTAAAAACCAAAAAGCCCTAGTGGGGGGCTCAGGAGCCCCAGGCTGTATTCTCAGGCACAGCTCCAACTGGGCAGGAGGGACATCAAGGTGCTTTGTGGCTGGAAGGATTAAGCCAAGACTGAAACACTAAGGTGCGTACACCATGGTGTAAACCTTTAGTGACTGGCAGAAAGATATGCTCAAAGTTATGCCACTGGTAAGTAAGGACTTCAATTATAGCTCACTAGCTGATTTTTGGAAAAATGATTCTGAAATGCCAGTAGACAACAATAAAGCCATGTTCATTTTTTTCCTTTAGATATGTTATTTAGGAATGCCCCTTAGCTTCCAACCACCTTGCACACTGTACCATACCCAAAACCTTTCTGCTGGCAAATCGGGATGCCTGAGTTTTTGACTAGATGCTGAGGAGAACACTGTGGGTTTTTTGTTGGGTTTTTGTTTGGTTGGTTTGTTTAGGGTTTTTTGTTTTTTTTTTTTTTTTAAATTTGTGCACCCATTGGTTTTCCATTCTCCTCGCCAGCTGCAGCTCTCTAAGAAGCAAGGAGGGCAGCCAAGCCTTGGGACATTCTCAAAATTTGTATTGGGCTTTGTTGGGGACATGTTATCCAGATGAGTAACTGGGATTTCGTCTGCCATAACTGTTACGACTCAAGAAGCTGTAAGTTTTGGGGGGGGGGATGGAACATTTTGTTAGAAGACTGGTGAAATTGTTGAATAAACTACAATCATGTTCCTTGATCACTTTCCTTCAAAAGACTATCTCACCTAAACTTTACTTTGAAGCTGGTTCACATGCTGCAACATGGATATAGTTCTAGAGAAGACCTCACCTCTTTGGGACAGCAAGGGAAGTCAAACCCATGAACCCAACTCCAGATCTCCCCCGGTTTGAAGAGGGTACGAAACCACCCGCCTGCTCACAGCGCTGTCGTCGCTGCACCCAGCACTGAAAGCCTGTAGTGAGCAACAGAAATAATGAATCCAAACCACTTCAGTTTTAAGCTGCTATCGCATCATGTCTCTGTGGCTCCAAACTAGTTACGCTTGATCTTTCTGCAGCACAGGGTTTTTCTGACTGCAAGCCCTACACCTGTGCCCCCACTCCAGTTTCATACCCAGGTACTGAACACAGCAGTTTGGATCTGCTACGGTGATGGCAGGACTCCTGAACGGCCGTGTCACCCAAAGGAGCGTGTTTTTCCCACAATCCAACCAGCCAGAGACAAATGTGCCACGATTCAAGAATTACTTCGCGTTGACTGAACCGATCACTTTTTAACTGCTAATTGTGCAGAAAGCACGCAGGCAAGGCTCTGCAGCAGCCGGGACGCCAGCAACAGCAGCGGGATCACTGGAGAAGCCGTTGCTCTCTTGTAATCCACCATGTCAATGCCCAGCTGGGTAAAATCGTTGAACCAGAATGTTCTAGCAGAACCATTTCCACCCAGTTAAGGTATGCCTTGCTGGTTTTGGTCTTGTACAATAGATGTCTGTCGATGACTTACTATTGATCATGGAGCTGTACACAGACAAAAAAGTTAGGCTCATTGTGCTCTGAGTGTCTGCTTCACCAGGTTTCTCACAACATCCAACTGTGTGTGTATAAATATACATGGAATAATATATATTGCAAATATATATCTATATACACACTCATCAGTATACATATTCAAACCTAAAATTATATATACCCTATCGATATGGACAGATTCAAAATACTCCACATAAATGAGAAAGGACAGTGCTGAATATAACTTCTGTTTAGTCTTCATTGCTTTCTGATCAAGTATCTAAGCAAGCCGAAGGGTAAGGGTACAGCTGGGTTAAGTGAAGCCGTTTTCAGTAGACAATACATCCTGCTTCAACCTTGGGTAACAGCCCTTCCCCAGAGCACACGGGTACTGGGTGAGCAGGTAGCACAGCTCTCCAGCAGTCAGAGCGCGCCCCGTGATGCCACCGAGACCTCCGCAGAGACACAGCGCTGGCACCGCAGGCAGCACGGCCCGACCTGTGGAAACGGCTCAGTCACGTCACCACGTGCTATGCCTTACGGTCACCCGAACACAGAAAGCAGAAAGCCCAGCCACCCTGCAGGGCTTTGGGCAGCAGTCTGGGACGGCGAGGAAGAAAGCTCAGACAGCAACGGGGACTGAGAGAGGCCACAGACTAGAGGCAGTGGGACCTGCCAACCTCTGCATATCCACTGTGACTCCAGATAGATGGGAAGCCCAAACTCATGAGAAAGACATTTATGCCTGGTTTACCTATCATTTGAGCCAGGCAAGGAAACCATCATCTGGCTCTGGATCTGTTCTGAACTGCAAACTCCAACATACCAAGGATGAGGAACGTTTTCTAGGTCATCTCGCTGGCTGGTGTGGGAGCAATGAGGTATAATTTCAGAGCTTAAATCCCAAACGTGGAGGAATCATTCACTGTCACAAAAGCAAGACAGCTTGTGCATTTCTACAAATCTATTTAACTACCGGTAAAATGCCTTAACACAAAAGTAACTGGACACAAGTAATCAAATTAATAAACTTAGATAAACGACCCCCTCTAAAAACTAAACTGTGTTTTTAGATCTACTTACTGGATATGTTTAAACATATTATTAAAGCTTTCACATTTAAATTTACAGACTCAAAGCCAAATGCTACCGAATGACAAGTTCAGAATCTGCAACGAAAGGCACAGACATGTCCTTCCATATCCCTCCAAAACGTTTTAGGATGTTATTGCTGCCAGCTGTTCTGTGCCACATTTCAGGTGGAGGTTACTGCTCCGCAAACGGAGGCTTCATGAACAGATCAGGTGGGTACAGCTAATCAGTATTCTTGCAACATCGGCCAGCACGGCTCGAGGTGATGTAAGGTGACGGCTGTTTACGATGTAACCTAATGCAAAGATCATTTATCTGTTTAGCAAGGTAGCCGAAAATGTAGCGAGCCCGAAGGATGATCAAATTGTGCCTGCTATGGACATCTCCCCTTGATCTCTCGATCCTACACGGACTTGGTCATAACTGTAGCATGGTGGAAGCTGCAAGCACCGCGGTCAAGAACCGTGAATAAGAACAGAGTGGAAGAGAACTATTGCCATCACCTGGTACCTAATGGGTCTGAAGGTCTTCCAACAGCTGCTGGAAAAAGCTGCACTGATGTTGTATTAGATGAACGACTTTTCAGTTTTCATAGTATCATTTTTGGGTGTTTAAAGAATGCCCGAAGAGAACCTGATTTTCAGAAAATCTCTAGCACCAATCCTCTGAAAGTTAAGACTTTAATGTGTCTCCAATTAGGAACTCAAAACCACTAATCATTTCTGATAATCCTGGCTAACAGTGGGATTGATCTCCAAATAGCAAGCAGGGTAACCAAAGCAGAAAGTGAGGCTTTTTCTTCCCAGCACAATCTAACTTTAAATTATTTATTTTAAATTACAAGGAGTGAGTGAGAAGACTTTCAGAACAGTACTGTGCCGTGAAAGCACCTGCTTACCGAGTAATTGCAGCTGAGAGAAATCACAGTTATGTCAGCAGCATACAAGTGGCCCACAACCCTAGCACACCACTTCCAAGATGCACACAGTACTCTCATCCTGCTTTCTGCACTGCAACCTCCATATCTGGTATTCCAGCAAAGCCAATCCTCAATTTTCCCTAAGAGCAAAAATGAAAATATGTTATCTTTGGGCACACAAGGACAACCTCGTGCTGCGGGTACATCACCGTCGCATACTGATCCAGCAGAACAGACTGGCTCTAACAGCAAAAACATTTTGTTCATCTCACTCCCCCCCCACCCCGTTCAGAAAATTTCATATGCACTACATACATATCACAGTTAAAAATAAAGTATTTTTTTAAAAGACTGGGTCTGGCTAAGATGCCTTTGCTCATAACAACAGCTCTGTGTGAGGTACTTTTTCATACTCACAGGGTGAAGTCCCTCGTTATGCACAAGTGAGAATATATCTGAAAATAAGCTATTTGGCTACCTAAGTGTCAAGCTTCATGCTTTTATTCCAAAGTGAATGATTTTCCAGCTTAGGTCTTGAACTAATAAAATAAGCGGCATTTAACATTTGACAGGTGGATTTCAGCATACAGCTTACACACAAAAACAGGCCCAGCTCTGTATCTACACTATAGGGGTAGAAAATAAGCATTGGAGCACGGGTCGCGGCAATCTGCCTGCTTCTGCAAGTGGCCCAACATCTACACCCGTATGATCTATGTGCACAAGTCTGGTCTGGGAACAAGCTCAAAGCAGAGGCCAGCACCACTCAGTGCAGACTGGTGTCTGAAACTGCTACAGTCATTACAGGAGTAGGTCCTTCAGCCTACACAGAAGATGCTGTGTTCCAGAGTCAAGTACACACCTTCAACTGACCTTGCTCCCAGGCAGTTTGAAGCGCAGTCCATTTCTCCACACTGTTTTACTCTACTATCCCAAGGCAGCGGTACATGTACCCCCTTCCCCAAACTTCTCTGAAACCAACTACCTGGGGAGTAACAGCAGGAGTCCTGTGCTGGGGCCATTTCACTCTCCAATGTTGTCACTAGGTACAAAGTGCAAAAGTGTTGCTGTTCCTGCATCCATTAAAAACTTTAAAAACAGAACAAAACAAACAGAAAAGGATTTCCATAATAATTTGAAAATACATTAGTCTCCAAAAAGCCAGCAAACACCTGATAACCTGTTTGTTGCCATATCTGCTCTCATTCCTGCATGGCAGCAGTCCAGTGGATCGTTATCCTCTTAGCTGGCAAACAACACGCTACCCTCTTTGCACACTCTCCAGCCAACGGAGGACGACATCCGGGAAGTTGAGTTTTGATGGCTCGGACAGAAGAGACCAATTGCTAACCGACCCAAGATCCCGCAGTGAACTGTCACGTCTCCAGAGGAGAGAGCACTGCGCAGTTCACTGGGATGCAGAGACTTCCCATTTCTCAAGACAGTTCAGCATTACAGCAAGTTAGCTACTTGGCCTCTGGCTTGGGACAATGTCAATGACTTCCCTCCCACTCCACAAAAATGTAAAATAAAATCCCTCCCTGCTTCATCCCATTTAAAGTGTTTGCATCTTTTCCTCCTATGAAATGTTTCTGATAAGGCTTTATTGCTATACAAAAGCGGTGCAAATGCTGCCCAAAGACAGCTCCATCAGGAACTTTGGTCACACGACTGCGGGACTCTTGTGCACTGTCCAAGTCCCAGCGTTAGACCTGCTACCTTTCTGAAGAGAAGCTGAATACTGTGTGCAATAACACTAAGAAAATAGGACTGAACCCCAAATACAAAACAAAAACAAGGGAGAGAGGGAAGGGAACAAGGAACTAAAATTAGGCAGAAGGCTTGCTTGGGAAGAACCCCATCATTCCTGTGATGACTAACTGATCAATGCTACATTTAGACAATGCAAGTGTCTTTCGGAACAGATTGTTGGTGTTAAAACTGCGTGTCTGGTCCTGAATGCCAGCTCTCTCATCAATGCAGCATTTATTAAAAAATAAAATTAAAATGGAAAAAAAAAAAAATTGACAAATTGCATCACCAGGTAGCAGCCTGGCCTGGATCACACACGTCCCATTGCATCTGTTTCATCAAGCAGGGCCATTTAATGTGGCTTCAGCACAGGGCAAGACTTCTTCTTTCCTAAAGAGAAACCCAAAGAGTAATATTAGAGAAATATAACTACTGGAACATACTCGCTCCTAAAGCCAACTTTCATCCTGGTTGCAAACTTTCCTCTTTGGTAGCATCTGAGCCATCCTTCCTCTATTTTTGTTTCTTCTGCCTGCTAAAACATTACTCGCTTCCTAATGAGAACCTCCTCCACATCCTTTACAAAATACTACATTTAGAAATCAAAATAGAAACTGAGGAGTCAGCTTTGACTGCTGATTACACAACATTAATTAATTTACTGAACCAGAAGTTTAGAACATGACCCTCAGGGTCCGGAGTCCACCAGAAGGTTCCGACCTTAACCAGCCTCATCTGAGGCCTTGTCCCAGGCACCGTCAGCCTGGGAGCTGGATTTAGGTCTTTACTGGAGCTACGCTGTACGAACACCAGCCTCGCACCTTCCTGATGCAGACCTTCTGACTCGACTGCCTGGCTTGTCCTGGGACCTGCCTTGTCCCAGGACGAGGATGTGAATGGCAATCGCTGGATGGGTCCCATGGGACTGGGCACCTTGTCTGCCGGGGTTTTGCCCCCGCTCTGCTGTCACCCTCAGCTCCTGGCTCAGCTCCCCCCGCCCACTGCTACCCTCAGGGCCCCGACAGTACCCGGGGTGTGGTGGGGAGAACAATGACCCAATGGGATACTCGGCTTCCTCCCCAGTATGTGTTACACCAGCACTAGAACTGGTGTGCGACTGGTTGTAAGCTGTGGCCTCAAATGCTAGGCGGTAGCTGTACTGGGGAGATCTAAGCAGCAGCAGTGCCGACAGCCAGGACAGGTTTTAACAGAGTGGAGCCGAGTGGATCGGTTGTGTGAAGCAAAAAGCGCTGGTTAGAACTTCTTCCTCTCACCAAAAGTACCTAACGGAAGAAATTCTCGTAGGGTGGCCCAGATGTCTGGCTTCAGCTAAGCACCATCGTCTGAGAGTCAGTCTAACAGCAAGCTTCTTCCAGGAGGACTGAGCCACCCAAGAGAGGCTGTCTTAGCTCAAGAAGAGCAGAAGCACCTCGTTATTGATACGCATCTCTCTGGCCAAAATCAGGAGCCAGAACAAAGCTGCAGAGGTGACAGCACTAGATACGCAGAAGACTTGGCTTCCATATTTAAAAAGACTTAAACAGTCACAATAATTAATACAATTTCTCCTTGAGATTACTTCCAGTTTCAGTTATCAAAACACATTCCCACATTCCTTCATAATATTTTAACTGCAAATGTCTATATATTCACCTGAACATACAAACCACACAGAATCACACAGAATCACACGGTTGGAAAGGACCTTCAAGATCAAGTCCAACCATTAATCCAGCGCCACCATGTCCCCTAAACCATGTCCTGAAGTGCCACATCCACACGTTTTTTGAACACTTCCAGAAATGGCGACTCCACCACCTCCCTGGGCAGCCTGTTCCAATGCCTGACCACTCTGAGTAAGTGTATACTTACCCATACTGAGTATTTGTTATGCATGAGTAAGAAGTGAGAAGTTCATTATTTTAATAAAATAGATGATTTGACAGAGCCTCTGGGAAACAAAGATACGTGCAATATATCATGGTAATAGGTCTACACTCCCTGCACTGCAATGCACTCCAGGACGCTCCAGATGTACTACTTGTCTAACTTTGTACACTAGAATAACCGCATTCAGTGACACCATAAAAAAATAGATTCTCTGTCCCAGTCTGGTAAGGGAGAGTTTTGAGCATCTCACCTGTCTTTTGTGGCTGTTTCCATGACAGTTGTGACAACAGTGGTGGTGTTCTGGTGCTCCTCCGAGTGCTGGGCCACATTGTTCAGGGGTTTGGATGCTTTTGTCGTTCCGATGTCAGTGATGGCCACTTTATCAATAACCATGCAGTCTGCATCGCTGTGTGGGGAGAATTTGAGTTCACGTTAAAATGTCAATCAATGGGGTTTGAATTCCAATGGAGAAAAAAATATTCCTCCTCCTCTCCTAGCACAGGCCACAAAAATACCATAAAGAAATGCGAACTGAAAATAAACTGTAATTAAAAAGCAGTGTATGCACCATGGAGGCCGTGTTTCCTAAAAATCAACAAGACACCAAACACGCACAAGAATGATAGCTCTTCAAGGAAGGCATTCCCATCGCCTGCAGCAAAATCTGGCCTAAGAGTTCCCCGTGTATCCCCACTGCCTGCACACAAGACATTTTACCACCCTCTGCAACTACCGCCGCTGGTGCGCTCTCCTGTGGATGAACACAGAAAACAAAGAGCAGAAGGATGCAAACGCAAAGTACATTTGGCCAAGACTCTGTAAAGTCTAGAGGGTCCAGAAAGTCAAGTTTACCACCGGGAGCAACAAACCAAAAGCAGACCACTTGCCTTGGCAGTAACTGGAGACTGGCAGTACCAGTGCACAGGACCACAGAACAGCCCAGCTGGAAGGGACCTCAGAAGATCCTCTGGTCCAGCCTATCATGGGAAAGGGAGCCTAGATGAGTTCACCTCTCCTGGAATTGCCCTCCGTCGCCCAGCACTGCCAACCAGATGTCCAAGCCCACTGCTCCTTAAACTGCCAGTTTTAGCAAAGCATGTTTCTGGTCTAGTACAGGCACCTAAGTTGCTCTACAGGTTTTTCCCAAGTGGCACCTGACACTTCTGTGTGCACCTAGAAAAGACTTAAATTTAAGTACAGAACCTAAAATCCTGGGGAGGAAAACAAAAAGTTGACTGGGTGTTCACAAGTGGTATCTTCAGAAGCCAAACACAGTTAAATTAATTTGCTTTCAGTAACACATCAGACGACAGATTCCCACGCCTGAGGGGTAACATTTCCAATGACATCTCCCTACAACAAAACAGAAGCTCAAATCCTGAAAAGGGGGAAAAAACCTGCTAACACAAAACCTCCAAATCTTCTACATTTGTATTAAAAAGACCCATAGTTCTAAGTGGAGAAGTGATTTCTGTGAACGTCTCTATATTTTGCCTTCTAAGGCAGAGGACGAGCTTGCATGGGAACTATCTTCCTCACAGTCCCAGTTTCAAGAATGATTTCTTCTCCTTCTTTCAGAGAGAAAACCTACAAAAATGGAGGGAAAGCTCAGCAGATGACTGAGCTGGTATCCTGTCACCAGCTGCCAGGGGAGATTATAATGCATACGTATAATCACAGTCTGGTAATTAAGACATGTGACAGATTCTGAGATCAAGGTTCTATTTCTGTAGCTACTTTTCTGTGTGCTCTTGGAAAAAAAATACATAGAAAATGAGGAATAATGAGATCAAAACATTTATCTTCCTAAAGGGCTAACATGCTCTTAAAAAGAAATACTGCAAGTACAAAAATATACCTTAGAGAAATTGCAGGGGATAGAGAGACAGCAGAGAATTGAACTAAGCTGCCAGAAATGTCATTAGAAAATGACTTCCCACACAAGAAACTGGAGCTCATGGGATTTAAATTGCTCAAAGATAAACTTCTTAAATTCAATCACTAAAATTTCCATGACACAAGGATTCCGATGCTATGAAGTCCTGAGGTTATCCGACCACTAAGGGGGCATGGAAATTTATCTCTCTTCAATAGGCTCAAGGAAAAGCAAAGCTGGACACGCAAACCTCTGCAGAAGGACACTTACAGGCCAAACTAACGGGGTAAAACAAAACAAGGAGTCTGTGTGGAACACAGAATACTATGACCCAGGCAGGAGGGTTAATAACAATTATCTAATTCTAGCCTAGAATAAACTCTAGTACCTATATTTTGCATTAGCATTCCTCTGGTCAGCTCATTTTTAGCAGCCAGGCGTGCCCCTGAAACGCCAGTCTGGCACAACCCTGCTGCCAGTGCCGTCAATCGAACGGTCCACCTCCGTTGACACCAAACAGCCTGGTTACATGCTCCAAACCCTGGCCAGGCAGAGGGCAGGGACAGCGAGCACAGTACCCGCAACGGCTGTACCTGCTCTCTCATGAGGCCGGTTAAGGCAGGCTAAGGAAGAAGAGTTGTCAGCAACAACATCTGTATCTGCTGTAGACTCTTCTTTGTTAAGCTCTGTAAAGAGATCTCTAATACTTTTGCCTCCAGAAAGAAAAAGTATTTTTTAAGCTCTAATTCAAAACCAACTGGTACAAATGTTCCAACAGTAAGCCTAAGTCTGTGCAGAACTGTGTCTTTTTTCACAATGGACAAGCACTCAGCACAAACAACTTGCGAATGCCACCTACAGCCATGCCCACTGAGCTTTCCAACACAACAGCCAGGACAATTCTCCTTTATGTTCACCAAGTTCAACATCGTAGACAAATTCGGCAACTTAGCCACCCAGTTTGTAAATATTGCTCTAGAGGTCACTTGTAACAGAGACTCCTCTCTCTCTACAAGCACTGCAATGCTTTCCGAGACATATAACCACTCCCAATGAACAAGCTGAATGTCCAAACTCTTCAGTCTTCTCAGAAAATAAGACTAGAAAATATGACCTGCATTATTAGGCTCAGACATCTTCACCTCTAGAAGGTTAGAACAGAGTTCACATAAAGTAAGTTGGAGATTTCTCCTCCTAACCACTGGCTGATTGCTTCGGGACAGCCCTGGCACAGAGCCTGGTGGTGTCCCACCTCACCTGGATGCTTGGCTCAGCAGAGCTGATCAAGTTTGCTTCACCGTATGTGTAATACAGCCAAGCTCAAAGCATCCTGAACAGGACAGTCTCTACCTGACCTTCATGCAACAGTACTTCTGCAGGAGAACATTACGAGGATAATCTTGGGATCTGAAGAAACTTTGCAGCAGCAGTGGACTACTGCAAAGCGAAGAAAGCAAGCAATTAATCAGCTGGGAATCTCATCACAGACACCGGCAAGAAACACCTACAGCTGGAGCCAGCTTCAGAACGTGAAGTTTGGTGAGTTTTGGCCATAGTCACTTGAGGGTGATGAACTTAGGAATACCCTGCAGTGACCCATTTCCCACACTGCTCTGCAGCATGGCAGGGGATCGTAAAGATGGTGAAAGGGAAACAAGTCAGTCATTCTCGTCTACTCTTCCTGATGTGTTACCTGACGTATTTCATATCTTAAACATCACCTTTGTCTTTAAGGCAGCAAGTTCCCTGAGTTAGATACAATCACATCTCCTCTGGGTGATGTGTACTGCCAAGCACTTGGATTTCACTTAGAATAATTACATGGTAAACGACAATAAAAATTTTAAGTGAAGAACTATTTAAAATACTACTACTTCAAAAGCTGTTACTTCACATTAACTGATGTGCATTAGTATTAGACGAGGAAGGTTACCAAAACACTTCTGGTCAAAGTTGCTGGTATCTGTATACCACATACATACACGTATACTGCCTCGCCACTGGGAAACATGAACAGGTTTTCGGTCTGCAGCAAGCAATCAGAAGACAAGGCAGTCACGGAAAGCCGTGACAGTATTACATCTGGTTTCAAGAAGGCTTCCAATGACTTTTCCAAACAAACACACACATTGCTTGAGACAAGGGACTTGAGAAAATGAACTTGGGCTTCTAGCTGCCTCTGGGGAAGGTTTCACCTTTTGCTGGTGGCCCAACAGGGACGAGCCCGCACAGGGTGCAGGACTTGCTCTTCCTGCACTCACATGAATCCTTTGCAGAGATTTGCTTTTCACATGCTACTGAAAACTTGCAGCTCTCTCAACTAATGAGTTTCAACTCCATAAACTTAAGAGGAAAATCTGCCATAAAGTTAGCATGGAGTTTCTCAGCTTTTACTACATGCAATGTAACACATGAAAACAAGAAATATTGTATACCTTCATTCCAGGCCTTAGGTGCTACGAAATGGTTGTTCATTCTTTTTTGCTCTAACGCCCAAATCCTGCAAATGCAAAGCCTCCTCAAGCTACAAATGTTTCCTTTGAAGTGCAATTTCTTCTTAGACAAACAGGATTCAATAAAGGTCACGCTTCATAATCACTGAAGTTGTCATAAAACCATTCTATATCAAAACTGATACCCAGTTAAAATAAAGTGATATTATTTACGAAGCTAAAAATGTCAGCTCTCTTGACTTTTGATAACAATTCATTCCTTCCTATAGATTTCCACCAGCTTTATAAAGAAGATACTTTAGCACTGCAATTTTTTTAACACCTCTCTTGCCCAGTTTCATGATGCAAACTTCTTTTTAACACCCATTTCCATAGCACTACTGCAAAACACACCATGCTCTCACCCTGTCTTTCCACTGATCTGTTCACTGACAGCCCCTTGGATCTAGCAAGACCAATCAAGCTCTAACAGCTTTGCTGGTGGTTCAAATAAGCCAAACTGACCCTGAACTGTAGTGCCAGGTGGAAATGCACATGCTACAGCACCTAATGGAGCTCTTCCCGATACTAAGTGCAATACTGATCTACATCTCTTTGCCAAAGGGTCTATAAAGAATTCCGGCTGTAGTCTCAAACGATCAAAGAGCTTTACGTATTTTGGGAAGGAAGGATTTGATACTGAAAGAAACAGCCTTAGAGTTCAATTCTACCCACCTCTGAAGCTCACTACTGTGGCTCCTTTAGATATCCTCTAGTCTCTTTAGTAAACAATTAATATCATAGACAACAAAACACTGTGAAGACACACTAGGAAAAACAGTGGTACTATAAAGAAAGCAGCAAGACGCGTATAAAAAGCGTTCCTAAACACAAGTCTCATGCTGAGCCCACAAGCAAGTTCTTAAAAACAAGGCTCTGCAACGACCAACCACAAGACAAAGAAAGAGATGCAAGGGCAGCCATGCTACACACATACTTCTCAACACACTGGAAAATTATTTGTTGGCTGCTAATTAGACCAAGTCACACAACATGGGAGGTCTGGCTTCCAAATTCACATGCAAGCTTACATTAGAAAGGCCAGTACTTATGTCAGCTTAGAAGATCCCATCTATGCCAATTATTGCACTAAGTGTTCATTTTTGACTGGAAAAGTTTCCTGGTGAAATGGGACCTCAGATTAGTCACTTCTGTGTTGCCTTCTGAATAAACGTACACGGACATGCAGCCAGATTTTACACAACCGGTGGCGTCATGCTCCATGCCCCGTCTCCCACAGCATGCTTGTTCCCCTTCATCATCTGTTCAAAGCGTTCCAGCAATCTGCAAAGCATCCTTTGCAGTTAGGCAGCAAAAGGAGATACAAGCAAGACAACCATTTCTCGTGCGGATGTTTCATGCTTGTCACGTGCAATGGTGAATCCGAACGTCATACAAAGACGAACGGTTGGCAGGCACAGAAAAGAAAAATGTATCCCAAAACGGGAGAGCTCAAAACATCCACTGTGACAACGTCACTCCATTCAGCTGGAAACTGGAGGATTATTTTCTCTGCTGCGTGTAAGCAGATGCTGCACCGAAACTCCTTGCTCAGTGACAGCCGATGCCAACGGCCGCCCGGCCGCCCTGCGCAAGCGCCTGGCCCGGACCCCCGGGGACCCCCGCGCGGTGCGGAGCCACCGGCCCCCATGCCCAGAGCAGCGGGAGGGACCACTGCCAGCTGCTATTTCTGAGCTGTTTCAGCAATTTAGAGGGGTCACTGCTGCTAGAATGAAAGTTAAGTGCTTTCACCCCAGAACTGTGTATGACCAGAAACAAGAGGAGACTTTCACGGTGACTTTACAGAAACCGTAATGGAGAAATTGCAGACATTTCTGCAAGATGCAGAAATTGCTAGTGTCGTCTCATTTTCACCTCAGTTTTAAGGAAACCGCTGCAGCACTTACAGTGTCTGCCTCCAAAGCTGACGAATGTACTACATGAGAGCTGGTATCACAGACACAGAAATGTATTTGTTTTTAACAGCAAGCGCTATTGTTCAGACGGATTCCGGGCTCCTCTCTAAACTTGTTTCAGCTGTTTATCCAAGCTAGTCAGGTGAGGAGGCACTAGGGAGAAGGGGACCGTAAACCTATGCAGCCATTTAAAAAAAGAAATCAAAAAAACAAAAGGAAAAAAGCATTTCAGGTAAAGTTAATAAACTGAAAGAGAAATTAAAAGTTACAAACATCTCAAGCCCACTAACCGCATACACAGCAAAAGTTGGATTATTTTTTTTTTTTAGTGCAGCTCATCTTTTAAGATGCTGCTTAGAAACCTTATTTGAACAATTCAGCAGCGAAACACTTCAGATAGCTTTTGAAAAATCATAAAGAAGAAATGCAAAAGCTCAGGTTAATATTGTACAATTAAAAATTAAGCACACAGACACGGAAATGCAAGTCATTTCCCACAAAAAGTACTGCTCACATTGCATACACTTTTACATCCATTATTCGGCTTTCCCCATTAAATGCAAGACTCATTGCTGTTTATCCTGTTATCCACAGATCGATAAACACGAGCGGCATGGAGCTGCCCGGGCTGCCACTGCTGCAGAGCCCTCACATGTCACCTGCCTCGTTCCCCGACTGCTTCTACAACGCTCAACCAGCCAAATACTGGCACGGACCGCACCTCTTGGATCACTCATTAGTAGCTGGAGCATTACTAAATTTTTCTGGCAAAAAGTACAGCCCGATAGCACGTACTGCGAGAGAAATGCAATGCGTACTAGCCTACTTATGAAAGAGGCAGAAAACTTTCAAAAGTTTGTTAAAATGGCATTGTTAATTATTAAAATAGCGAGTTAAGTAAGTACATGTTGTAATTGCAACTATTTTAAAATATCACACAGCTTATGATTTTGAAAGCCTGTGGTCTCTGGAGACTGCAGGCACACGCTAGGCTGCATTTCCTGAACCTCCCGCCCAGAGAAGTCAGGACAGCGTTTCTGTTCACCGGGTAACTGTCCTTTCTAGGTGTGGAAGTTTACCTGCTTGCTCTAACATACTCCTCCTCAAGTGAAACAGTTATGAGACATGCTTATTACAGTATTTCTCTATTTGTCTCTGGTCTCATCCAGAAACTACAGCAAAGTCTTGCTAGCTTGCACAGTGACTGGGAAAATTCATTTAAATGGATGGATTCTAGAAAATAATTAGTAAAATCCCACGATTTAAAACAGAAAGCAAAATTCAGGAGAAAAAAAATCAACTATTTTGTTAAAAAAAAAAAAAGCAGCATCCTTTGGGAAACACATCAACCATTCTTTTATGGTGTATTGCAGCATACAAGCAAAATATTTATTAATGCTGTTGTGAGAAAGTCTCAGGAGACTTGACCACTACTCCACCTAACACAGGCAGCAATTCTAGCAGCGTCTGCATTAGCGAACTGCAGCAAGGCTGTCCCATAGTCATCTTGACCAGAGTGTGAACTTCCCTTTTAAAATAATTTTAAAAATCCTATTTGCAGAAAGAGCTCACAAACAGGTGGAATGGCAGAAGCGCAAGGACACGATGCATGCAACTACTGCACACCGTATTTGCTTTTTAACGGTTCTTTTTTTTTTAATGGCTATGTTGACTTTGCGCATACTTTCACAAAGGACAATACACAACCTCCAATTCAGGTTTTCGAAACATAATTTCTAGATCTGTTTTAACTGATTGTGAAGAGATGAGCTTTCACCATCCAGCAGTCCAAATGCTCTTTTTCCAGCCCAGTATGAAGTAACTAATAGGAGAAACTACTTGTCAGGTGGATGTTTGGAACCCTGAGAAGGTCACCGTGATACATACCCTCTGCCTGCAGGTCTAAATACTCTGAGCAATACCCACAGCAAGAGAGAAAGGCAGCAAGAGAGGCACAAATAGAAAGAAAGCAAAGAAAGGAAGAAAAAGAAAACAGTAAAGATTGTTGAAAAAACAGACAAAAGCGTTAACTTTGCAACTGTATCCTTAAGCGGTGTTCCTGGCAGGAGAATGTACAGGGACGTTTTAAAAGCTATTTCAAAGAGTACAACCACGGAACATGGCATTTTCCACACAAAATTCACATCAGTATACAAAAAACATCGGAATATTCGATACACTGTGAAAAGCATCTTTCTCAAGCCTAACACACACATTCTGAAGTCACCAAAGAGTGAGATTTGGCAACACTGGAAGCCCTTTAGTCGGCGAACTTCTGCAAAACTACTTGTTTTTTCAGAAGAAAGTACCATATAGAATTAGATATGGGAAAGGAAGTTAGCTAAATACATTTGAAGTACAGAAATTAACTATATACATCTGAAATACTTTCTTTTATATGATGTTTATGGTAGCCAATATTCTTAGCAGTAGTTTAAACAGAACTGCCATGAGGGACGTTCTACTAAGCCATGCAAGGACAAATTATTAACTTTCCTTTTAAAGGGTTTAAATTTTGGGGCAGGCAGGCAAGCATCAGCAGTTGAGATGATGATCATGGAAGGTATCAGAGGCACGTACTGTAACGTCTGGAGCTTTCATGACCCTAGTGATGGTAGAATCTACAGAGCCCTTGTGTGTGTAGCTCCAAGGAGTACTACAGATCTCCACTGCAGATTTCAGTATGGCAGGTAGGGGTAAAAAGGAGAAGGAAGAGCTGTTTCTACAGAAATAGGAATGTGGTTTGGTAAAAGTTTAGCACTTCTAGGGAAGTGCTTATACAAAGTCATCAAGAACTGCATATCCAGTCTGAAAAATTCTTCAACTTTTAGTATAGTTCATTTCCTTGCAATCACTAAGGAACATGGTAAGAAATTAATATATTCACTACTGGACATTTAAGGTTAACTGCATCTGTTCCAACAGAAGGCAGATTGGTTTGGGAGAGCTGAGGACACCAGGAAGTTTCCATTATCGTTACTGGTCAATATGGCAATTCATATACTGGGAGAAATGTGGCTACTAAACAGATCTGGAGCAGCTGAAATCACCACCTATATAACAGGTTCCTGTCTTCCCACAGCTTCTATTTTGATTTTTGGCTACGGTTATAGTTGTGGAAACCTACAGACACCTTTGAAGTGGAGACTGTGGTTATTCAAGTATTTACTTTCTTTGCCAAAATGGAATTAGTGCAGTCATGCAAAACCAAGCAGGTTCTGGAAGCCTTGTCCTTATTGCTCAAGATACATACACTTATATAGAGAAAAAAACACATTCAAAATTACACTGTCTGAAACAGCAGTATAGCCCGCAACATCCAATCAGCCAAATCAGAAAAAAAAATTTCCTACCTGCTACAAAACACATGGAAGACATAAGAACATGCCAAATAACATTTACACTGCTACTATGAACCAAGACAGATAGTTCCATGTGTAATACTACTCTAGTCACAAACACCACGCATTCTGAGAGGAAAAACATCTGGAGCACAGTTTGTTTTAGATACACATGCCAATGGATTTAATTAGATGTAATTCAAGTACACAAAGAACTGAAAAAGGAGATGCTGTTTTTAGCACAGCGGGCAGTATTCTTGTTTTCCTCAGCTTCCATTTTTCATGAAGCCCGTCTGCTTGGCCATGCCACCCCTATGCATACAAACTAACACTCTCTATCAAAATAGCTCTTCAGATGCAAGCACTGCAAACAAAGAAATCTCAGACATCTCACTCATTTCAAGTACGAAGAGTAAAGGCCATCTGAGGTGGACACCAAAAATAAAAACCCATCACACAATTAAAAACTCAATTCAGAGTTGCCTAACCAAACGTACCTTTGGTTAACTTCCTCCCACAATTTTACCTAGTTCTGTAATCCCACTTGTTTCCTAAGCCACTGCTTTTTAACTCCGAGTACCTCGTTGCTGGAGTGTGTATACCTGCCAAGCAGCTCACGCTGACTATCCAAAAAAGTCACATAACCATGACGTTATAAAAAGTAAATACCTGTTCCTGAGTCAGATGCATAAAACACAGCGACACCAACTAGTTAAATCATACTTATATAATGTGTAAGGAGTATGAGGAAAAAACACAAATATCTTAAAATTGGGTAATATTGCTGGATGTACCAAAGTGAACTAGATGCTTACTGTTTTGAAATGCAACTTCTCCCTCAAATGATTAGAGTAGGCTAGATTTGAGCATATGCAAGTCCAACCAAACTGCTGCCCAAAAGCTAACAAATCTCAGGATCTGCCCTATCTTTTTCTGACATTTTGCATTTTTTATCATTCATTGTCTATGACGTACTACTTTGACAATGAGGGGAAAATGACAGCTTGAGACATTTAAATCTTCCCCCTGCAAGACCGCACACTGATTCCACGTCAGACCTTGCACTTGCCATCATGTGAGGCTTTGCTTGACTCTTCTGTGCGACCTGATCTTGCATCTCTGCCATGAGCCCAGGCCCGGATCTCTTGTGCGGCCAGCCAGCCAGACGGGCCATGCTTCTGTGACGTGGCTCAGTGACTACAATGACCCACACACCTTTCTTAAAATAAACGCGTTATAAATACTTTCTTAGAACAAAACCCCTGTGACAATAAAGCTGTAAGACATTCTTGCACAGGACATTTGGAACCACGGTGGCTACAAGGGAAAAGTAATACATTAACCCCTAGTGACACAAGGGGCTAAAACGAGGGCAGAGCAGCACCCCAGCCCAAGGAGAGTCCTTTCGCACCTGGTGAAAACAGCCTTCTCATTTTTAGCATCCATAGTCAGCTTGATGGTTTCCTGGCCCGAGCCTGTGCTGATGGTTTCCGTGACAATATCGGCCTTATCCTCCTCCTCATCGCTGTCGGAGCCTCCAGAGGAGCTGCTGTCTGAGGCCACTAGCGGTGCTTTCCTCGTGACACAGACGTTCCAAACACAGGGAGAGGCAGTGCTGACTGAGAAAAGCAAATAATTCACGTTACAAAGTGAACAAAACCACAGAAAAAACTCCCCAGCTATGACCCCAAGTAAGCAGGGTGGTGTGAAATGGACTGTTCACAACTATTGCAAATTTGGAGATGATGGTTTCTGTGCAGATCCCACAGCATGCAATATTATTTTTGTAAATAAGGAAAAAAACCCCAACCCCACAAATCAGTGCTCTCCACCTGCCCCTCATGTCTGTGTTTAATACAAACAGCAGAGGAGATGATTTTCTTCACTTGTTGAACAACAGTGACTCTGAATGGAGGATTAAGGCAGTCCCTGGGGTCCCTGCTGACTCTGACCTAGCTCTGAGAAGCTGTTGTGGTATAATTTAAGCAGCTATACTTTTTGAAGCGTTCATTGGTTTCGATTCCACACGCAAGGAAAGCCTCTCTCAGAAGTGGCAAAATAGTGTTGCAGTCTCAGAAAGTGTTTTTCTTCCCAAAGTCGGGACCTGCTCGCCCAACTCGATGTACCGCACAGTGCCTGACTGAAGATTGCTACCTGGGTAGACTTAAACAACGTGCAGACATAAAGCAGTCATCACATGCAGCCTGAGCTCTACAGAACTGAGTCTCCAGCTCTGCTGGCAGAGTATCCCAGAAAATGCATGTGGCAGGAAAAGGTACCGTTACTACAGTCAAAAGTTTAATTTAGTTCCATCAAAGCCCTTTGTTAAATTTTATTTTTCCTTGCTTGGAAAAGAGGAGGGAAACAAATCAGACTGAAGTTATACTACTGGTAACTGTGCTGAGCCAGTTGTACAACTTACTCTCTCCTTTTACTTTTTGGCAAGTACTTTTATAACCAAGCATGCAGTTAAAATAGGACTTTTGAACAGTTTATAAATGAATCAACTCTGTGACATCAACTCTTACTAACTTAAATTTAATTCTTTTCTTGATGAATAATATTATCCCAACAAACGTTCAGGATTTCTGAGTTACTCTTTTAATAGACAGATCTCTGTACGAAAGAGAGCCTTCAAATAAGATAAGGCAGATGACACTGGAGGGAAGTTCTCCCTAGTAGGCTTGGTATGCTATGCAGAAATTCAAACAGCTTAAATAATACATCTGTTTTGTCTTGTAACATTCTCACTTACAGTTCTTGTCTTGACTCTGCTTTGGATTTCCATCTGAATCATTGCTTTCTGTGTCCACAGGAGAACTGCATCGTGGACCTGATTCTGAGCTAAAGTAGGGGAGGAAGAAAGTCGTGAGAATGAAGTACAGATATCTTGGTTGTGCTTCCAAATATCCGCACCAGAAGAATAAGGTTTTTAACTTCTAAAAAATTCCTTCATTTACTGATTTTATACACCTAGTGTAGCACCAGCGATGATACATAAAGTATTGCTTACTCAGTATTATAAAAATAAAAGGGGTAGCAGGGAAGGGAAAGGAAAGAAGATTACAGTCAATGTACTCCATCAAACCATATTTCAAATATTGTTTCACTCAAATGTTATACAGAAATTGAAAGAATGTGTGCCTCTTACCAACAGAGAGGCTGGAAGTCTGTAAACTTCGCCCATCCTTTCTCCTCTGGCGTGGTGCTCTCTGGGGCTGCTGAATCCCACACACTCGATCCAACATCCATGGCAACACAGGGTGCGGGGGGCTTCGAGTTCACGGGCTCGAACACAGCTGTCCATCCAGACCCTGGAGACACAGAACAACAGACTGGAATTCCTGTGAGTTTTCAGAAACTTTCACCATCCCAAAAATATTCCAAAGTGATCCGAGAGACAAAAAAAAGAAAGACCATCCAATGGCACTCCTTCAAAATCTACAGGAAGCTGCCTGTCACACAGGTCATAGACAATCAGCCCGAAAATCCCTCTTCTGGTAAGTATCAATGTTATCCACAAGAGAGAAGCATCAATTAAGAAAAATGACATTATGAATGTCTTCATTCTTTAAGCCAGTGATTTTCAGCTGAACTCTAAGTATCTTAGTTTCCTGCCAAAAGTGGCATGGCTTTCAACCATTTCAATCACTAACTGTCTAATTTTGGCAATTACAGGTAGAGAGTTGATATACGAATTAAAATGTTTAAGATCACAGAAGTGATCTTAAACAAAACTAAGAATATAATTTGTTTTTTACAGTCCCAGCCTACTCCTTATTCGTTAGGACATACTTCTATTGCTACAAAAAGCATTTTTCATTATCTTTTCTCAAGAAAGATGAAAGGATTGCAGAGGTCTGTTGTGCAACCTGATTTGCTTACAACAAAACTGAGAGGAGATCCACCGAGTCTATAGTCACTCAAAAGCTGAACCAAAATTTAAACCAAAGCCTCTAGAAGAGTAACTAAACTGATGTACACTATCCACAGGTTGCCATTTGTGTTGTTTATACTGGTTCTTCCTAGTAAGAATTGAAAATATCTGACACTACCAAATGGGTGTAGAGAGCAGACTACTGGGAATGAATATGCATTATGCTCACAGTTACAATACAAAGCCATCACCTAGAAAAAAAAGTAACGTTTTAAAACTGAAATGCTTGCACCAAACAAGAAATGAACATTTGGGAAAAAAATATTACCCCTTTTTTTCAGTCGACTGAATTTGTTTGGCTGACAACACTCAGTGTCTCATGAAATTACATAGTGCTATTTGCATCGTGATCTGGGAAAACCCTGTCCGTCCACAGACCTCCTCTAGGCATTGTAAGAAGAATGGGTTTACAACATGCAAACTAAAACGAGAAAGGCAATTAGGCAGAAGAGGCAGATAGATGGAGTGTGGAGATACTTGGCAAGGGTCTGCATAAAACTCTGATAATATAAGGAGTTAATGTCATAAGCCTCCACTTACATTTTCTTCATTAGTATTTGTACTAAAACAGCTAGTATTAGTACCGTACTTGTACCTGTGTGGTTGTCTTACCATAACTGAAGCATGACACTGCTATTCTGAAGAAGCCGAGCAGGGCTTAATCTCACCAATGTTTCAGAGGCAAAAAAATTAAGGCTGAAATTCACACTTCTCATCTGCACAGGTGGAATTAGAGAATAGCCATAGAAACCTGGCAGTTTGCGAACTGCTATTCTGCAGAGATGTTACAGATCTCATTTCAAATGGGGTGGTGCTGTTTTCAACTCTTTACCTTCAGAGGAGTCAGAGTCTTTCTGCTCAGATATATTCTTGTTGTTGTTTGCTGAGGAAGGAGGTGGCTGCTGTTCTGTTTCCTCCTCTTCTTCGGAGTCCACACTACCATCATGATCCCCATTCTCAAGATCACTTTTTGATGAACTCTCTGAGGTCTGAGATGCTCCAAAACTAAATCACAGAACTCAGAATCAGAAAAACCCTTACAGCAGCTAGTTCATCCCTCACCTGCTTCCTCCTTGCTCCAGGGAAAAAACACAAATCATGAACAGACCAAGTGATGCTGAATGCCTTTTACAGGGCTTATTTCCCAAAAAGATAGAAAGCTCAGACAGGCAACAGCAGGCACTCCTCTAGAGTGTTCCACTAAAGTCCCTAAGTGCTTTACTTGTCAAAGTGCATCTGCAGAGCTGTAATGGCAAATACGTTCCAGTGACATGTTCAGGGCTGGAGATTGATACGAGAAGACAAACCAGCAGCAAAGGAGGGGAACACCAGTGTGGTATCAATTCTGTATATGAACAAGACAATCAGTTTATTGATGCTAGGCAAATAAACACTAAGGACTTGTCCATTTTTCTTGTCTCATTTTATCACATTTTCAGACTTACAATTACAGAAGTAACTTTATTTAATAACTGACTATCAATGGGATGAAAAATTGTAAATGATTTGCAATGCCAGAGATGCACCACAAGAGGTCACTCACTCTCATGCAAAACATTATTTTTCTTCTTTTTGACATTTTGAAAATGAATATTCTGTCTACTACCCTCAGTTTTACAATTCTTTCAAGCTCCTCCTCTCCAAACATGAGGAAAGGAGCAAGTTCTAAGTATTTCAAACTAAAGGTTGGGGTTTTTTTTAATATCTTTGATAAAAGACTCAGTAATTAGGTGTTTCCATCATTACTGCATTCCTCAAATTGGATCTTTGTTTCACATTCAAGACAAACCACCACTTCTTTTTGCAGAAGTGTGACTCTGTTTTATGCCAGAAAAAGGCCTCGCAGCAAGTAAGTAACAAACAATTAAGCATGCACCTAACTAGAATGTACGTTTCATAGCACTGAGGAGGAGAGTGTTGATCTTTTGTTTTCACCTTACCGTGTTCTTGATTTAACTTGGGTTGCATAGGTTATCTCCTTCTCTTCCCAGATATCTTCTTCCTCCTCATTATCATCAAATTGTTGGATCCGCTCATTGCAGCAGGCTTCAAAGAGGGAAGCATTGGGCTAAAATAGTATTAAAAAGAAATCAAAT
This sequence comes from Phaethon aethereus, assembly GCF_964289735.1. Taxonomy (NCBI): domain Eukaryota; kingdom Metazoa; phylum Chordata; class Aves; order Phaethontiformes; family Phaethontidae; genus Phaethon; species Phaethon aethereus. The sequence goes on from NC_138575.1 coordinate 820,266, forward strand.
TCCATTCATTCTTTGGAGACAGAAACAAGAACTTCAATGATGAGGAAATTCATAGAACAGCATTTGTACACAACTAATACCATGAAGGTGTCTGCACTCATTTTATTTTACATCCCAAGTTGTGCAACAAGCAGTGTTCAGCTGTGGAAGAGTAATAATAGCACAGTATGCTCAGAAGCAGCAAGCCCATGACAGATGAAGAAACACAACAGTATCTCAGCCTACACTGCTTCCAAAATAGCAGGAACTCCTGCACGCTGCTTCATAGCTGTTCTGTTACATGACTCTCTCTGCACCCCTCACAGTGGCAAGAATATAAACTCATTGCTGAAGAGGGCTGGAAACAATTGCCTTAAGAATACATTTGCTAACTGACCAGCTCGGAACTCGGAGAGTGAAGCAATGCCACGTATGCGAACTGTCCTGCTTGGACTAACAATCCACAGTACAACTTCCTTCAGTGACTGCATTCCCCTTGACAGAATTACAGGGAGCTTCTAAGCAAATATGACCACGCTTAACTCATGTGCACACCCCCCCTTCAAATCATAAAACCTTCCATTCTGGAAATTACAGTTTTCAGGCACCAGTAAAGTGAGGTATCCCTGTAAAAATACCAATGATCTGCCAATTTGAGCATTCTGGGATCTCTCAATTAAAAGACTAAGCAGTGACTTCCAGACGGTGCATGGTCCAAACCAATGGCTGCATTAGAATTCTATCACACACACAAACTGTCTACTCAGGGAAAAAAAACCAAGTTAAGATAAGCATATAAACAGCTCTTGGTGGCTGCAGTCTTAGCTGGCAGATTCAAAAAGAAAACAAATTTTCTGCATCTACAGAGCACTGCCTAAAGTAGCCAGAAGAGAGAGAAAAAAAATACTCTTCATACTACTGTTGAAGTGAAAAAGAAAGTATTTTAAGACTAAGGAAACCTAAAGTCTTAGTATTGACTAAAATAACCTTGAGTCAGGAATTGAGCTTGGAATCACCTCTTTTAAGCCACCGCTCAGCTTCCTCAATGAGTATTGATTTAGGTCAATAAAACAGCAAAGGTAAGACACAGCATGGCAATATTTAGACCCATAAGAAACCAAATCCTCTCTATTTGCATTTTTTCCTTGCGTATGGAAAGATTATCAAAATGAAAATAGGGACAACAGATTCACACTGCAGAGCAAGAGAGAGAAAGATTCCTCCAGCATAAAGAGTACTACTCTGAAGATCCTCAACAATGCAATAAAATGCAGGGAGATTCTCCAAGGGTACTTGTAATGCCCTGAGTTCCTTAACTGACTCAGCTATGAGGCCAGCTACCAGTTTTTATTTACCAAAATGACATACCGAGTCTTTTTTCTTTCAAATGACAACAGCTAATTCAAGCACGAACTAACTTGCCATAGTCGGTCGTATTAAATAAATATCCCAAAACACCCACTTACACTGTCATCATCAGCATCTATATTGAAGTTTATCTCTGCAATCCTGTCAAAGGGAGCACTGCAAAAAGAAGGAAAAGAAACTTCAGTGATGGTACGGAGTAACAAAGCGCTTTCACAGCCCCCACACAAGACCAGAGGATAGCTAACCACAGAGACATTTTATAAGACCACTCAGTGCCTTCTGCGTTTGTTCCCTGTTTGATTCCCAACGGTCTCCTCTCCATGAGATGAAAGATTATTTCGTATTTTTGAATATTTTAAAAAATATGTAGGATTTTCATGCTTAGGTCTGATTCAACACCCGTGTGAACAACCTTCGTCATTATCTTGTTGACACGGTATTTTGAGGCTTCACGGCAGCCACAGCAATGTCTGGCTGTTATTTTGCAACTCTCATGGTACCTATGGAGCATAAAGGCTATCTTGTTTTTTTTCACTGGGTCTCTCCAGTTGAACCAAATCTTATTAAAAAAAACCAAACAAACTTATAATTAATTAAAAAGAGAAGGAGCTGCACCCAGCTGCTCTGGGATTCCAGTCCTATGTTCACCCAACAATTCCACTGGGTTCCTAAGCGTGAGACAAGACCCAGAGACGGCAGAATGCTGCACAGTGGGCTTGAATCCAGAAGCCTCCAGAAAGGACTGCACCTGCCTGTCTTAACATAATTACAGTAACTTCAGGGAATCTTAGTGTACTAGTGGCTCAACAACCCCGATGTTACTAAGACATGTTTGCTGCCAAAATCATTAAATAACCCAATTTCTGACTTTGACCTAAGAGTGTCTATTGTAAGAACAGCAGAGGGTGCTACAGATCAAAAAGCTCCAACCTACTAGCACAGTCCAGGTCAATGCAGTATTTTTTCACCACATCTATGTATCTCTAAGTTTGGACAGTGTTATTTTCTTTTAAAGACAACTATTCAGTTAGTAAAAAAAATACTGTCATGCAAATCACCAGGACATTGAAACATGATTAATACTTCTTAAAATATTCAAATTCATATCTGTCACCAGCTGGAAGACAAATGACAGGGAGCAGCATTCTCAGAATATTCCAGACCAGAACAGTTTTATAGTATATTCTTCTCTTCTAATGACAAATACAGGGAAGGCACATTTTGTCCACTTTCATGTTCACTTTCAAAATGGACATTAGCTACCTTCAGCAGCTCCTCACACAAATTTCCTCTTCCCCTCCACCTATATACTCAGAAGTTCTGTATTTGCTGCAATTTGGTAAGAAGCTTAAAAAGTATTTTATTCTTAAAAAAACATGTAGAAGTAATCCATGTTCAGTTAAAACTCTCCTTCGAGGCCGGAAGTTTTTTGCCTTATTAAAGTTCTGGACATCTACATGTTCAGAAAAAAAGATGAGAAAGCTGGACTCCAAAATCTTTCTGCATGTTAGAATACAGTTCTCAACTATTTGGTGAACACCTTAATGAGTTCCTAAGACCCTGAGGATCTTACGACTCTCTACTTTGATTCATGTTTGAAAGTAACTCCGAAGCAGCCAAACTATTCCCACATCGTCATTTCATTTAAGGTATTTCATGGAGCCCAGCAGTTGCTAAAAATATCATCTGAGCAGAACCAGCAAAAGAACCCTCGATAGATCAGATCTGAAACAGCCAAGGAGTCGGAGCTATGTGGCATGCCCAGAACTTTCCGGGCTAAAAGCTTCCAGTTTGTCAGGATTCCAGGACACCAGGATCTTGCAGTTCTTTGCGGAACAGACCCAAAATTTGCTGGCCTGTGAGCACCAGCCCTAGGACGGTACGTACAGCAGGTACTGCCACGTGCTCTCCCTGTCACCTCGGGTGACAAGTAATTCTTTTGATTCAGACAAACGTTGCCATGAGATGAAAGTGAACGGACAAAATTGACAAGCAGGAAACACCCTGGGTATCCTCCTGGAACACTCTTCTGCCAATAAACGCATACTAAATGGTTACAATTTCCGAACCATTATGATGAGCAGGATAATTACAGTCCCAGTAATTTCCTTAGCTATGTTTTTTCAGGTTAAAAGATGAGCTGAAGTTTTAATTAGATTACAGTAGTTCAACTATAAAAGCAGCAAAATTCCAAACACTGAATTCCGCAAGCCACATAACATTAAATCCACCTGTATCTGCCTTCTTTGAACTTATTTGCTCGTGCCTTATTTATGTTGCCTTATTCATAAGAGAGAAAACAGCTAAATTTTTCCATGGACTTCATCAGAACACTATTCTTTCTACTCCTAATTTCAATAAAGACTTAATGCCACTGGAGAATATCTGTATAATTGCCTAGAATTAGCTCTCTAAAGGCTTTGCTTGCTGTGCAATTAAATTTATTCTAGAATATGGCTAGGTAATAATGATCGTGTGTTTTATTAAAAATGTTTCTTTTCAAAATGAAGAACTTTTCCTTGGTTCTACAACTGTCTTTGGAGATCATATGAAAAGAAAAAAAGGTCAGCTGTATGCCAAGCCATTGATCAGTCTTCTGTTCATTTCAAACCAAAGGAGGTACACAGTGCCGGTTCATTTTAAAACCTGAACCAGAGAAGAAAGATTAGACACAAAGAAGCTTAAATGCTAAATATAAGCCTTTTGAAGTTTTATAAACTTACTTGATATTGTCATCCTGGTCTGCAAACTCCTCATCGTTAAAGCCAAACTGATCCACAAAGTTAGCTGTCATCTGCTGGATCTGGTACTCAGAGAAGGCCTGAGCAACGGAACCCAAAAAGAGCTATCATTAAGGTGTCCAAAGATAGTCAATTAAGCTGGCTGAAAACACATATTCTAAAAAGCATTAAATCATAAAAAACTGATGAACTTTGAGAAATCATCTATTTCAACCCCCTTTCTCAAAGCAGGATCAGACTTCTGCAAGTCCTGGACAGATGCTTCTCTGATCTCCTCTTAATTTCTTCCAAACAGAGCTATGAAATTTTCCTAGGAAACCATTTGTTGGCTTCATTATTCTGTTAGAATGTTGTATTGGTTTTTTTCATGTTTGTTTTCCCCTGATACTATATGACATTTACCTTGCTGCAACTTAAACCCACGAGGGACATCAAGAAGGTACTTTTCACTTCCTCTAAATGCCTCCTCCTTGTAGGATGAGGCATATTTCTCCACATAATCTTGTCTTCTCTTGACCAAGTGGACCAAATTCTTTCAACTTTTCTTCCTGTGTCACACTCTACACCTGTGATCATTCTCATTACTATCCTTTAGCTGAGCTTTTGCTAATACAAATCACTTCTGAAGTTCACTGCCTCCAACTGGACATTCACCAAGGAGAAAGGAAGAATTACTCCACGTCTTTGAGACAACACTCCCACCTACCATACATTTGGTTTCCCACAGCAGCTTGGGTCGCCTATTTTTCAGCTCGCACCCCAGGATAACTGCCCAGATATGCTTTTGGTCACCTTCTTGCCTCCTCATCCATGCCTCATTCTCTATTTATGAAAAGGATTGCTCCTGCCTCCAAACAGAATCTTGCACTTGCTCTTAAGCATTGCTTTTTTATTTTTTCTTCCCCAGATCATTTCTCCTATTAGAAGATAATTAGAAGCCGCTCCAGCTCCAGCTAGGTAATTCAAACATGCATCTCTGCAGCTGCACTTTGTCGTGACTCCACTGTGGGTGATATGAAGTACTCGCGTTCCTGTCCAAGGAATTCTGCAGGTGCCTGTCAATATGTGTATTGATACTTGGTGCAGTAAAAGACTTTTGTTTTGTTTTGTTTTTACAAAGGCAATGCATTTTCTCTTTATAATGTGCTTTCTAAGTATCAGCTGAGGAAATGTATTTGTAATGTCAGAGTAGCCAGTTAAAGTATTTGGACAAAAGAATAACTATAAACCGTTTTCAGCTCATTTTTACCCTTAACTAGATTTCGAGATTTGTCTTTTTACTCCCCGCAGGTAGCTCCCTACTAAATAGGTTGAAACACAAATGTTCTGTTAACGCTCTTTATGTTCTTAGCAGCAAAAAGGTTGGAAGAGCCTGTCTAAATATTTCATCCTGAAAAGCAGCTTCCATCTATTTGATGGAGCTTTAGCAGAGTACCTCAGATTTTGAGGATGCTGAGATCTTTGCTAAATTCAAGTGAACCTTTAACTACCACCATTTCTTCCTAAGTCAAGGCTTTTTACTGCTCTTTACTGCTAACATTTTAGTATGGCTCTTTCAGCTTTTAGCATAAGTCTGCATAGCTCAAGAGGAAGCAGAACCCCTCTATCAGTTCCAATTCTACTGCAGGTAGGTGATGCACACTACCTTGCTGGCTGGGAACTACAGCAACTCACTGCAGCTGGTCTACAACATCAGGACCACCTAGTCCCCTACTGTGGGGAGAACCAGGAAAAGAGAAAAGAAATATGCAGTCTCTCAAAAGAATGCGAGACACATCATGTATCTGGGACTTGCATGCAGGCTGAGCCAAATTCGTCCCCAACTGGAGTCCAGACCATGTAAGTAACTATACTAGAAAAACACAAAAGAGCTGAACACATGGACTAAGAGTAGAATTTAGAAAGCTGCTCTTATACTAGGACACATTAACGGCAAATCAGAGAAGCAAGCTTCCAAGGAAGAGTGAAGAGCGTGTTGTCAAGTCACCTGTTGGAGAGAAAGTTCATTGGGAAAAGCACTCTCAATGTCTTCGTCCTCACTGGAAGAGTGCAGATGGTGAGTGCTCACCTGAAAAAAAATACAAAAAAATAAGCACAAGTGAAAGCTAAGAAAGCTCAAATATTCATTCCACACATACAATCAAAGACCAAACTCTTCAGAAGGCAGAAACCGTCCCAATGCGTAACACAGAAATGTGGAATAGTTTGTCAACATATGTCAGAGCTGCTGCTGCTTGAAGAACTATTATGGAGTATGTTTTCTATGAACACTCTGCCCTTATAAGCCTACGTCATAAAAACAAGCAAAAGAAAAAAACACCAGCAATGTAACTTTTTTTTAGTTAAAGGAAGTCCAGAAGAGAGGAGGCCTATCTGAAATATGCAGAATATCACTGTTCTCACCAAATCCACTGTATTTCTCCTGTTTGTTTCTGTCAGTGTCTCTTCTACAAAACTCTCCCACCTCCCTCTGCAATCTTCAGGTAGCTCTGTAATAAAAAGGTCACCATAAAGATTACCACAACTCAGTGAGAAGGGATCAAAGCCAGTCATTTAGCCCCGCTGGTTACCTGGAAGTTTTTGAGCAGACACATGCACGTGCACATGAGCTAAGTAATGCATGCATTACGTGAAGTGCTCTGCAAAGTGAATTACATTTTACTCCTAATTCTCTAAAAATGGTAAATTCTGCAGAGAAAGGAACATCTTCCATTTGGTCAACCAGTAAGATATTACTGTCTTAACAATCTTAACTCGCTTGTGGAATTACAGTGGGCTAAAGATGCAAAACTTCTACTACAGCTTTCTAAAAACTAGCATGCATGTGACTTAAGTTCTACTTTTTTTGTCCTTTTCTTTCATGGTGATTGTGGTTGGGTTGACCCCAGCCAGCAACTAAGCGCCCACCCAGCTGCTCGCTCACTCCACACCCCAGACAAGACAGGAGAGAGAACTGGAAAACCGTAAGCAAGAAAAACTCATGGGTTGAGACAAAGTTTGGTAAGTGGAGAAAAGAGGAAAAAAACCCCAAACCAAGTGATGCGAAGGCACTCGCTCACCGCCTCCCACCAGCAGACTGATGCTCAGCCAGTCTCTGCGCAAGAGCCACCTTGGAAAGATCGTCCCCCCAGTTCCTACTGCTGAGTATAGGGCAGGGAACAGCCCTTCAGTCACTCCAGGTCCGCTCTCCTGGCTGCGTCCCTTCCCAGCCTCTTGTCCCCGGGGTGGGACAGAGTGGGTAAAAGAAAAAGCCTTGGCTGAGCAGCGCTTGCACAGTGCAAGCACTAAACACTGGTGTGTTATCAACACCATTTCAGTCACGGATCCAAAACAGCACCGCACGGCTGCTATGAGAAAAGTTATCTTCATCCCCACCAGACCCAGTACAGTAAAACAACAGAGAGAAATAACCGTGACTTGTGAAACTTTCAGTCTTTACTAATGTATTTATAACTTCTCAATTTTAATGTAGATATGACAACACATCAAGTTACTATATTACCATTTGATACGCTCATCAGAAGCCAAAAAATGGAAACTCAAGACATATTTGTGCTCGTTGTTTCCCTTAATAGATGCAGATGGAAAATCTTATTTCCTCTCACACAAAAATGTCAGACAGAAATAGTTCTCAAAATAAAGTCCAATGAAGATACGATGGACAAAGCTGGCAACGTGAATATCTCTGACAGCGGAGGTGTAGGGCCTCTGTGGTCATTTACTCTGGTGTCTCTCTTCCTCTCAGGTATAACAATGAGGAAGTATAGAAACACCACTTAAACACCACCCTAGAACGCTGTAAATAAGCACTATAAATGCACACATAAATCCGGAAGAAAAGACACATTCTTTAGCACAAAAAGGATACCTTCAGCCTCTGGTTGCAAAAACGAGGTTCCAACAATTTCAATGTAATTGTATGAAAACAAAGAGCAACCAAATTTGGCCTAGGTTTTTTGAGCTATAGGAGACTGCGATATTTAACTGGAAATTCTTTTCATTATAATAAGGGACCCTCACGAAACACACACAATAGAAGTCTTTCCAAAAGGCTTACAAGGGCTATTTAATCAAGGAGGGGGAAGGAAGGAATGGAGAAAGGAGCATGTACCTTTAATGAACTCACTGATTTGAGTCTGCATGGGGCCCTTCTCCATATTCTGTACTACAGCATTGGCTATCCGGGTGAGGTGGCCCATATTGCCTCGCCTCATTCCACCTTCTGCCCTGAAAAGAGAAAACAGCCAGTAGCAATATCATCAGGTACCAGGAATCCCGGGGTCACAGTCGTAACCGCTTTCATAGCCTAGACATGCTATGAGCCCCCCCGCTGTTGCAGTGGTCCGACATACGTACACAGTATTCCGGGCAGGGTTAGCACAGAAGATGTGTCAGAGAATCAGCAGGAACGCTCCTGCTCGTGCAGGCAGGGCACAGGATGAGTTTACCCAGAACAAATGAACCTTTCTGCATTTTTTCATGTATTGAGCGGGCAGAGATCACTCATTCAGTTCAGAACACGCTGAATAAAATTTAAGCCAGTTACAAAGAGTAAGCTAATCAAGTACACTGAAAGACCACTGCAGAAATAATCTGGTTACAATTTCCACTAAAGAAAACTCACAGCAATAAGAATTTACATTACTACTACTGAAAAAGCTTTAGAGTTTTACTTGCAATTGAAGTATTAAGCAGATGAATTCAAGAGAACAAAAAGACACTAATCTACAACCATTAGATTTCCCCCTTACAAAAAAACATATAAGAAGCCAACACTAAGTCCAAGCAGTCTCTAAGTCACTTTTATTTGAATCTTCACTGGATAGCAAAGCAGCAATCTAAAAGTCAAGGGATGAAGAGCCTGAAATAATTCTGCTTTCTACAGTATCCAAAAAAGGATTGATTAGATTTGGGAAGAAACATCTAAACCCTAGTGGCAGATTTCTGGGAAGAAATTTCACAGCATCATGTTCAGAAACAGCATTTCTGCCGTTAAACTGGCAGGTGCTGAAAAGAAACCCAGACAAAACTCTTACGTACAATCCTATTATTCATTGTGACATGACGCACATTAATGTACCCCAAATCCTGAAGTCCAATTCAGAAATTATTATTTCTTGATGTAGCACAAGGAGCATGCAAGGTTGACTCAAGTCACCATTTACAAATAAAACTGGTGGGTCAGAATCCAAGTAAATGAAAACAAAACCCTTACAAATAGGATGACAAGAAGCTTCCACCTCATATTACTAAGTCTCCAGCTGTAAAACAAAGGTTTCTTTCCCAGATGCTAATACAGCCGACACATCATAAAGACTTTAATTTCATTTTTCCTTGGGAGAGAGGAAGACACTAAATACATCAGAACTAATTTTGAGGCGGTACACTGCGCTCATGGAAGTTCTTCTCTAGCCTTGCTCGGGGGATTTGTGTGCCCCGGTCTAACCTGACAGGTCGAATACAGCAATAAAAATACTTCAGGCAGTATCAGCTCTCCTGATCACATGCAGTTACAGATACATTTTTAAGCTTTTTTTTTTAAATGACCTCCACACCCCTTGAGAAGTGTAATCGTCACCTCCTGAATCTCTAGAAGGGATAAGTTTATACTGAAATTATCTCAGGCTTTCCCCTATGTTGGAGCTGAACATATGCAGGTGAGGAGACCAGACAGTTTGGGAAAAAACCCACCTTACCCCTCCATGTGTTCCCGTATCAAAAAACAGAGTATAAAGCCAATACAAACTGTACCTGAACATATGTCCTACAGTAAGAACAGCACTCTACCCCCAAATTCAGGGTTTAGAACTATTCAAATAAAACGAACACCTGGAAATGAGTTCCAATGCTAACGTACAGCCCTTTGCACACAGGCTCGTGGCAATGTCTTTCGCACCCCAAACCACCAGGAGAGAGCAAAGAGCCCCAGCCCAGCTCCACGGCACTGCTACTGCTGGGTGCCTCGGCTGCACCGGTCCTGCTGCGAGCCCAGAGCCACTCCCCGGCATCACCGTCCTTGGGTCGGAGCCCGCCTGCAGCAGGGCACCGGTAGCACGGCGTTCCCAGGTACCCACAGGACCACGCAGGCAGAGCCAGAGGCAGGTTCCACTTCACGAGGGCCCCCAAGAGCTGCACAAGAGCTCTGGAGGACAAAGCCCATGGGTAGGTGGGGCGAAGGGACACAGCCCTGACACAGCCAGCAGCACTGTCCTACTGCTCTCTAGAAACAGGTATGGTTTTCAGCAAACTTGCAAAGCTCAACTTTCTCAAACTTTTAAAGTGTACGGTGACAAAAGCAGTGTACAGCAATGTTGTATCTGCCTTCTTCGGTTGTGTACTCTGGGAGGACCGATACAACATCTGTTTGAGTTGAGCAGTCCTTCACACACTGCTGGACTGCAGCCAAACATGCAAAATTAACTTGGATTTCAACACTTTCAAATACTTTTTATCAACCATGCCACAATCGGTGGTTACTGCATTTACATGAATAGGAAGACAAAGATGTGCTACAGTAAACTGCTGTTTCCTATAAACTCACACTGAGGACCAGACTGACTTTATTTTAAATTCTAATTACCTAGGCAGATCAAATGGACTGCAGTAAAAGAATTAGGTGGGTTATGGAGAAGTTAAATTCTAGTAGTTACAAAAGTCCTTCATCAAGAACACATGGAATAACCAAAACTAAGAGAACCCAAGGAGAAATTCCATGTTCCAATAGGAAAATACATTACCACCATTCTTGCTGATAATTTTTAAGAATTAATTCCTAAACTCTCAGTTTGGAATCTCTGACCCTGGCGCTCCCAGTACTTGACTCCATCTCCTCACTGAGTGCAAACAATAATCTTTGTAAAAACTCAAACTTCTTAAAGCACCCCATCCAAGATACCTCTTGTTAAACTCGGTATTTTTTTTCTTGCCATTAAAATTCTTTCCAGTGTGGTGACTGGAATTGTTTGGCATGAAATATGTATGAGCTCTAGTTCCTATCTAATTTAATTAGGAAAAACTTTTAAGCAGCAACCACAGATACTTCTGTTACCTACAAAACTGTGCACAGTAATGGTTGTGCAATGAAACTATCAGTAAAATTTGTAATCAACAGCTCAAGGGGTTGCCAGCAGGAAAAAACAACAACAAAACAACCAACACCAAACAACAAAATCAAACCAAAAGCCAAACCCACCAATTATGGCCTGACAGTAAGCCGAAAATAATTACAGTGGTACTACAAAGCACTTTGAAGCCATAAAGAGCTCAAAATAGTGAGGGATGACCAAAACATTTAGATGGACAAAGAAACAGAAACCTAGATAATATTTTCACTTCAATATGTTGGGTTTTTTTTAATTATTTAGTTCTTATAATCATTGCAATCAGTATGAAATCCAAATGTTTTATAAAGTTAGGATATTAAATGTGGGGCAAATCTGGGGCAAAAATGCTTGCCCACCTCAGTTTCCACACAGCTGCTCACTCTAAGGAGGATATAATTATAATTATGCATTTAAAAAAAAAAAGGAAAAATTTAATACGCTACGTAATTTCCTGAGAAAGTAAGAAAGAAGCAGATCATGTCTTTGGGTTGAGATGTTATACATATTTAAAAAAAAAAAAATCATGCTTTCAAATTACATGCTTTACATTATATTATTTATAAATTATATTATTTGGTAAATTTGGTTTTTAACATGCAAATAATCCTAATTCCAAATCACCATCAAAATCCAAATAATTTTAGACACCATTAAATCATAAATTATCCAAATAACTGAAATGATATTTCAAGGCAATAATTCCATTCAGTAACTCAATTCTAAATCTGCAGCCCTGGAACAAGGGCCTTCTGAACCCAAAATCCCTTACTGTATTTTGTCATTGGCTTCCCAGGCATCCAATATCCTTTGCACTAGGCAGCATTTCTGGAACAGCTAGAGGAAAAAAAAGAGATAGGAAGAACATTTCAAAAGTTTGCCAAAGTAAGACTCATGCCTTAGGAAGTCTGTACTGAACTAGAGTTACTTTTGTCCATTCCTTCACTCCTACTGAACAGGAACTTAAAGTTCAGCACTTATCTTTCCCAAGAGCTCAAGTTTCTTCTGTCTCAATTTTTTTCTCAGAGGATCCAGGGAAAACAGCAATACCTATAAACATCTCCAGCCGCTCTTGGGCTTCACATGAGCAGTAATGAAGAACATTGTTGTCATTTTACAAACAGAAGAAAAAGTTTTTCATCATTAGGGCCACAATGCAGAAGCTAAAATGTAGTTAGCTAGTTGTAGTTACTATTTTTTTTGTCCAAAGTTTATATGCATCTTCCCCCCACCCCCCAAAAAAATTAATAGAAATGGATTCACAAGCCCATTAAACAAGATGGGTGGTATGTTTATTTTGTAATTGGATACTAAAAACAAATGTACAAGAGCAAATACACTTCCATCCAGAACTGACAGAACTGAGTTATAGCTAGACACTTTTAAATAAACTGCATGCTCTTGAACAGTTCATCACACCATTTTCTTGTTAATGCATATGCAGACTGAATCAATCAGTCTAAAATTCTCAGGTGACATGACCAGACTTACATGAGTAACCATGATATTCTCGGTATTGTTTTCCGGAGTCTCTAAGTTCTCTGTGGCCACATTTCCATTCAGCACCTCTTCTTTGCTTTCTAGGTCATTAGTAGTAGTTTTTCCCTCTTGCACAGAGTGTGAGAGAATAGCTGCTATGGACAATTCCACTTGGAAATGCAAAAAGTTATTCCATGTGTACTTAAAAAATAAGTCCTGGAAAAAATGAGAAACAAAAGAATTTACTCTAGATACATCTTCCCATTTTTAACAATCTAATGATATTAGAACACTGCCCAACTAGTTTTTTAATCAGCAGTTCCACTAAAACAATTTTACTTATATGCCCCAGCATCCACTTATAGTTGAACGTGCTCTGTTTGCTCTGCTGTAACATATACTTTCCAATAAACTGAGCACATTGGAAATACTCTCATACGCAGCCAGGGCTCACAGCACGGACACACTGAAACAAAAGTTATGTATTCTGTGCCTGAATTAATCATAAGAAAAATACTAATTAAATAATTTCTAAGTATAAAAATAATTTTCTGAAAGACTACCCAGGTAATATTGGCAGTTTTCAGAACACGTTCCTGTTCACAGCTAGATAAAATGATCAACTTTTAGTATTGCGAGAGCTGATATACACAGCATAGCCAAGCTTTCTGAATAACCACTATTTTGCATACACACTACTAAACTATTATAACAATAGATCTGAAGCATGAGGTTCAGTTCAAAATACTAAGCAACTGTATTTGCATTACAGAAGCTATTCTCACGTCGGATGTTCCTACTTTCAGCAGACTAGAAAAGTAATTAGACACTGGCACACATGAAACAAACTACCTTGCACTGAAGAGATGAAAGGGAAAGCAAAAACGTTCCCAGTTTAAAGCTATTCCCCCTCTCCCCATTCAGTGTCACACTGTATTACTCACAAGTAATAAATTCATGGTACTGAGTCTGCATAGTTCCTGATTAATACTGGGAGTGTTTGTGTGAAGCAGAGCAGCTATTAGACGAGATCCGTGAAGACGAGCATTCCCCAGTGGCTCCTCCAAGACACCAATTGTAGTCAGGATTGCTGTTTTCTATCAGAGAAACAGATAACGCGTACCTCAATGGAGCTCAACATTCCCTCACGTGTATACGCACAATGATTTGACTAAACATAACTAGTTCATTCCATAAACATTCTCGGCAGGTAAGCCTAAATCACCTTCCCACAGAGAGGACAGTGTCGTGCAACCAGTGTAGGCTGTTACTTCCAAAACTGAAGATTAAAATCAAGATATCCACTAACTAAAAGTTCTTTGCTCTTTACCCCTTAACCATCTTTACACAAGCCACCAGTCTCAACATACCTCTGCTTCTTGGTTTTACTCAAATACAATGGCTTCAAAATTCCTACTGCCTAGTCCCTAAGCTCCTGAATTACAAACTTTAAGCGTGAATTTTTCCTCAAAAGACGTTGCCTGTTTCAGCTTATGGAGCTTTCAGAAAAGATCCAGGAAGCCTGTGTACTGGGAAAGGGAAACCCTGAAATGCAGGTCAGGAGCCATTTGCTCCTGAGAAAGGCTGAGATGCTTTACCTTGGGAGGGCTGAGCAGCAACTGGTGGAAATCCTTTAGCCTTGGTTCAATACCATGTAAGATGCTGCTATTGACAGTGTAAGACCTTTCAAATCCCTGAGTGTATGAGTCCATCAGTCCTTCCACTCTGTAAAGAAGAAAAGCACAACAGTTAAGATTTGACAAAATTTTAAAAAGGTCTCCAGTCACATTGTCCATGTTGGTAATTTCCTCTTGAAAAATAACCATGAATATCAAAAATAATTTCCAGCTACTGAATATACTTGTATAACTATATTGTATTAATATAGCATTTACAAGATGATATTCACATAATCAAAACTGTGAACGAGATGAGTGGGAAGACAGAGAATAAGCTGTCTGCAGAGCTGAAACACAAACTACTGAAGTGCTTCCTGGCTTTTAAAACTTGCCAAACATTTGAAAAGTAAATTACAACAGCATGAGTTAACTATAAACGTTTGTTAAAAACCATAAACCTTCCACAAGTGTTCAGAAAGATGTACATAAATATACTAACTGATGAAAACCTCGAGCAGGCATGTAGCTGTGCTCATAATCGTGCCTCTTTACTGGCAAGCAGTAAATTACAACAACTATTACTAACTCCTTCCAACAACAGTGTCTCACATAGGAATAAAAGAAACCCTTTCATTTTGGTAACGGAATGTAACTCCAGCAAGGCAGGAATGGGCTAGATAGGAACCCCTAAGCGTCCAACTCATAAATCTTCAGAGATCCTGGGCACAAGACACAGTGAAGTTGGTATCTCAGCTTTTCAGTTTTAACTCTGCAAATGACTTCTTGACTAGTAACTTGTTTGCCCAGTGCCATCTTGTGTCGCTCTCTCCAGTACCTCTTCCTAATCTTCCATTATCTCCTTCACTCTTCCGTATTTTCTCCTTTTTTAGAAATTGAGATTTTCAGTGTCTCCCTTCCTCCCCAGAACTTCTTTTTGCCTTTTCTCTCCTCTATCTCCATAAAAAGAAATAAAAGGGGAGTATAATTTTAAAAAAACAAAATTAAAACTATAGAGCCATATATATATATACATGCATGCACAGATCATCACACGAATTATGCATGATGTATTTACCATTTACTCCCCCACTCTGCACACATTCTGTTGTAAGATCTCTGATAGTACAGACAAGACTTTGCTATACACATGCAAGAGAACTAGGAGAGCCCACAGCAGGGCCCAGTTGCCAACTGGTACAGCCGCTGCGAGGTACAGATCACAGAATCAAAAACCAAAACAGCTTTTCTTGCACCCATTTCTAGACAGCACTCCACACCAGGCCAAAAAATGTCCTTTTTTGTCTAAGTGAAACTAGATTGGAGCTAAAATTGTTCTTGCTAGAGAAGCAAGTGCTAACTTACCCAGAGCGCCTTGTTTCCAGCAATGTCAGAAGAACTTGTGTTCCATTCACTATGCAATTTTCAGTTTGTTCTCCATCAAACATATTCTTCAAGAGTTGCTCCACACATTCCTGCCTGTTGATCAACGCACACAGATTAGCCGTATAAGAATTAGAAGTACATGGCAGTTGCTTTAATCACAAAATATCCACTTCTGGGTCTTCTGGAAAAAAGGCTGCAATTTTTTTTTTCTTTTTTTTAGAAAGAATAAAGACATTCCTCTCAAGTCTCACATGACAAGTACGGTTCTACACCAGGTTTCTGACCTTGATTACTCATCACTAAGGCAAGACCCAGTTATAAACACCCACACTCTAAATGAAATTGTTGTCCTCCTTTATCAACAGGATATACCTCTTAGTTATAAACTGGAAGACAATCCAAGTATTAACCCAGTCAATTTATTAAAGACAATATGAAGCTATTAGTTGATAGTCTAAAATTATCCATCAGAATCACAGAAGAAAGACAGCAGTGGAAGTTGACCCTTATAATTTGCCTGGTTCAGTAAGATCCAGGACTAGGAAACAGAGGCCAACGAATGCACGCTGTAAATAATATGCACACTTTTAGTAGTCTTAGCTATTATCTCCTTGAAATATTCTAATCAATGCACCATTTCTTTGAGCCCTTAAGCCACGATAACATGCCTTCCAAATACTGACAGATTTGAGGCCAGGTGGAGGGATGGCCAAGTGAAGCGTTGAAGACTGTGGGAGGCACAATGAATAATGACATTGGTCTTTTCTAGCATTAAAAATTTTTCTGTCACAGCCTTAGAATTGAAGAATAATTAGCACAAAGGTAACAGCACACTTTTCTCTCTGCTCTTTGCCATGCGGAATACGAGGTTCAGGCTGGCACTGTACCCATCTACAGTTACTTGACTGCAGCAGTGCCTGCTTCCACCTCTGTATCCAGGTTCTTTTCCCATGCTAATTCTGCAGATGTTAATGACAGTTTTCCAAAATCCAGTATTCATCAAGTGCCTTTCTTGACTTGCTAAGTCATGTCCAGCTAAAACTAGTATTACTCAAGTTCACAGTCTAATTTTTACTATTTTCTAACGTTTGGAAAAATCTCATTTACAGCTGTATACATAAAATATGAGATAAAAATGTAAAATACATGAATAATACACGAGACAAAATTATTTTAATAAGTAGCATCTAAATGCATTCCATCAAGCACAAGAGGCAGTCAGGAAAAAGAAGTAGCAGTTTACCGTGATTAACTGAATGCATTTTTATTGCATATGGGCAACAGTTATTGAAAATCTAGATTTGATATTTATTCTGTAACCCTGATCACGGCTCCTTCTTGCTGCACTAGCTGATCATTAATTCATGATTCATAGATTAATAAAAGTTATCCGAAGATCAAAAAAGGTTAACAGTAATGCCTAGAAAAATTGACCAAGAAAAGTAAGAGATGTGACCTTCAGGAGAAAGGCAAATTGTGCAAAAAATCACTTTCTTTCAAAATATTTTTTCTTCTAAGCAGTGAAGTGGTATAATGACTCCTAGAAATGCTTTTTGAAAGTGCAAAAACATTTTTATCTCCTGGAATTTACAGGTAGTGCTTGAAAACATCCAAAGCGCATACACAGAGAACACCAGCGAAGTGAGGGTGACTGGGAGGGAGAGGGGGACAAAGCTGAAGACAGTCTGAGTAAAGTATGAGCCAAATTTCAAATTGCAGCTTGGTATAATTCTCTGTATAAACAAGGAAACTTGCTCAAATTATACCACGAGAGGCAGAGAGGCTTTCATGAGAAAGACCAGGGGCAGTAATCTTCTGCCCCACACACAGCAGGGTTCCACATTCCTCCCCGAAACTACTGAGAAAGTCTAAAACTACTGAGACCATCTAAAAGCACCGTGTTCTCCACGGCCCACCACACCGAACCATGATCTTCATTAAAGTTTCTGGGCTTTGCAGGTGAAATGACCAAGCTGGAGGCTCAACTCCAAACTTAAAGGGCTCAAAACTGATACAGACCTGAGATGCTGCAGACTCTGCAATCGGGGATGCAGTCTGCACTGAAAATCCAACATCCTGCTATTCACTAAGAAAATATTACGGTAGGGCATGGGACAAAAGGCCAGATCTGCCTTATTTCTGCAGGCGGAGTATGCCTGACTATAAACGTCCGCATAAATGTCGTATTTAAGAAAGAGCATTTCCTTGCAGGGGCAGAGGTACATGTCAAGCCTGTGGAAGCACATCTGCAGAGACTGCGACTTTTCAGTGCTTGTGTGCGGCACAATTCACGTCCTGTTCTCACCCACACACATCGGCTCCTGTCCCCACAGGTGCCCCCGATATTTGTGTATGAACTGACAGTTCAGAATCAGGAGAAAATAACAGCAGTGCCACATAAATTGAGAAAGCTCTGGGTCAACAAAAACATGTGAAAGAGGAATTTTAAGCCCTAGTTACAGATGGTGTATTATTCATTGCAAGTCTCTTGTTTCATCCCTTTTCTGTCAAAATGGTTCTTTTATGCCTAAAAGAACCTTTTTTGGTTTTAATCTCATGTTGAATCTCCAGTAAATGTTTTTAGGTTTGAAGCAAATACAGGAAGCGGCAAACATGCTAACGCAAGTAATTTAAAACTACATTATAAAGACCAAAGAAACAATGCCAAGGGAATAGACTCAACTTGAAAAACGAACATTTTCTGGTACACAACTCGTATTTAACATTGTTTGGGAAATAACTCCTAACAAAAATACTCTCTTAAAGCACAAGTTTCTCACCAATACATTCCCTCAGTAATACTACAGAATTCTCTGAATACTACAGAATACTCAGAACAGCTCTGAATCTTAAAAAAAACCCCACAAACAACAAAAAACAAACAAACAAACAAACAACCCACCCCACCAAACTCAAAATTAAAAACATTCATCCAAGTTTCACTCAAGTTGCCTGGACATACAACCACAGGCTCTGAAAAGAAGTGCTGAGCACCGCTAGCTGGGATCACCAACATCCTTTCATCCTTTTTTCAAGATAACACCTTCTATCAAGAGTATCTTAAAAAACTGAAATACTACAAATGCTTCTATTGCCAACCATCCACTAGTGCCATTTATCACTAGATTACATCTTTACAACAACCCAACACACCCCAACAGTTTCCGAACAACAGAAATCACTAGACTCCCCTCCCTACAATTATTTTAGTAACAGACTACCTTTGAGTAAGTTATGCAAGTTCATCTGCATACATGACAAAACACGAACTAAAACAGCTTTTCTACTTTTTCCAGCCAAACTCCCAGGCCTAATGGAAGACAATAATATCTCTATTTACAAGTCTTGTCTTCAAAGTTTATCAATCAGAAGGTAGAAAATTATGAAATCAACTATGTATCCGTGTGGTGACGTGTCGTCTCTCATTAAAGCACTACACAATGTTTCTGAGACGTGATGAGTGCTCATGATGGACGCAGCTGGCAGGTCTTTGGGGAAAAAGAAGTAGCTGGCATGAACGCTAGTGTATTAAGGGATCCACGGGGACGGTATACAGAGAGGAGATCTGAATACTCACCATCTAGCCCTAACATCACAACTAAATTGAATGACTTTTTGAATGATCAAGGAGGGCAAGGGAGGCATTTAAAGTGTGCAGCCTTACTTCTTTTACGGTTCAACAAAATTTGGAGAATGAAAACAGGGAGATTAACAATTCAGTCTAAGTAATACGCAGGTAGACAATCTTTGGTGTGAAGTATCCAGCAGTATCTCAGCATCACCTTCTCTCTGTGGAAGTGCATGCAACATTCGTGGTTTAGCCCCAGCCGGCAACAAAGCACCACACAGCCGCTCGCTCGCCTCCCCTGCCCCAGGTGGGATGGGGGAAACAATCGGAAAAAAACACTTGTGGGTTGAGATAAAAACAGTTTAATAGGACAGCAAAGGAAGAGGAAATAAGAACAATAATGATAATACTTCTAATAAAGGAATATACAAAAACAAGTGATGCACAATGCAACAACTGCTCACTACCCAGTGATCGATAGCCCGTTCCCGAGCAGCAATTCCTGCCCTCTGGCCAACTCCCGTTTATATACTGAGCATGATGCTATATGGAATGGAACGTCATATCAATTGTTGGCCCGTCTGGGTCAGCTGTCCTCGCTGTGCCCCCTCCCAGCTCCTTGTGCACCTCCGCACTGGCAGAGCATGGGCAGCTGAGAAGTCCTTGACTGAGTACGAGCACTACAACTACTTAGCAACAACTGAAAACATCAGCGTGTTATCAACATTATTCTCATACTAAATCCAAAACACAGAAGTATACCAGCTACTAGGAAGAAAATTAACTGTACCCCAGCCAAAACCAGGACAAACACATAACTTAAGAAATCTTCAGCTGATATTTGACTCGGAAGCCAAAAATAGCATGCCGGAGGACACTGAGAGTGTGAGAGCAGACCTCATCAAAGGTTTACGAAGCAAAGTGCACAGTGATGTGGAAGCTGCTACAGTGAAAGAACGCCTTCTGTTGTCACAACATTTGATCTGAAATCTGTCTATATGGTGCAACACGTTTATCAGCAGGGAATAACAGCCACAGTTTGGCCTAGTATGACTGAAGCCTTGCACCTAAAGTCACACTTGGCACCAAGGCACATTGTCAACAGGGGAATTTTAGGATTTGTCTTGTGAGATTTCCCTCAATTATTGCCATTGCAGTTCACCTTTTTCCGAATTCACTATGAGCACTTTAACATACTCACTAGTATTACCTTGTCCCGAGTTAGACTGTGAGCTTTGGGGATCATTAACCCACATCTCCTGCCTTCAGACAGAGCTACAAAACCCAGAAATCTCAACAGAGGTGGTTAGGAGATGCTATTAATTTAAAAGCAGTATTAAATGGTTGGCACAAATGTCAGGAGTTAAGCAAAGGCTTGACATGCATAGCTTGTGTCTCTAGAGAGCAGGAAGTGACAATATTAGTAGCAATTAGTTTAGCAACAGTCCTTTGACGAGTACTTACGATTCCAGTGCTGTGAGAAGTGGATCAGGCTCAGGTATATCCTGGAGTTGATTGCTCTGGTCTCTGCTCAATCTTATGATATCACACAGGGTCTGCGAAGCATTTGATTGCCTCTGTAAACAACCATATAGAGCACATTTCAGTGCTAACATCTCAACTGGGCTCTTTCTGCTCGTCAGAGAAAATTTAACACAGCTGGGAATGCAAGAAACTGAATAAATCAGAATTTTTCAGAACAAGGGTTACCATGCTCTAGATTATTCATCTGTTAAATATAATGTTGATGCAAATTATTAGAAGCATTAACAGATTTTAAAATCAAAGAGGAAGTCTTCCTGAACTTAACAATTAAAGGCAGTTAAAAGATTTCAGAAAGTGAGGATTCTTTTTTTGTCTTCCTGACCAAGTGTGTTAACTTGCAAATTTCAAATACAAGTATTTAATTCTTACTTCTCACTACTCGGGAGTTTTCCTGCATGAAGAAAAATAAATGGCTTGATAAAACCCTTTACAATTTAATTACTATGTATTAAAAGGCTCTAAAGTAGTATTTTGATAAATCAACTGTCTCATTCTGGATATCAATCAAAGACTCTCTGTAGCTACTGTACGTATAAGATCTTAACGCTGTAATTTAGCATTCACCCCTAAGATAGCGCTGCTGAAGGCATACAAATCAGCATGTAATTCCTCGTTTTTCTCTCAGAAGGGGCAATTTTTGCTGTGATGAGATGAGGGAATCATATTGTTGGCATTAACACCACACCAAAAGAAACCTGTGCCATCCACTTCACTTTGCTGCTGGCACTCACAGGAATCCGTTAACAAATGCCCCCATCCCCATCGAAGTCAAAGCAGGCCAGCTGGCGACCAGCGCGCTTCCAGGTGCTTTTCCTGCTCAGCAGCAGGGACAGCAGTCAACACCCACATGTAAACGACAGCGTAGGAAACTGAAATCCAGACCTAGAGCTCCTGGCTCAGATGTTTTGTGAAAATTATTTAAAGAAAAGAAAGAAGGGGGTGGGGAGTGGGAAGAGAGAAACATGTATTTTTTTTTTTTTTATAATACTGAGCATGTCTTTTTCATGGGCTTCGAGAATTGCATCTTGTAGCTTTTGTAACTTAATACCTACTTACTTATGGTGTAAGAAGAATTGAAAGTTACAGCAAACTGGTTAATTTAAAAATATTGTTTTTAAATAGCAGATTCCTACTTAAAACCTAGTAAGTTACTGACTGTAGATACCAAGATGAACTCATGCAGCAGCAGAATGAACTAAGACGTTTTTAGTAAAATAAGTAAAAACCAGATTAAAAATACAACAAAATATTTTGGTATTGAGCTTGGCAACCAGAGGACAGGATGTCCATCCACACAGATTATCTCCTTCCATAAGTCACCTGGGCATTACCGAACAGAGAGAGAATCTTCTGGACCTTACAGGACCCATTGCCCAAAAGACAAAAAGTCTTGTCATACTCACGTCCTCATCCTGGCTTGAATGGATCAGTTCCACAAGCCTCTGAATAATCTTTGCTTCATTAAGCCACTGGAGGGAAAGGAAGGGGAAAAGAAAATCCTTGTTTGGTATCACAGAATTCAAAGTAAGAGGATCTTCAAGAAGCTTTGAATAACACAGGTTTTTCAAGAAGGGAAAGCCCTTTCCTTCTATTTCATAATCAAAGCCACAGGCAATATGCAAACTCCCCTAGGCACAGACAGAGCTGTATTTTAACTTGCATCAGTATGTACACCCTGCCCATGGAACTAAAAACCTAAATACCTTTGGAAAACATGGAAGAGATCAGTCATAAACACTATCTCATCTGAAGCAGCATTAGCGTAATTATCAACATGTTCTTCTCCTACCATTTCCTATTCTTACCGTCTTACTCCTGTTTACACTAAAGAATTTCTCAGGCTTTGAGATGATATAACGATGCTGTTTTACACCTCGTCTCCTTGCTCTATGCCAGCTTCAGACTACTTCCTTTTCCCAGTGCAAGCTATCACTTCATCTCCCTTTCCTGACCACATGCAAACCACGTATGCCATCTGGAAACAATACCTTCCAGTTTCTCCCTTCCCAGCTTCATCTGCAAGCTCAACGTCTCATTGCCACCCAACCATTTTCACTCAAATTTCTATGGTCTTCACCCCAGGCAAATGGCAGCATGTCCAACATCAATCAAACTAATCAGTCAAACTAATGCATTCTCAGTTCCTTTTGAAATGATTGACCAAACATTAATTAAAAGGAAAAAAGACTTTGGAGGTTTCTGCAATGATATAATCTTCCATCACTCTTCAGATGAGTCATGGAGAAAATGAACACTCTCTTGCCTTCCACTTCTTTAAGAAGGCTCTATGCATATCTTCTCCCCTTGAACGTTCATTTTTATGCGTTATCTAGTCACATGGCTTTAACTATCATCCTTATGTTGATTCTTTACCAGCTTTGCTCTAATAACCTTCCTACAGCTCCATCCTCTCCTCTACGATTCCACAGTGAGTATGTCATCTGTCTGGCTTAAAACAAAAATTCCAGATCACCGTTTTGAATTACTTTTCCCATGAACGAAATGGGAAAAAGTCTGAAATGTCTGACTTTGTCTCCTTTCTGGTGTCCCTTATTATTGCAGAAATACTAATGTTCTCCAAAAATTTTCCCAGCATACAGCTGGGAAAGCAAGTATTTCCAGATCTAGTTTCTGCAATTTCTTCTTCCCGATATCCAGTTACCCAAAAGTTAAAAAAACTGTGTCCCTAAGACAATCTTCCTTACCAGTCTCTCTACCAACCTATCTCTTCAGATTCTTCCACTGGTTTCTAGTTTCTCAGCATCAAAATTATCAAGAGCATCATTAACAAAGCAACTGTCCATTCCCTCTTGGCTCATTTAGCCTACAAGCACCTTTTCTCATCACCCCATGCTTGGATACGACTACTGAAATCCTTCTTTCAAATCCTAAGGCTCAGTCTTCTGATGACAGCTCACGTAGCTGTCAATCAGCAATTACCAAAACAGCTTCATCAAGATTAATGAAAATCTCTTCATTTATATCCTCTAAAAACCAGCTGCTCAAATCTATCAAGCGTGCCTACTGGCAGTCTCTGTAATAATAAAATTACCCACCTCTCCTCTCCTCTGTGTAACATTGGCATGTTTCAATTTTCATCATCAATTACACACTCCACATTTGCACAGCACCATGAGTACGAGCCCAGATTTTGACTGGATATTCCCACATTAACAGTATTAACGCATTGAACAACTTCAATATGAAAAAGCCCCAAACACTCATATCCATTTTTACCTGCAAGTTTTCATTCTTCAAATAATAAGCTCCATAGATATGGTACAGTGGGTATTTCAGCCTGTGTGTTGCCTTGTGCAGAACCTACCTGACAATCCGTGTCAGCAGTGGAATTTTTACCTATCAAAGTTCCGTCTATCCCTATGACTTCCACAGCCCAGAAGAAAACTCCTTATTAACACCCTGCATTACATGTATTTTCTTTCCCTTGCAGAGCACAGCAAGTTAGATCCCAGCCCTCCATTGTAGTTTCAACTTTATTCTGTATCAGCATCCTCCCCCAAGACACACATCGGTTGAGCCTATGTGCCGTATTCATTAAAATTGGGAGTTACACAATAAGCAAGGCTAAGAAGGTTTGCTCTTTTTGCCTGGACTGCCATAATAATGGGCTCTGGGGGGAGTTGGATGGCTACAGAGAGAGGTGCTGAAGAGAGGGAAGCATGATTCATCTGAACAAAGGAATTATTGTTCCTGGAAACTGAGGGACACAGAAAATGAAATTCAAAAGCAAAAATAACCAACAGAAATAATCTGTTAAGATCAGAAGAGCAATACCAAAATTTGGTGAATTAAGAAGCACCTAGTAAACCTGGAAGAGATCCTCTGTCTTGAGGCTGTTGTCGAAGAGATGGACTTTGACATTCACAAGAAAAGGAATACTCTAATTGACTCCTCAAACCAAAGCTGTGACACTTGCAGGACTCACCTACCTAGACTGAAGTACAACAGTGTTACCCTCAGCATCTCCCTTAAAAGATTCACATCTGAAACACAAACTCTTCTGACCACATGCAACCCAGCAGTGTGTTTACTCTCACTGATAAATGACACACTTGTAAGGAATTCACGGACAGAAAATGGGCACACATCTGTAACTTTAATTACTCTACAGGAAAAGGAAGACTGCGAGACGCAGGGCCAGCAAGCAGGAGGCAGCTGATGTAGCAGTTGTTTGTTGTCGGCAAACAAACCAGACTCCTGTTTGCTGCCTCCTGATCAGGGAGTGTTGGGCTTCTGCCCAACTGCTGCTGGGGAGCACCTATATCACGTATGCTCAGGCACCACAGAACAAGTGGGACATGGCAAACTGGTCCAGGCAAACTGGGAGTTGGCAGTTAATGAGGCAGTGGGCATGGAAGGGGCTGTGGAGGTGCTGTTCCAGGCTGCATGGGACTGCGAGATCAGTGCAACCACAGTGGTGACATGCAAGAGGGCATGGTCCCCACCACCAGCTGGGGCAGCCACACCTGGCACATGGGAGGCCCCGGTATGGAGCTCCTGAGAGGGCATGCTCAACCAGGTCCCAGGCAGCCAGGAACACCTCATGCTTCCTCTTGGCGGAGATAATGTCCCTCGCCCACAGCAGATGCACTCTCACCAAGGCGCTGTGCTGCCAGGTGATGGGAGTGACGGGTGGAGGTGGAAAGAAAATGTAATATTATATTCAGGATTAACAGAATTCCACCAGGGTCTTTCTGCAGAGACCATGGAAATGGTCAGGGTATCCCGGACCCTCATTTTGCATGGAAGAAGGAATAGCCAGAGGCTACACAAACATTAGAGGATGGAGACTCTGAAGTCGGGAGTGGCTGGCAGCTGGCAAAATGAGAAAAGCACTTTTACCACCAGGAGATGCGCATTTACAGAACAGGCGTAATGGCTTGGTGGTAACAGGCAGGGAGGAGCAGGTTTCCTCAAGGGAGTCATCAGAGCCACCTGAGCCTGAAACTCACCAACGGAAGAGGAAGCGGCAGACGAGCGCGGCTGGAGACTCCCTTCCGCAGGGAACGAAGAACCCAACGAAGAACAAACTCACCAGCCAGATCTGCCATTTCGACAAGCATGCTGCTTGCCAGCAGCTCAGCCTCCCCCAGCGTGTGGGGACACTGCCAAGGCTCATCCACCCCTCGGATGACCACTCCTTCCTCCCGACGCTATGTGTGCACCGGTACCACTGCCAAGGGACCTCTCAGGCATATCATGAGGAACTACAGCGCCCTGCTAGGGTCAAGCCCTGGATCAGTCCCTGTGCTGCCCGTCACATCCCTTGCCAGGTTCAACTCTGGCTGAGCTTTGGCTTTCCTAACAACATCCCTGCCTGCTCAGGCAGCCGCTCACTGCCGCTCCTGGGTGCCCCATCCCCGCTCCACCACCTCAGTGCTGTCTGTGCATGCGTGAGCTCAGGCAGGAGTGCTCTGCTCACCCATGCAGACCTTCTCCCATGCCTGCTTGACTCTGCACTGGGGATGGAGCATTTTGTCTAACTCTTACCTTTCTCTGCGATGACTTCCCTCCCACATAACCTGCTACTAGACTCAAGGACCAGGTAGGCCTAACAGCAGAGGTTACCAGTAAAAAAAAAAAAAGGTCAATACCGGTGACCAGTACTGTTAAGTGTTTTCATTAAAAACCTGGAAAATGGGAAAAAACACACCCTTAGTAAGTTCATCAGCAATACCACACTGGGGAGTAGCAGTTGATATGCAGGAGAGGAGGAACCTAGACAAGTCGGAGAAACAGCCTGGGAGGAAACTCGGAAGTTCAAGAAAGGCAAAATGCAAAGTCCTGTACGGGAGGTGGGATAACAGGGTGGGAGTCAACTAGCTAGGACAGCTCAGGGAAGATGCCAAGAGGGCCCTTAATGGACGTATTACACCAGGAGTCAGCATTGTACCCCTGATGGCCTGAGGGCAGCAAGCTTGTGTGAGAGCAGGGATTGCTCCCCTCCATTCAGCACCAGTGAGACCCATCAAGATATTGGGTCAGGTTGGGGCTCACTAGCACAGGACAGACATTGCAATAGTGCAGCAGGTCCCGTGGAGGCCCCTGAGATGGTTGGGGCTGGAGCACACAAGGTCAGACAAGAGGCCAAGAGTGAAGTTTGCTCAGCCCAGAGAGGAGAAGGCTACTACTTAGTGGGGTGGGAAGAGACGATGGAGACAGGCTGCTTTTGGAGGTGCCGTGACGACAGGCACAAGATAGTATTAGGAAAAACATCTCCACATCCTTCTTGGAGTGAGGGGCCCAACACTGAACACAGGATTTGAGGTGCAGCCTCACCAGTGCCGAGTACAGGGGCACGATCCCTGCCCTGCTCCTGCTGGCCACACTATTTCTGATACAGGCCAGGACGCTGTTGGCCTTCTTGGCCACCTGGGCACACTGCCAGCTCATGTTCAGCTGGCTGTCAACCAGCAACCCCAGTTCCTTTTCCACCGGGCAGCTCTCCAGCCACTCCTCCCCAAGCCTGTAGCGTTGCATGGGGTTGTTGTGACCCAAGTGCAGGACCCAGCACTTGGCCTTGTTAAACCTCACACAGTTGATCTCGGCCCATCGATCCAGCCTGTCCAGATCCCTCTGCAGAGCCCTCCTGCCCTCCAGCAGATTAACACTCCCACTCAGCTTGGTGTCATCTGCAAACTTACTGAGGGAGCACTCAATCCCCTCATCCAGGTCATCAATAAAGATATTGAACAAGATCGGCCCCAGAACCGAGCCCTGGGGAACACCGCTGGTGACAGGCCGCACGGCACCTCCGGATTTAACGCCATTCACCACAACTCTCTGGGCTCGGCCATCTAGCCGAGCCGTGAAGATGAAGTGCAGAATAGATATCCACAATAACTGGATCTGCTTCACATAAATTCCCAGTATGCGCCAGCACAATCAGACATGGAGGCTTTTCACAGCAGTCGTGCCTCTTCGCATTTTTCTAGGTAAGATTTTATACTAATAACATGCAGACAGAGGACAGACGCCTTTGATGCCACTTACCTGTCCTGATAATAAAAATGCTTCAAGAAGCAACCCATAGTTGAGCTTTCTTGCTGCACAAGTCATAAATTATTTAAAATCAATATTATTTCTTTCACAAATCCACAGAGACATTTCAGGATCAAATGACACCAATCAAAGAGAATATCCTGTCATCCATCTGCACGATGTCACATTTGTTCAAGGATATAAAAATGTAGGTGCCTGAAAGACAAGCCTCTGGAAGTACCTCCTTAGAAGTTTCTGATGAAGACTCTTCTAGTATTTTCAGTTGGGAGAGTCAAAGAAACAGGGAGGAGACAGGGCTGTAAAGACGCAATGTAGACCAACAGACTATTTCACTTACATCGCACCTACCCATGGGCTGCTGAATCTGGAGGCTCCCTCATACACTGGTGCTTCTAACTCAGGATAGAAGTATGGAGGAACAGCATGGGCTAGCAAGGTTTTTTTCCTGATGGCACAGCTCTCCAAAGCAACAAGATCTGAGCCACACGAACAGAGCATTCCTCTGTCATGCATGAACAGAAGGAAATGCATAAAGGATTACCATAGGTTCATGTTAACTGTACGCCCTCAATTACAGATCAAGGAAGAGAAAGTGGAAAAACACCACAAACTGTAGTTCTGCAAACAGTTTAAGATATAAAATGGCACTGCCACCTTCTCTCTGCTCATACTCATCCACTTATCTTCTGCTCCTTTATCCTCTCTTATCACTGCCCAAGTCCATGCAAAAAACGCCAACAAACCCAAATCAAGGAATTGAGCTGGCTGAAAACGACGCTGGCAAAAAATACAAATAAAAGAGAGGTGTTTTCAGCTAGATCAACTCCCTAGTCCATGCCACTTTACAACCCCATGAACACTTCAGCTGGCAATGATTCAAGAGGAGCTGGGTGGGCAGAACACGCAGCAAGAAGGTGAACGCAGGACTGCCTCTTTCTGTGGCAATGCCAACTCACAGCACTCATGGGATTGCTGGCCCAGCTTCACTCAGCACTGGAAGTCAAACACTTGCACTAGGACAGTGAGAAGCTCCACCCTGGCTAACATCATCTGAGCAAGGGTAGACAAGGAAACTTCAAGCACACACTTTAGAAGATCCATTCAGTAGAAAACAGAGCAGAGAACAGAGCCACCAGCACCATCCAGCTATCACAGCCTAAGGATCTCTAAAATGGAAGGCCAGAGAAGCAGACTCTTGTGCAATTATCAGGAAGTCTGTGACCTACCGAGTCAAAGCAACAATGTGGACATCAAATCCCTAAGGAGAGGTGCTGTGGGACTTGTTATGCAGTATATAATTTTATTTAACTTAAAACTTAAGAGATCAGCTTCATAAATGTGACACTGTAAAACACGACCTTTCCAGACAGCAAGAAACGTAGAATGAACCAACTGAAGCCCACAGAAGGATTTTCCCAGCAGAGCAATGCCAAGTGGAAAAGTGGTCTTTTCACATCCCAAAGTGATGTACCCTTGACAGCAGCACTTTCTGGTTAAAAAAAACGTTGCTTTTCAAACTTTGCTTGGACAGCAAAGTTTTCAGCTTTTGCTAAGGCACACAAACACAACATAGAAGGCATTTTGTTGTTCAGATGACATTCGTATTGTACTTGGGAAGTAGCTGGAACATAACCTGTAGACGCTTATGTAATGTTAGGCCTCCTTACGTACCATCCAGGAGCAGGGTACAACAATACCAGGGAAATGTTAAAATACTAAGTTTAATTGCTGTCACTGTGTTACAAAAGTAATTGATAAACAGCTAGCCAAAAATCTATGGCACAGGACGCCTATCCAAAACACTAGCTACTGCATGGAGGAAGATGTGCAGATAGGGAAAAAAACCCTGAATATGGCATTTAAAGACATACTGTAAACATACAGTGATGTTAGTGAATGACATTTGCATGCAGGTTCAACATATGGATAGAGCAATCAGTCAACTGGAAACTGTTTAACAGAAGATGACAACACCTAGGAATTTATGACACAATATACAAGAAGTTAATTAAATGCACACAAATGAAAAAGCGCAGCTCAGCTCCACATCACAAGATAGACGATTCTGCTGTGCTGTTTGATAATGGGGGCACAGCCTTATGGTTACCATCTAATACACTGCTCAATGGACCATGTTCTCCAGAATTTCAGCAGTTAGGAGTGGGAGAAGTGGCTAAGCAGGAATGAGAACCTGGGAACATCAGCCAGCTGCAGCTGTATGAGTTCCTGAAAAACTAATAATACTACTTTTCCTCTTGCTAAAACTCAAAATAGCCTGATACCTCTTGAGTTGTCCAGCATCCCAAAGAAACATGAAGACTGCTTTGAGACAGCAAACCATTCACATCCATCCTAGCTACTAGCTGACAAACATATTTTTTTTTCTCCCGTTGTGATGAAAAGCAGTCCATGAAGTATAACTTTTATTTCTAAAACCTACCAAAAATCAAGATTGCAATTTAACTTTTCTGGAGACTTAAGTTTCTGAATATACTTGCCAAAATTGCTGATAAGCGGCTTCTCTAAACATTAAATCCCAAATTTCAATATTGCTACTGCTTTCTGTTTTTCTGAGAAGTCCTTAAGCCAAAAAAGTTTTAAGTGCCTGGAGATAATACTTACATCAAGACTATTTGGGGGAAAAAAAACCTTCAGGACCACCTCCAGTGCCACCTGGTATCTTCACTTTGTTTTAATTTTTTTTGACTGTGTGAAATCTTTAGCTGGTAGAATTAACCTGATAGAATGGGGTTTAAATATGTCCCATCCAGATCTGCCTGTTTACCTATGGTTAATATTTGGAAGCCTGGATATTTGGAAGTTGCCTGGATGAAAGCCATTCATCCAGGAGAAAAGCTACTCAGTTAAAATGCTATTTTAACATCAGAAGAAAAAATAATTGCATTTATCTTGGTAATGGTATTATGCCGCACTACTGCAATGTCTGTCCTGCACTGGTGAGTCCCAGCCTGGCCCCAGTGTCTTGATGGGTCTCACCGGTGCTGAGCAGAGGGGAGCAATCCCTGCCCTCACCCCTCCGGCTGCCCTCAGGCCATCACTGCCTGGGATGTGGTTGGACCTCTTCTGCAAAGCTGCTTTCTCTTCCAGTGAATCCTCCATCATTATTATCCTCTGTCAGTCCGTCTCCTGAAGGCTTTTTCCTCCCATCTCCTTTCTTGGTATTACTATTTTATGTTTAACCAATTGAATTGCTCACTTTCCTGTCAAAAAATGAGGATTTCCTTTCATGGGTGAATGCCCATACAAGTCTGTAAGGACAGATTTGCGCCTGTGGTTTTTTTCCTTCTCTGTAACAGTGTGTATGTTTTGCATGATGAGAGGAGGAATCGAACAATGGTAAACATCTACCCTGAGTCTCTGCAAAGAACATTTACCTCTCAGCTACGGTGTGGCCAATGTTCTGACACAGAAGACTTATGCAGCAAAGTTTGCCAGACTTATAAATCCTGATGTGGGCTCCAATGACTCAAGTACATTTTTCCATACAGCACACTGCTCTTCTGGTTTACTGAGAGGGAGCTAAAGTAGGTTTTTTCCCTCCAATCCTGCACATCTGCCCACTTAAAGGGGGGCTGATGCAGCCTCACCCAGACTGGGCTATGAAGGGAGAAAAACTTGTCCTACCTGTAAAGCAAACTAAGCATCTCAATGAGGTATTTTATAAGGCTGCCTATTAAAGAGGAAGGGGAAGGCGGAGGCACAAGACATGATCTCCAAAAATCACATACACAGCAAGGAATTAAACAAATTACTGTCACAAATGATCAGTCAGATTCTGAACACCGGGAAAGATTACAGATTTCCTTTGTCAAAGCTCTACAGCAAAAACAGCTAGAGTAAACAGTGGTTGCTATATGGAACAATGAGTTGAAAATCCTTTTCTGCCAGTGACTGAACCAGGCTTGCTCTGCCGTGCAAGCCACAAACAGGCTGAAGTACCCAAAGTAACCAACATGCAGACTCTAGCCCTAAGAAAAATAGTTTTCCAAAGAGTGGATCTGCTCTGATAATAAATGGCAAGAAGAATTCTATTTCTTTAAGACACAAACAGAAACCCTTGTTCCCAATCTCATAAAGAAAAAAAGGAGTAGATTCTCACATTCAGTACTTCCTGCCGTAGAGTTGCAGGCTCCACGCAGCTGATCAGACGAAGCAGGAGGTCCATCATTGCTGATGTATCTATATGCTTTAGCACCAGGCTAATAAATTTGTCTTTTTTCCTTAAAAATGCAATCACCTAAAAATAAAAGTGTCATCATCAGTTGCTAGTACAACATACAGGCATGGCACACATACTTCACCTTCTTGTGTCAACCAACCAATCTTGATGCAAAACAGCCACAAGGTTAAGAAATTCACCAGAGTACAAGAGAAGAGAATAACATTCTCGTTTCAAGGCAATACTAAACCAAATCTTTTTAGCTATCTTTTCTTTCCTCTATGCCACAAAGAAGCCCAAGCCCACAGAAGTAAGAGCATCAAGAAGCTGGTGAAGCTGGAGAATTTTCCATCCCACTACAGCTTTCTGAAAGCCTTCATTTAAAAAAAAAAAAAAACAATTTTGAATTGGAAAGCATGTACTCCTAAAACACTGTTCAGCTCATGCTTCCAGCACCCCTTTTATAGGCATGGGACTGAGGCATCGTTTATGTAACAAGATGATTCTGGGCAATGATCAAAGGATGCATCATTATGCCGTAGTACAAAAAATAAAGCTTTAGCTGTGGCACAGGAATATCCCCAGCTACTGCAGATCTGAAACCAAAACTATGCAAAGGCATCTAAATGAGATGGCATCTCCCTCAACTGAGGAGGTGTGACAAAGTTTTCAGAGCCTACGTTTCAACTCCAGTCTTAATGAGTACAGCAAGCTATTTTTTAACTCTTATGAATACGATGAGATCATGAGGACAGCAATGATACTGCCATACAACACAAACAACGTTAGCGAATTAATTTGTGCTTATGTATCACGACAAATCTAATCACTACCTGTTCCGTTTTTCTTGCAATGAGATTCCCGATAGTCTTACTGAAGAAACTGGCAAGCAAAGGGTTCAAAGGAGGCTCGTGATCCAAGAAGTCGTAGAGGATGTTCAGCAGAGTTTCATCCCCTCCTAGCTTGTCATTGATCTGCGGCACATCCGAGGTCAGCAGTTCACAGGCTGTGTTTGGATATCTGGAAGGACAGAACCAGAGCAACTAAAAGTGAAATGAAAACTCTCAAGAAACTCTTCCCTTATTAAAGTTGTAAAGTAAGGACTAGGAGGATCACCCTTCCTGGAGAGGGGGGGGGGGGGGGGGACCACATGAGAAACAAGGGTCGTTTACATTAACGGCACATTTTAAGGACACACTATTTCTTGTAGCACGTCATGTGGTGGGGTTTTTTTAGCCACTGAATTATGCATCTCAACTGCCTTCAAATTGCAGTTAGTTCTGATTTTCAAAAGTGATGCTTAATCAGTTTCAATACACTCAAAATCTCTTTAAAATCTATTAACATGAATCCATCTGTACAACTAAAATTAACCCAAAGATTAAAGGTTGATTTGAAGAACGCATATTTTAGCAGGTTTCTATAATGTTTCTGAAAAATTATTCTTTTTACTACTGGAGCCGAATTAAAAATGAGCACTTTTTTTCCCCTCAAATCAAGAGGACTAGAATTTAGGAGACAGAACATTAGATTTAACACAAAACTCCTAACAAATGAGCATACGCTATGTACAAGAGCAAACAATTCATATTCAACCTTCTGAGTTTCAATTTTTCAGTTATGTCTACAATCTTCTGTAGAATTAACTTGTTTTTCAGAAAATATTACTGTGCCTGGTTTAGATAACTTTGCTCTCTTAAATCAGAATATGAAATTATATTTGACAGCTAATGAAAGCTGTGTTCTTCCTGATCTTGTTCCTTGCCCTTCCAGGTAGTGCTTTTAGGAGTAGGTCCCATTTATGATCAAAAAAATAATGTGTTTATAATTAATATTATGTTTATAATTTGACAAAGTGCATACATATAAAACAATAATCTAGAGTCAATACAAAAAACGCTTTTGGGGACTTTAGTTTTGCTAAAAGACTAAGTTTCTTCAGGTTGAGAGTCTACATTAAGAGCCAACTGTAACGTACAGCTACATGGCACTGTTTTGCAGACATTTCACTGATTCAGTCTCTCCACTACTCACGTGATGAAGGAATTAAGCAGGGGATGGGCTACAACACTGCAATTTATCTAGCTATTTTTTATTTTTCAAAAACTTCATTTCAGTGTTTCATTGTTAGATTAGGGTCCTGATCCCATATTCTAGCTACTGTCCATCTACAAAACAGGCTCAAGAGGACTCCTCAGAAAAAGACCTATTCACCACCACACAGAGGATACTGCAGGCAGAAACAGCAGTTTATTAGTGCTGTGAAATTCAACTGAGCACTGAGCTTTAACACTATTTTCACAGTTTCAGTGATATATATGATCCTAGAGTCAAAAGGCAGCTGGACTTTATTTTTAAACCATGATTTATTCTTACCCCATTAATTGTTTAAAGACCCTGACAGGGCATGCTCGAGTTCTAAGCACAAAGCAGCAATTCTGAACACCAAACTCCCCACCGAGTGCCAGTTCTATTCCTAAAGTAGTTTTGATTTGTTATCAAGTGATACAGATTAAAAATAAAACCCATCCTTTACAGTTTGCATGTTTTGTCTCTGTAAGCAGAGCTGGTTATCTTTTTTTTTAAAAAGCAAAAAGAAAAATTACTACGTATTTTAACTAAATTAATAACAACATAAAAAACCCTACAGAATACTCTTGCTGCAAATGCATGTTCATTCTTTAAGTAGTGCATTCACCTTCCAGATAAACATTTGTGCCATTCCTTAAGACACAAAACCAACAAATTTCCCAATTCCAGTAATTATGCAAGGTCTACCACTTTTTTTGTCACTAGACACAAGCAAACTCCAAGATCAATATAAAACACTTCTGCAATAATATGACTGTTTCTACAATGCAAAGGGAATACCTTCACTTTTGTAGAACAGTGAAGCTGAAACAACCTTTCAATACACAGCAAGATTATTTTTTTCTAGCCTCAATCTCAAAGGAAAAAAAAAAGCATGCAGAAAAGAGCTGTGGAAATGGCTAGGTAACTCTCACATCTCTACCACCTGTGAGCGTGTAACAGAATCTGGGTTGCAGCATTTATCTGCTATGTTTTTCTTTCTTAGCTGAAATTAGATTTCTACTCTAAACATCAACAACAGAAAGTGAAGAAGAAATCTTAACAGAACCTTCCTAGCTTGAAATGGGACCCTCTGCTTTGAGCTTTGACCTTCCACCTTCCCAGAGACAGCACATTTCCTACATCTGGCAATGTTTCCTAAGCTAATAACCACCTATCAGGGAAGGAATAGTGGCATTTTTGTAGGTCTTTGGAAATTTCAGCTTAGTTCTTGGAGTGACAAGACTGACACATGAATTGCGTATGAAAAGAAAAATATTGTGTCGTTATGTGAATTCACAGTATGCCCATACCTCACGTACGGCATGTTTGAGCATACCGGCGTATGAAGACATTGCTAGGACCACTGTCAGGGACCAGACACCAGGGAAGGAAGATCTTCTCATCTGATCCCACATGGCTGTTCTCAGCATTTGCACCTCTTCTGTGAAGGCACCTGCAGATCCTTCTTCAGCTGACTGCCCACTTGCCTGTTCTTTCCGTGGCTTTGCCTTAGCTGTACCCAGGAGTTACGTACATGTGGCTTTCATCCCCGTGTTGTACACGTGGCTTAACCAGCAGGATGCTCTGCTGGCCCCTGGCTCTCTTCAATTCACAGCTTCCTTTCAGTTATTACACTTCCAAGTGCATCACCCTATGCCCACCTTTACCCTAATAACTGTCATTGGTTTGGTTTTCTTACATTCATAGAATAGAATTGCTGTTTTGGAAGAAATTCCACACCTCAACCTTCTCAATTTAAGCCTTACTTCACTCATCACAGTTCCACTTTGTTCTTAAGAAGGAAAACACTTGTTACCTTTGGAGTCCACGAGGACTCCAAAGTCTTCCCCACGATGTAAAAGCTAATTTGAAGCCCGTCAATGTGTGCATGTAGCTTGGGCCACTCATTACACAATCATCACTGACTGTATTTGCTTAATTACTGCTTCGCCATGTAACATGATTTCTACCTTTTAACTAATCTAAGTAATTTTGCATTATCAGCTTTCTACATTTATAATAATTCACTCCCCCTCTTATCTCACGTGTGAACGTATCAAGCAGCACAGGACTCCGCAGTGCAAAACCAGAAAGCTGGAACTGGCCATTTCTTCCTCATCTGTATTTATTTTCTTTAAATAGTTATTAACTGATGACAGAACCCTTCTCTGTTATCCCATGACAGCTTGTTTTCAACAGTCTTTGATAAGGGACCTTATCTTTTCAGGATTGTACTGAGGCCACATTAGGCATATCACCGTTATCCCTGTGTTCCACTGACTCCATCAAACTCAGCTCCTGAACTGAAGCCCGACCTCCCTCTACAAAAGCCGTACTGTGTGACAGCAGAGAGACTGCATTTAGAGAGGTGTCTGTGAATCATAATGCTGTACCATAAATTTTTCAATGTGCACAATGCAGAAGCTAGATTTACTGGCTCACAGACCCTTCTGAAGAACTGGTGTCCTATGTGCCACTTCCATTCCACTGGTTTTAAGGATGTCCAGGTGAGCAATTTCATATTTGTATTCCTTTAAATCACTTGGGTGAATACCAGTCAGTCCTAATAATTATTTTACTGATTTTGTTCCACACATGTCTCAAATCGGAGCAGTTCCTCAGACTATTCCCCTGTGAAAAAGACTCCACTTGAGAATCTCCTGAGAAGTCTCTGAAGTGAGCACCAACACAGACAGTTTGATTAGACTTTCTGTTAAGGTCCTATCTTCCCTTTTACACTGGGATCACCCATCTGCCCTACACGTTCTCAGAGAGGCTTCCTTATTTTGATGGGTTTAGAGTATTAGCCTTCAGCAAACTGCTTCTCAAAATCCCTTCGTTCAGTCTCACAGATTAACTACCTACAATATAATTTTTCCATATCTGGACACAACTTCCCTTTTGTGAGGATGTACTTTCACCTGTAATGGATTATTTCTTTTTAGCCAAGCCAGTTTTCTACATGAGGATTTTTTTTTAAATCTTTGTAATACAAGCTCTGCATTTACCATGAGCCACTAGAATGTTTCCAGCTGCAAGCTTTTTACCCTTTCACACTACCATTTACCTCCTAGCTAGCCTCCTAGTATTTATGTAGTTCCATTCCTGAAAGTTAGAAAAACAAACTCCAAGCCCATGATAATGCTGCTCATATCTTTTTTGCTCCTACAAGGATGTTAAATCTGAGTACATTATGGTTACCATTACAAAGTGATTTTACAACAGTTATGTTTCTTAGAGCCCCCAAGGGCATGCGAAGAATTATTTCCCCTTTTTCTGGCTCGTTGCTCCATGCAAAAGGCATTCATGATTCCTAAAAATTCATGCACCGTGCCTCCCTGTGATATATAACCTGTCAACAGGGAGATAAATGAAACCTCTCATTGTTACAGCACGTTCTGCTCTTGCAGCCTTTACAGACTCCAAGTTTCACACGGTCAGATCTAATACTTCACCCCTTCTCCTTAGGCACAGCATCCCAGCCCATATAGTTTCCATGCTGCAGCTAACAGCTCACTTGACACTCAGCTCTCTATCCCCTACAGCCTGCTCTTAGACTAGCAGGGTCTGTACTCTGATTACTGCATGGTCTCAACAGATTTATGAGACACCCTAGTATGTCAACAAGTTCATTACAAATAGACATTACAGTTCAAATAGTTGACATTACAGTTCAAATAGTTTATACAATTCGATTGCTACAGGTCTTAATCTGGTTGCTTAGTTTTGCATGCTATGCTTAGACGGGAATTTACTGTTGAGCTTTCCTCTTTACAGTTTCCTTTCTGAACTCCCATCCTACTGACATTTCAAGACTGAAGCATTCTGATGATTCCGTGCATCAGAGATGCATGTCCTTCCAAACCTATCAAGTTTCTCCCCTGTTCCAGTTTAAAAACTTTCATAACCTTTTCTTAAGAGCCAAAAATTGGATTCCACTTGGATTTAGACAGAATCCATTCTTCCTGCTTAGCCTTTATTTATTCCAAAAGCTTCCCCAGTTTCTAATAAGCTTAAACCCCTCTTTCCCCTCTCCAGTGCCTCACCATGCTTTGAAAACGCTTCTCTGCCTGGTCTACGTACAGTACTGGAATCATTTCCAGAGAAACACTTTCATAAAGATCAGCTCTATTTGTCCTGGCAAGCAGGCCACCACGCAGTTCTTGTTCCCATCGAAGACCCACTTATTTCTCTATGGTGCATAACCCCACTTCTCACCACTTACGGTCCGCTCTTAGAAAAGGAAGAGGACATAATGCCATCATCGGACGAAGAGATCGGTGAATCAGACTCTTAACTTACGGCCTTCCCAACACTATTCTATCTTGCCAGCACAGGGAACTGCAACACCAGAGGCTGACCTCTTCCCAATCACCGTCTACCTTTGTGCCTCCTCATCAGCCGACCTGGCCTTGAGCTGCCTAATCCACATGCTACCTTCAAA
This sequence comes from Phaethon aethereus, assembly GCF_964289735.1. Taxonomy (NCBI): domain Eukaryota; kingdom Metazoa; phylum Chordata; class Aves; order Phaethontiformes; family Phaethontidae; genus Phaethon; species Phaethon aethereus. Next base: position 858,768 of record NC_138575.1, read on the forward strand.
AGTTGATGAAAAGGTATATAATCCTGCACGTGAAATTCAGGGATGCCTGGGAGTAAACACTCTCATACTGAGCTTCCCTCTTCATTTTGGTTTGCAATAAGGATTTTGTTTCTTGAGAAATTTTCCTTGTCCCCACCTTTCCTTATTCTTAGTCTGTTTGGTTACAATAGGAAAAGGTTTCCACTTCCACTCTTCAGCGCACAGATCAGAGACATAAACCGTCTTCTGAGGGCAGCCACAAAAATCTCAAGAGCAGGACTTAAAAATATGGCCTGATTAACTGAATTGCGATCTGCAGCGATACGGACAATGTACAAATTAATACTGGCATGGAACTGGAATCCTTCATCCTCTCGTTCGGCAAAATACACCCCGATTCCAGCAAAGGACCACAAGTCTTGCACTGTTCAACATTTCCTCTGATCATGATCAGGAAAGTGTTGCCCATCTTCTTCAATCAGACACTTTGGGTTTGAGTTTGTCTCAGGTTAGCTGTGCAAACAATATGGACAAAGAGCTGCAGTAAGCACAAAGCCAGTCACCCCATGAAAAGCCAGTTTTTCTGGTATGACACAGGAAACACAAAGTCAAGAGACTGTTTTGTGCCACATCCCTGGTTTAAACTTGCACAGAATTTGCATTTGTAGGACAACAGTATAAAACTAATACTCCTGCCTCCTTCTGGTAATTCACCTTTTATAGCAGAAGCCTTGCAAAAGCAGCCATATAAGATTCAAAGTTACTACTTAACCTATCTCCCAGCATTCACTTACCTGGAAATTGTCACCTAAACCTAGCTGATCAACTATCTCATCTAATTATAAACCTAAACAATACTACCATTTCTGCTGTGGATTTCAAGCAACAACAGCAATAACCAACACTGATCCATTCCCACAGTGACAAACTCAACCATTTTATTTATTTATACACAGAGCAGCCTTTTATTTTTACATAAACTTAAAAACAAACTTCCCAAATCCAAAACGTAAATATTTTCAAGTATACATTTAATTAAAAACATACAAACACAACTTGGTATAAGAATCAAACACATCTGGAAAGAGGCTCTTTACAGACTTAGGCCCTCTCCCTAACTATATGATCACTGAAATCGGCAGTTTTTGCATACACAGCACACTGGAAATACTACATCTTTTGTTTACTGTACAGTTCACTTTCTTTTATGGGCTTGACTACTGAAAAACAATCAAGTTCAGAAATTTGTAACTCAGAGCAGAAACGTACTAAAAGTATTTTTGAGATCTGATTAATTTGCTTGCAAAGCTTTGAACAAACAGCAAGATTTTTTTTTTTTAGACAAACTCAATGTTAGACCATTAAAAATAAAGAAACAAACTTCTGAAAATTCACAACAAATAACAAAATGTTGTGAAAAATTTCACAGTACTTGAAAGCCTTTCTCCCAAGACTGAAAAGGTTACATCTCGCACCAGAACACTCCCAACATCAAGATCTCTCATTCAGTTTTTCTTTGTATAGGACTGAAAACAAATACCTACTTGAAGCGGACCTTCTCATCCATATCCACAGGGGGCTCATGGGTGATGAGGTTGACCAGCTCCTCCATGCAGTGCTGCTGGCAAAGGAAGTCCAGCAGCTTGCGGTTCTGAGCCTTGCACTCCTGTAAGATGTCATCTTCATCCATCAGCTCATGAAGTGTCACATCTTCTTTATCCAGCAGCTTGTCCACATGTGACGTTGTGTTCAAATCAAACTTCCAGAACATGTTGATGGGACACAACTAGCTGTAATGCAAAAGAATATGAGCTGATCTTCCATCTTTGTTTTTTACTCATCCTTTATAATTCTGAGCAAATACCTTAATACAGCTGTCAGCCAACTTGTGAAAATCAGTTAAATTCTGTAATCAAAATAAACAACTTCTGGCACCAGAAAACTAACACAACTTCAATTATAGCTGTATAGTATCAACAATGGACACAATATATACATGAATTAACTTTAACTGCAAGTACCTTGAACTAAAAATCAAAGATTATGTTCATACACAGAAATGGTTTGCTGGATTAGAGTCAAGGCTGGTCACAGACAGGGAAATGATGCTACTGCATCATTGGGGATTTTTTTTAATTATTATTTGTATTTCAGAGTCATGGTCATCAGTCGAAACTGCAACAATTAACGATTTCTGTAAGTGGAAGAAAGGTCTCCAATGTATATATAACAGCAAGAGATAAATAGAGATAAACCACAGTTGGAAAGTATTAAAAAAAACAAAAACAAAAACACCACAACTGGCCACTGTGAGCAATTACATCAGCAAACCTGCAGCTGAACTACTAACAAACATAAGACTTATGGAACATCAGAATATCCTATTAATCTCATAGACATCATAAAGGTGTAAAACTGTGAGTGGTCTTTTGTGGGGCAGCAGAGTGTATTTTGGTTTTATACATATAAAAGGGTATGTGTGTGTGCAATCTGCAGGTGTAAGATCTGCAGCTCTGGAGCTGGGCGCCAGCGGGACCGTTAACCTCTCCAGGAGAGGCTGAGCACACGCCATCAGGAACACTGGAACATCAGTTCACTGGACTGCACCATTTGTACAAAGTTCCAAAATTCTGAACTCTAAGCTGTATTTTTTCCCTGCAGTAAGGTTAGAGGCTAGTGTTTTATATTACCTAAAGGGTATACAGCTGGGCAGCTAAAATTTGGTCTGTAAAATAATGCCGAAATTCTGTTCCTGACCATTCTAAAACAGATGGTACTTCATCTCCATACACTCACCCCTTAACCAGGGTCCACACATTTTACTACGGCCTGGGATTGGGACTTACAGGTGTTTACCAGTAACAGAAATGCCAAAAGGATTCTATAAGGCTAGAAATAGGAACTGAAGGAATGGCTGCCTTTTCCTACATCTTCTGGATCTCAAGTCCTCGTAAATACTTGCTGACAGGAAGCTCCCCTCACCATCACCTTCCTTCACAGGAAGCTTCATGCAGACATTTTGTATCATCCCAACTAAATAAAAAATAATTCTGATACAATTCTCTGCCAAAGTGGTAAAACGGACACTGCATATAACAAAGAACAACAAACTATTAAAGACTGACTTGAGCTGGAGTCTAGTCCCACAAACACACTGTAAGTTACCTTTCATAAACAGTGATCAAACCCTGCCCCAGCTGCCTTTTTTGCCCCCTCCAGGGCTCCCTGGCAGTGCTTGGGGACCCCCTGCCCGAGCAGGGTTCCCTCAAACCCACTCGCCAATGGCTCAGATCGTCCCCTCTCTGCATCTGCTGCACTTCACGGGAGTCTTCAGCGTGTGACCGGAATCACACGCTGTATGACGTTTCACTACTGCTATGTAATTAGTAAGAATATTCCCCTTCAAACAATTTTTGATAAGTATAGAGCACTGCATTGTGTATTATTCATTTTCATCCCACTCCTACCCCTAACGCTTTCTTCCCTTTTTGTTACCCTGATTTTTCTCTGTGTGAGATCTATTAATTATTTTTCCCAGTTAGGTTCCCCAATACACTTCAACTTTTAGAATAGTTATTAATTATACCAAAATAAGACAATGTTCAGACTATCCCCAAGAAACTCTTCCAGTGGTCTTCCTCTTGCTTATCATTTTCTCTTATTCTGCCCTTTACCATCTCACTTCAGGATATGGCCAATTCACCACAATTCCTCAACAAGCCATAATCTTTCACAATCCTGCTCTGGCTATTGTACCAAATATCCCAACGATCTCCACAAAGAAACAAGATTTATTTACAGAATCACAGAATCACTAGGTTGGAAAGGACCTTCAAGATCATCAAGTCCAACCATTAATCCAGCGCCACCATGTTCCCTAAACCATGTCCTTAAGTGCCACATCCACACGTTTTTTGAACACTTCCAGAGATGGTGACTCCACCACCTCCCTGGGCAGCCTGTTCCAATGCCTGACCACCCTCTCGGTGAAGAAATTTTTCCTAATATCCAATCTAAACCTTCCCTGGCGCAACTTGAGGCCATTTCCTCTCGTCCTGTCGCTGGTTACTTGGGAGAAGAGACCAACACCCTCGTCGCCACAACCCCCTTTCAGGGAGTTGTAGAGAGCGATGAGGGCTCCCCTCAGCCTCCTCTTCTCCAGACTGAACACCCCCAGTTCCCTCAGCCGCTCCCCACCAGACTTGTGCTCCAGACCCCTCCCCAGCTTCGTTGCCCTTCTCTGGACACGCTCCAGCACCTCAACGTCCTTCTTGTAGTGAGGGGCCCAACACTGAACACAGGATTCAAGCTGCGGCCTCACCAGTGCCGAGTCCAGGGGCACGATCACTTCCCTACTCCTGCTGGCCACACTATTTCTGATACAGGCCAGGACGCTGTTGGCCTTCTTGGCCACCTGGGCACACTGCCGGCTCATGTTCAGCCGGCTGTCAACCAGCACCCCCAGGTCCCTTTCCACCGGGCAGCTCTCCAGCCGCTCCTCCCCAAGACTGTAGCGTTGCATGGGGTTGTTGTGACCCAAGCGCAGGACCCGGCACTTGGCCTTGTTAAACCTCACACAGTTGATCTCGGCCCATCGATCCAGCCTGTCCAGACCCCTCTGCAGAGCCCTCCTGCCCTCCAGCAGATTAACACTCCCACCCAACTTGGTGTCATCTGCAAACTTACTGAGGGAGCACTCAATCCCCTCATCCAGGTCATCAATAAAGATATTGAACAAGACCGGCCCCAGAACCGAGCCCTGGGGAACACCGCTGGTGACCAGCCGCCAGCCGGATTTAACACCGATTTAGAGTTTAAATCTGCTGATTTAGAGTATCATCTGCCAAAGAAAGAGTTCAGATTAGTTTGGCACAATTTGAATTACTAATTTTTCATTTCATTTTTCATTGTCATATCTTCTACTGTTCCCTACAGGGAGCAAATAAGGAGTAGTCTTATCTCTTCCCCCATAACACTTTCAGTATCTTCAGAGAGTACAAGATAACTCAAATTCCTCATTAGTAGATGTTTGTACTTCAAAAAGCAGCTACATCATTTAACTATCTGAGAATTTGAGCACAGCATTTCATTTCTGGCTCCCACCTAGTGTTTCAGACTAAACTCTTCCCCAGACACTCTCTCATGCTCACTCAACCCCCACAGCTCTGCTACATGTACAGAAGCCTAACGAAACGAAAAAAACAGCTTCTGAGGGAAGTAGCCCTGCGCAGGAAGAGCCGGTCAACCCCTGGCTCTGTATGCTACGCAGAAGATCAGGTGCAACGAGGGACCATGAGGAGACGGCATCATGTTGTAGGCTACGGGATCAAAGACTGTTTTAAGAAATAAACAATCATTAACATTAAAGAAAATAAGAGAATATGTGTTATTCCACATTGACAAAGGCGATAAGCATAGCTCAAACAATATAAACTTTCTGTGTAATAATACTATTAAGCTAAAATACATTTTATAAAATGAAGTAAATTGGATGAGAGATGTCAATGTGCTACATTCCCAGATTATTTCTGTGTAAGCGTATGATTTTATACAACAGGATCATAACGCTTTTTTTAACCTAACCCACATTACTATTTCCGCAGCAGTGGGAACACTTGCTCCAACCATTCATTTTGCTTTCCACAGCATCCAAAAATGTTACCACGTCTAATCTTTTGCCAGTTCCACTGCTTGCATAACTACATCTAAGACAGAATTTTGAAATCATTCTTTTTGAAAAAGCAAAAAGAAAACAACACTTTTTTCCTCCAGGAAGGTTTACTGAAGAAGGGGGGCACTGCTTCCCAGTTACCACAACTGAGCAATTTAAAAGGTTAAAGACCCAAATTTTTTAATTACTTGTTTAAATATCTGGATCCCTTGCAGTGTATCTTTCACCCTGAACCTCCCACTGAAGGGCTTATAGGAACTACTAAATGAAACACATTGAAAGAAACACCAATTTTTTAATTTATTTTTAGCAATTATGTTATTGACATGCACTTTCTGCCCTACCTCAGTTCAAGGATTCTTCATGTCTGTGTATGTGCCTTAAGGATCTCCAAAAGAAAAAAAAGACTACCTTAGGAAATTAAGGTCATTTTTTTTCTTGGAATAGCTCTGTTACCCAGGATATTTGATAACGAGCTCTGTGGAGTTCCGCTCAGTGCTTCAAAATTTGTCTCCGATAACTTTTCTATTTCAGAGAGCTTTCTTCCATGTCAACAGAATTCTTTCTTTTAATGTCTTTATCCCAGAGATTTAGAAGACATCAAGAAAATCATTGCAGGTTTGTCTTTTGTGACACAGCTTTGCTGATAGGATGAAGCCCCATTTGAATGTATCGGTGGTGCACTACTAGATTAAAGTTCCTTTACAAGCTATGAACTATCAAGCCATAATGATAGTTCATAGCCAAAGAAGAACTTTCTTATAAGCTTTGTCTTCCCGCAGTCCTCCCGGATGCCACATTTACTCGCTGGCTTTGGACTTTCAGCATTATGAGGCAGAGTTCACATACACGTTATGGGGAAGTACATGGCCCCAGTCCCAGCAGAAACAGAACTGAGATCCTGATCAAGCATCACATCTAGAAGACCACTTTATACTTACAAAGTTCTGTTTTAAACATCAGGGGTCAAACACTTCAGTCACACCTACAGCATCACGTTTCTTGTAAAGCCACCTATGAAAATCAAGGCCATAGGCTTTCATCGTGACAGCCCAAGCCCAGTTGCTGTGGGGAACGTGGGGGGAAGCTGTGCAAAACAAAAGCTTACCCAGGACTCCTTCATGGCCCATCCACTGGCATTTCCTAACAATCTTCCAAATTGCCAGATTAGTCAGTTTAGGTTGATCCTAGTCTTTTGGGAACTAGTGCTCCCAAAAAATAGCACGAAATATGTCAGCAGTTTCTAATTTGAGCTGTTTAAATCAACAATATATATCTAAAAAAGTTAAGTTTTAGCATTACAGCACTGAGCAAGAGCTTCTGCATCCGTCTATTCAGCTACTGAAAATGTACTGAAGTAACTGAATTTCTGAGCTAGGAACAGACGTCTGAATTTTCAACCTATGTCACATTGCTGTGACAGTAATGCTGTTTGGCTGTATAGTGTGTTCGTTACAAACTGTTCTTCAGCTATTTTTAACTAACTATGCTTAGTTATAAATTCACCAAGTGAAAAGCTGGCATAAAGGGCCTTAAATTAAGAATATTTGGGTGCACAGTTAACCCAAATACATATATATTCCACACATATATGTGGAATACACACGTAAATCTCACTTTTCAAATTTAAACAATTCTATAGTTTTTCAAAACTTTTTATACATCTACAGGAAAAGCTGACTAATCTATAGGAGACATTCTATAAGCTGTCCTTAGGTAAAGACAACTGCTCCTCTCAGCACAGAGCAGGCAGATTTCCTTTCCAACCTTCTTCTTAAAACAAAGGTTGAATTTGAAAGAATTGCTGAGGAGTTTGGCCTCTCCAGTCCTCGCTGGCAGAGTCAGGCTTCTGGAAGACACTGATGCAATTCCCAGCATCCTGGGACTGGGTACAGCTGCATCCAACTGGGAAGGGAGGCTGCCCTGCAGCAGTGACTCTCCCACAGTGCTGCCCAAAGCACATGCAACATGAGACTCTTCTTCACCCCAGCCAAAAAAAGCTCTTTTAGCTACAGTGCTGTGACAGGCTACTCAGTAAAATGCAGCAAGTGAGATTTTGAAATGATTGTTCATGGTGTATTGAAACCAACAGCCAGTTAGGCCAAAGCAAGCATCCAGGGAATCAAGTGAGGTTTTGTGATCCACATAACATCTCCACAAGCTTGAAGTAGAAAGGTACCATACACAAAAAAACCGCAGAGACACACGCCACTTAAGACCAGCAGAATGAGTCACAACCTACAGGAGCCAGATGAGCTGTCCTGGAAGGCCACAAGTCGGGCACAAGAGACACAATACGCTGCTGTAACACTCTCTGTATGGTCTGAACTATAATGCCTCTAGAAGCGGCGGAGCGCAGCAAAGGCTGAACAAGCAGCTCCTAGCAGTAGCAAATTCAGAGAGTCACAGAACGGTTTGGGTTGGAAGCGAACCTTTAAAGATTTAGTTCAACCTCCAGGGACATCTTTTACTAGATCAGGTTGCTCAAAGCCCCATCCAGCCCGATCTTGAACACTTCCAATGATGGGGCATCCACAGCTTCTCTGGTCAACCTGGGCCAATGTCTCATCACCCTCAGTGTAAAACATTTCTTCCTCACGTCCAGTCTAAACCTGCCCTCTTTCAGTTTAAAACCATTACCCCTTGTCCTGTCACTACAGGCCTTGGTATAAAGCCTCTCTCTTTCTTACCATGCCCCTTTAAGCCCTGGCAGCTGCAGTAAGGTCTCCCTGGAGCCTTCTCTGCTCCAGGCTGAGCCCCACCAGCTCTCCCAGCCTGTCCTCCCAGCAGAGCTGTTCCAGCCCTCGGAGCATTGCTGGGGCCTCCTCTGGCCCCGCTCCAGCAGGTCCGTGTCTCTCCTGTGCCGAGGGCTCCAGAGCTGGATGCAGCACTGCAGGGGGGTCTCCCCAGAGCGGGGCAGAGGGGCAGAACCCCCTCCCTCGCCCTGCTGGCCACGCGGCTTTGGGGGCAGCCCAGGACACGGTTGGCTTCTGGGCTGCGAGCGCACCTTGCCAGCTCATGTCCAGCTTTTCATCTCGCAGGACCCGTAAGTCCTTCTCCGTGGGGCTGCTCTCCATCCCTTCATCCCCCAGCCTGTGCTGGCACTGGGGGTTGCCCTGACCCAGGGGCAGGACCCTGCCCTTGGCCTTGTTGAACCTCATGAGGTTTGCACAGGCCCACTCCTCAAGCCTGTGAAGGTCTCTCTCAGTGAAACCCCTTCCCTTTAGCAAACCAACTGCATCACTCAGCTTGGTGTCATCTGCAAACTTGCTGAGGGTGCACTCACTCCCACTGTCATTGATGAAGACATTAAATAGTACTGGTCCCAGTATGGACCCTTGAGGGACACCAATTATTACAGGTTTCCATCTGGACACTGAGCCACTGACTGTAACTCTTTGGATGTGACCATCCAGGCCATTTCTTATCCATCTAACAGTCCATCCATCACAGAATCATTAAGGTTGGAAAAGACCTTTAAGATCATCAAGTCCAACCACCAACCCAACACCACCATGCCCACTAAACCATGTCCTTGAAGTGCCATGTTCACACATTTTTTGAATACTTCCAGTGATGGTGACTCCACCAGCTCCCTGGGCTGCCTGTTCCAAAAGCCATCATCAAAGCCATCTCTCTCCAATTTAGTGGCCAGAATATTGTGAAGGACCGTATCAAAGGCCTTCCAGAAGTCCAAGTAGATAACATCTATAGTTCTTCCCTTGTCCACTGATGCAGTCACTTAATTGTAGAAGGCCACGGGATCAGTCAGGCACAATTTGCCTTTGGTGAAGCTATGCTGACTGTCTCTAATCACCTGCCTGTCTTCTGCATGTTTCAACGTCTTCCAGGAAGATCTGCTCCATCTTTATCAGGCACAGAGGTGAGGCTGACTGGTAAGCAGTTCCCAGAGTCCTCCTCCTTACCCTTTGTAGAAATAGGTGTGATGTTTCCCTTTTTCCAGCTACTGAGGACTTCACCTGACTGCCACAACTTTTCAAGCATGATTGAGAGTGCCTTCACAACTACATCAGCCAATTCCCTCAGTACCCAGGGATGGATCTCGTTGGGTCCCATGGACTTATGTATGTTCAGCTTCCTCAGGTCGTCTTGAACTTGATCTTCACTTATGATGGGAGGGACTGCTTTGAAGTTCAGGGGCTTGAGAGATGCGAGAAGAGTGATTACCATTGAAAAATTAGGCAGAAAAATTGCCTACTTCGGCCTTCTCCATCTCAGGTGTCACTAGCTCTCCTTTCTTATCTATCAAGGGATGAGGGGAGTTTTCTTTAATCTTCCTTTTCTGGACAACGTACTTGCAGAAGCACTTATTATTTTTCACAACCCTTGTGACTTCGCAGACTTGGATGGTCCAGAGGAACTTTCCACTCAAGCATCAACATACGCAACACCAGGATGCTTGCAGCCGATGGCAGGGGCAATGGCACACCATTACCCATACCCAGGCAGCACCAACAAGACAGAGGAAGGGAGCTCTCGATGAAACCCAGCTATCTCATTAGTGGAGGCAGCGGGATACGTACACATAGATACATCATGCATACAACACACATGCTGATTTCAATATGCGTATTTTGGCATGAAGCATATGCAGTCTTCTACAATATGCAACATAATTGCTGAAACACATGAATATATTGAAAACACAGGACAGAAGGACAGAAGAAAAAAGTTCTACATGATGGAAGTTACACCCCCATGAATGCTCCATTTTGAGTTGTATCAAGAAACAAACTAGTATGCCTATAACATAGTAAGTTCATCGTTACTTCAAAAAAACCACCTCATCATCTAGAAAAGTAACTGCCCCATTCTGCAATGATTAGCTAATTAATTTTCTTTAATCCGCTTCACTGTAGGTAAGCCATCATAACTAACAAGGCACTTGTTCTCTATGAGCTATGGAGAGCTTCAAGAGAAGCACCCGTGAGAAATGGGATCTCCCCATAAAGAACCTGAGCTACTGTGAAAGACACTTGCAGCATTAACCACCAAACTGCAGTTCATCCAACAGGACCTACCGCAGGAAACAAAAACCAGAATAATAATTTCAGTAAATGATGGTATTGCCTTGTAGAGCCAGGAGCCCAGAATGAGCAAGCTCTTTCTTTTGGCTTTAGAGTATAAATCCACCTTCCTTCTAGAACTCAAAATACACATCTGTACCTCCTTCCAAAATGTTGATAAGAAAAAACACCTACTGAATAACAGGAAATGCGCTAGGAGAAACTGAATACAGCTAGAGAGCTGCTGGGTATTACAAGCCCAGTAAATGGTAAATGCAATTTCTTCTTCTGATACGTGACTTACAAAGATTTAACATTGTTTCCTGTTTATGCTGTGTTTAAGACACCTACTTACACCTGAGGAACTTCTAAATACTAAAATGTGAAACACTAGAAATCACTAAAAGTTAAGGAACACAAGGTAACTGTACAGCAGAAGAGTTAGATGATGAAGCAGGAATATGAAAGAGTAACCTATTTTCTCTAGCAATTTGTGGCATTGCACACCCCAGTAAAGAAAAAAAACAGGAAATTAAAAAACTTAAAAATTTGCAGATTTCCAGGACAAAAGACCACAAACAAGTAGATGCTAACTGCCAACTTTAAACTTTTACAATTATTAAGCATTACACAGAGTTCTGTTCTCTAGTTTTAGGCTCTGGTGGGGGTGTTTAATGCAATTTCTGAACGATGTAACAAAGCAGGGCGCTCTCGGGCCTGAATCACCCAGCTTCATCACCCGGCTTGAATGGGAGCTCTCTCTTTTTCACTCCCTCCCACAAAAGCTGTTTTTAGGAATGGTAGCATTAAACAGACCCGTGTAGGGAAGGCAGTAGCAAGAGGTTAGGAAATGAAGTATACTCGGTTCACCACAAGCAACTCGGTCACTACCAAAGCTAACGGTGTGCAGCTGTAACTGCGTGAAGACGAAAGCAGAAGGGGCCCTCCCTGCAGAGCCTGTGCCTCTTCCCCAATGGCTGAAGCACTGCCTGCTGGCCAGAGCAGGAGAAGGAACATCCTATCGATGCTGGATAATTCTGTGGTCTGCATTGTTTCCTCTTGCAGAATTGCTGAATCTTCTTACCGAGCTCAGCTTGGTCTTTATGTCCTTTAAGTGTGAACTGCTTTCTGCATTTATTCCCTTCATGCTTTACTCAAAATTTATTAACCCTTGGATTAGGTCGCCACTCAAGGGAAGGCTTGCTGTGCAGCTGTAGCAGATTCTAACAAGATCTGTTGCTGACATCAGAAAAGCAATATGGCGTTTCCATATAGTTGTGCAGTTTCTCCTGCCCTCTTTCCTTAGTATCTCCTGATCATCAGCAACCCCCCATACACCTTCCTGGCACAAGTAATAGCTGCCAACACAGACAGGAACAGAGTAACTGCTTCATCAACAACAGATACTGAATCTCTGTCACCACCAGGTCATCGTACTTCTCTCGCTCTTCAACTGTAACTGCTGAACTATTTGACCTTCATCTCTAAGCGAAGACAACCTGGGCTTCAGGTCTTGAGCGATGATTGAGTGATACAAACCCCAGAAAACTCAGGAAATACAGACCAAACACTAAGACACATCAGAAAGCAGTAAAGAGAAACATTGCTCTCAGGCTTATAAAATTCTGCTATATAAACATTTACCAACTCATTTATGTCACATAACAGATACTACTGCCCCTCATTAAACCTTCTTAATATTTGAGATTATTTATTCTATGTCCAGAAAAGCCCTAGAGTATAATACAATGAGACTCCAATGTTGTGGGACTTTCAAGGATGTAAAAATACGTAACAAGGCCAAATGCAGGAGTGTCAGAAGAAGCTGCCTAATCTAGAGCGCTAAAAGGATGAGAACATAGTCAGGAATTGTTTTTTACAAGTATTTTTAATAGAAACAAAATCCTTTGAACTGTTACGTTTCAACAAACTGCTTTTCCTTAGGTCTAGAACATGAAATAGCCTGTTATGGCATTAATAGAAGTACAGTAGTTTTAATTTTGAAAGAGCTTTCCATTCTGAAGTTAAGTAAAAGGGAAAAGTTTCTCAAATTAAGAATGCCCCCTCCCCACCCCAGGCTGTCATTATATAAAAGTTTGGAGTGAACTTTTGATTTAACCTTTGATACTACTTCAAGAATGCATCTTCAGAGATGGAAGCATCTTCAAGTACTGTCAGAGTTCCCCAACTATCCTTTTGCAAAGTGTTTGCTCACTGTACTTTGAAACTACCACTACTTTGTATCCATTATCTCCAGAAATGGAGGCTGAGGTTTCCAGGCACACTGGATGCATTTCTCGTTTTTTCCTACCCTCAAACCCAAGCCTCCTCTTCCAGCATCAGCTTCTGACTGATGACAATCTCCCCTTCTGCAAATGAAGAGGCTTTTATGATTTTCTGGAAATACAGTAACTTCTTTGGTGGCAATTATTTTATTTCTTGGATCTTCTCAGAAAAAGCAAAGCACTGCCTCAAAGAAGGGCTAAAATCGCATAGAGATGCCTTATCACCCCAGGAAGCACTACGCTGTGCCAGCCTTCAATGAGAGCGGCCCCCTCCCAGAAGTACAGGGCCTGGACACTGGAAAGTAAGGTAAGAGTGATCATCTCCTAGTAAACTGTCTCAACCTTCTGTCATCGTTTCTTCACAGATAATCTTAAGTCACACTGGATATCTCATGTTTGATAATTATCAGTGAATACATCCTGTGAATATGCCTCACCTTTTTAAACCCATTTGGGCTTGCAACCAAGAGTGTTCTCTGATCGTAAACCATACCAAAGTTTCAAACTGTTTGGAAAAGTACTTTTTAAAGCAGCTGTTTTGAATTCACTATCATTCCTCCTCCCACCCATGCTGAGTTATAAAATACAACTGCCTCACATTCACTTTCTCACTACCGTCTCCCACAGACACGGAATGGAATACAAACTGTTCAAGCAACACCAGTCAATTCTGAAAAATTAATTATCTATTAAAAGCAGAAGGGAGCAAAGCAAGCATATAAAGACAAATGTTGATCACAAGGCTAGAGTGCAGTACACAAATAGTTTTATCAGTCTACAGTGACTACATTGTATGCATTGAAATAATTACTTTAAGTTAAAATTGTTTAAGAAGTCCATGAGGATGGTACAAGTTAAGAAGCAGGGTAAGCTAAAAACTTGAAGCTGTATACAGCAGATGAATTAAAAGAAAGCTGTTCTGTAAGATGACTTTTAGGAAACATGAAATTGGAAAGCTATAATACAGTTTTTCCTATGCATAAGGAATTAGAGTTAAGTCTCAGTCTTTGTCTTAATCTGATCCCTACACTGAAATACTCCATATCTTTATAAAACTTATTTAAAAACAAAAGGCTGCAAACAGAAAGGAGCATTTGGTAAAAGTGGTAACTTTTTCTTAAAGATGATGGATAAGTTCCTTGGATAAGCTCAAGGAAGAGAATAGAAACTTAAGTTCTATTTGGACCATAACTAGTTATCATTCAAAAATTAATTTGAATTTTCTCATTTTATAACAATATTAATTGTCAACTATTTAGTTGTTTTTCTTTCACCTAACTTCATGCCACAAAAAGCTCATTCCTGCCATCTATCATGGTTCACTTATTCTCCCCGTATTTAAGTTTCCAGTTTTGTAAAACTGGGGAAGTCCTGAGCTGCAAAAGGATGTTAGAGAGATTAACAGCTGCAAACCAGCTTAAAATAAGCTTTCCATAACTGGGTATTTCTTCATCAAGCTGTTATCCCCCATCACCGGCCTGGCTTTATTTGTAGCCGCAGCAAAGTTCCTTTGAGGTGCCAACAGGCTGCTTACGGCCATGTAGATATTCAAAACAATCCCTGTTACACAGCTGCTCAAGTTTCACTTTCCTTCCTTAAACAAAAAAAAAGAGCTAAAACAGAATATGAGAACATGAGGATAAACATGTTAGGGTCAAGGTTCACATTCTTGCTGCTCAAGATAACTCCTGCTATTTATCTTTTCTAGTTCTTGTATTTGGGGAAAAAAAGTGAAGTGTTCTCATTATAACTGCTATAATGACACTTGTCCAGTCTGCCAGTTTTCTTCAGCAGCAAAGGCAGCAAGAAACAACATACACTGCTTGCACCTAGCAAATGCAGAAGCTAGAGCTCTCCCTGTTCCAGCAGGAGCCTGGACTGCTCTGCAGGATGGAAGCCCGGAAGGGTTTTTAGATAGACTGCTCAGTCTGTGGTGATTAGACATCTTTATGGAAGCAGAGATCAGACTCATGGGGAAGGAGCTGACAGAAGGCCATCGTGCAATTCTGCCTCCCAGTCAGCTAGACATGCTGTTCGAACCTGTTTGTAGGGGACTTGAGGCCTTAATTTTCCCAAGTGCTTTAATCAGCTCTGAAGCAATTCCTGGTACTGACCTTTAACACTTCCCAACTGTCTCCAAATTACACCAAAGTATCACTGTTGTTCACGCTTAGCTTTTACATCTATAAAAAACCTGAATCAAAAGAAGAGATCTAAGTTATTTATTTTCAAGCAGTTAATTCAATCACATCAGCACAGCTGATAGGTAAGTTTATCTGGACAACAAGTTCACTGAACAGCTTCCTTAAGATCACATTTTGATTTACACTCAAAATAAGATATATATATTTTCATTCTTTTATGCATAAATAGCACTTTCACTGTCCTCTGCATCTTTAATGCTGTAATACCACAGAGTACTAGAACACTGTTATTGAAAGGCAGCTACGGAGCACAAGAGGAGGGTCTGACAACCTGGTCCTGGCAGGAGCAAGCTACAGACTGCAAAACAAGCAGTAGGGAGAAAGAGTCTGGCAGCTTTTCATATGCTCTGCTGTCCTATGACAATCATCTTTGGTGTCAAAATAAAATTCAAAATTTAGTCCTCTGATTTGCTAGCTTTCTTCTGTTCTTGCGTGGAGCTGCAAAAATAAGACTTTCTGAAAGCTAGATGTGCTCTATCACATCAAAGGAACAAGCCGTTTCACTGAAGGCTGCTACCAGCAGGACGCTCCAACAAATCGTACCATTGTTAAAAAAAGACAAATTTCACATTACAATTCACAGCAAGAAACATGTCAGGTTCAAAACATTTTGTATAGAAGAATGGTATGATTCATTAGTGGTAATGAACAGCTTTTAATGAAGGCAGGTGCTTTCCAGACACATATGGAGGAGAACCATTCTTGCTCTAGGTAATATGGAAAACAAAACATAACCCAAAAAACCCCCAAAACCCAGGCTACTAAGCAGATGGAGAACAAGAGAAAAAAAAATGAACAGAGGTAGCAAAAGGTGGTCCCTGTTTGGTATTTTTGAACACTAACTGGATTAATTGTTGCAACTTCTTGTAAATTCATCTTTAAACCTAGTCTATAACAGTGCTCACCTGTGTGAGCTTGGGAAGGACAGTTTTGTCACAGCAACGTTTACTCTTTTCAGTGCCTTCAAATCAGTAATACATCGCTTCGTACTCATACTTTGTGGACAAGAAATATAATATACGCAACTCAGAGGAGGCAGGGTTTGTTAGTCTTGTAATTCTGTATAGGAACAGGGAGATTAAATATTTCTTACATTTTTCCAAGCAAGTTAAATATCACCACCTTTCCATTTCATTATTAAAGTGAATTAACTGTATGTATTAGAAACTGGTACTACTGCACTAAAGCACAGGTACATTCGGATTTTAATCTGGATGAGGCCCAAACAAAAAGTACCTTTCTCCTGATGTCTGCCACATCTCAGGTCTTAGTACTTTAGCTTAGGTCATCTATGCCAACAGTAAACTAGAAATATCTTTTGCTTTTTCAGGCAGACATCTCAAAGTCCTTTAAAGTTTTTCTCATATTATTTCTGGAGTATCAAATGAAAGGAAAAAACATAATGATTTAAGGAAACAAGTTTTCTATAACTATATGCTGCCACTTTCGAAGATTAACTGCTTTATGGAGACCATTTGATACATGTAGAATTAAACTGTCATTCAAACATCTGCTATTTGCCAACAATACACTGTCTCAATTTTTTTGTATTTAGAAGGTATGCAGAGGCTTCAAGAGTCAAGAACCAGAAGAACACACAAAGCAATCCCTGGCTGCACAACGGTTCTGGGATAGATGATTAACAACATAAAAAAAAATTTCCTCTTACTATGTATGTTTCAAAGTAACTGCTACTTTTTGTCTTACTCCTTATACAAGCAGAATGTCAAAAGTCTCCTTTCTCCTCTGCAAGGCCTGTAATGGCTGTTTCACCCCTTTCGTCTCACTTCATATCATCCTTCCACTTATCAGAGATTTTCACTCTGTGGCCTGGATTTTATTTAACAATTCTGTTGGGGGGAGGCAGGGGTGTCTTTTTAGAGCCTTCACCCGAGTACCATTAGGTTTGGCAGAAAGACCTCTACCTTTTCTAGAAAATGTTAGGAGGAGTCTGCAAAAGTAGTATGTGATTAGAATTCACTGACTGAAAGACTAGACATTCTATGTATCCCTAGGCTTACAGCATCTTGCAATACTTCTTTGGCTGCCATTAAAAAAACCCAAACATAACACTTCATCTCCTACTTCCCCTAAAACTTCGGGTGAATTTTTGTCTTACTCTGTATTATCTGAATTCTGTGTTTGCATTATTTTGTCCAGGATTATTACTGTAGCCAGTTCTGTAGTTACCAAAGGCTACCCCGTGCCTTACTGAATATGGGTACACATGCAAAAAACCCACAGCATTTTCCAACCTTTCAGAACGTTCTCAGTACTCCAAGACCAGTAAAAACGAACATGGAAGGCCAGCAATCACCACAGGCAACTCCTTCTGGAAACTGGGAGGAAAATACCAAGATTTACTGATTTTTTTTTTTTTTAAGCTACTTAAGCCCATTCTTGATAAAATGAAACATTTAACATTTTCCACTTAGTTACTAAGTGGAAACACATGGAAATGCTGAGAGAAGTACATTATCCTACTTGTTTCCAGAAAGAAAGTATTTTTGAATACTTCTGACTTTCCTGTAGCATCCTTTCTGTTATAAAAATACAAAGGACAAACAAAACTTTGGCAGCTACGTCACAGCTGAAGAGTCTTCCTAGGTCCCATTTAATTCAGTCTCTCTAGTCTTGACAGGCATGAATTCCTGATATTAATTTTAAGGTTATTTTATGGGGTGTTTTTTTTTTTTTGCTAAGTTTTTATACAAAATTTCCTTTATTTCCTCTGTAAACATAAATGATTTTAAGCTTTGCTACACAGAGCAAAAGAAAAAAAATCTAGGTAATTCTCTCAAATTGCAGTATCTGACAAAAAGTTTTAGAACACACCTGCAAGTCAGATGGTAACAGATCACCAGGACCAGATGGCATTCACCCAAGAGCGCTACACCTTTAAAATGCAGCTACTGAACAACTCATTGCAGGGAATAAAGTACCACTTTATTTAACCTGGTGAGCTTGAAGCCTGAAACTAGCTTTTTAGGCAAACTGTTACACAACTTAAAAAAACCTACAACAAAAACATACAGATGGACAAGCACAGTACAATCGGTAGTTCACCTGAATTCCCACAAAAGTATTTTGCATGGGCTTCTCCAAACAAGTCTAAAGAAAAGGTCACTTTTTGTGAATGAGCAGCTGATTAAAACATAAGAAATAAATCAAAAGCAAATAAAAAAAATAGAAAAAGGCAGCAAGTAGAATCCCAAAAGAACCAGTGCTGCTCAGTGTATTTATAAGTGATCTCAGAAGAAAGATGAATAGCAAGGTAGCAACATTTACTAGTGATCAAAAAATTATTTGGCTTAAACCTATCAAAGCTGCCACAAACAGCTGCAGAACGATTTCATGTTAATAATCAGCCAGACAATGAAATGGCAGATTTAACTCAGTACTGACAAAAGCAAAGTCCCGATCATGGGAGAAAACTCACCACTGAACAACGACCGCTAAGTTAGTTACCATCACGCTGATCAGGGACCTAGGGTCATCCAGTACTTTCAGACAGAAGTGCCCAGGCATGCTAGGAAAATCAATACTTGCAGGTCTATAAACATCACCAACACGCATTTGAGCAGCAACTGTTCAAATTCAGGTGAATTTGTCTTTCTGAAAAGAGGACAAGCAGGGGATAAGCAATTTGCCCCTGTCCACTGTGTCCTGACAGGCAAACCCATCCCTCTGGGCTCGGTTCAGTCTAATCCAGGAGCTTTCTGGGACCAGTCAATGTCTGCAGTGTTCTCTGGATCCTCAGGAAGTCTCCCGTTCTCCATCAGTCCTGAAGCCAGGCTGTCCATCTGCCCCTTCCTCATCTGAGATGTATCCCACGCTCTCCTGCGCCACAAGTTTCTTTCCCGCTGAACTTTCACACACTCACACTCTTCTGCCTGCCCCATCCCACGTTCTGGGAACTTCTTCCCCCAAGTATGCTCAGATGATCCCCAAGTGCCACAGCCAGGAAAAAGCAAACAAGCAGCCCTCCTCTGCGACACATGACAATCCTTTTGAAGGAACATGACATTTTAACATACAAATAGAACAGATCCTGTTTGTTACAGCCATTTAGAAATTATCTTGGAGCCACTGTTCAACGATTTCAATATAGAGGAGCAGCCAAAGAGGTAAAAGTAATGTCAAAAGTTATTACAAGAGAGAATAAGCAAGTAAACAGAAGGCATGACATCATTTGACTATCATGTGTTTGCAGCTCGAGTGCTGGTCTGGTTAGCTTCTCTCAGAAGAGACAGTAGAGCTCAAGCAAGTACAGCTGGTCTGATTAGCTTCTCTTAAAAGAGATTGAGCAGAATGAGAAACAACATAGCTTCTAATGGAAGATGCATTAAACTTGACTTCATACATGACTACAGCTCAGAAAAACAACAGAAAGGCATGAATGGTATTAAGGAGGTGAATAAAAAGTTATTTACAGCTTCCTATAAACCCAAGAATGGGACACCTCGCAGTTATCAAGTGGCCAACAAAAACAGGCAGAATGAAACACTAAATATGTTCTACACAGGAAGAAGAAATCCTGTAGAACTTACTGCCCTAGATGGTCATGGAGTACAAAAGCTCAGCTACACTCAAAAGCTCAACTGCCCTCAAAAACTCAGCTGGTTACACCAGCTCATAAAAACAGGTTTATAAAGGACCCTCAAATGTTTTACAGCCACTGCTGTTTCAGAAAAGTCACTAACCTTGGTGACTGTCAGAAAGTGGGAGGGCCTACCCTACATTTATACTGTTCTAAACCTTCCCCCCAAGTACATCATTAGCAGGAGCAGGTATGAGAAGCTCCTGAGCCAGCTGGACCTCAAGAATGACTGTAATTTGTCAGACTGGGCTATACTGTCATTTCCAACTACTGTTTTTTATTTCTGTATCTCTCGCTGGCATAGATGACTACAAATGTCTGGGTACCATCCATGTGCTCCACTTCCTAGATAGCTTCCAGAACAATTTCCACCAGTTTCAAGCCATCAGGTCTGACATGCAACGTAACTATAATCAGCTCACGCAGCAGCAGCATGGCGATTTACAGCTCACCTAAAGTCTGTACTTTTCTGCAACAAAACGTAGGGTCTCCTTCTTTTAGGAGCTTTAAGAATGTCTTTAATTCATAACCTATCCCCCAGGAAACCTTGCTTTACATAAAATCTCTTGCCTTTGTAGCATTAAGAAAGCTTTTCCTAAATTAATTACCAATAGGAAAATGATAGAGTCGGCCAGCCCCACTGCCAGCACCAGGACAGATCACAGTTCTCCCGCGGGGAGCCAGTTCATCTACAAATAATCCTAAGGCAGCGAGTCCCCAGTATAATTACATGCTGCATGTAAGGGTAGTTCCTCTTGTTCGCTTAAGCTGCCTGCTTTATACTTTGTTGGATGCTTCCAATTTCTCACCTTAGGATATCCAGTGAGTAACCAGTCTATTCACTTTCACTACTCCAATGAGAAAACGTACTGCATGATATTTCCATATTGTTACTGCTTGGAACAGCTACAAGCAGTTTCCAGAAGTATAGATAGCCACCAGAAAGCAAAAAAGCAGCTCCATCTTCTTCCCATCAACTATGTGCATTAAGTTAGAGGTCAAGTTTTGAGAAGCACTTACCAGTTAAACCTGGTTTTAGGGAGTAACCTGACCAACATATGATGACTAGACGGCAGACAACAACAGCAGAGGAACTGAGCTTCTCTCAGTTGTACGTAACCAGCTCTGAATCTCATCAGCATGACTGTCCCAGAGTCCTACAGTTCCCTCTCAAATGCCTCCAGGTATTAAATACCAAGAACAATCTCAGTAGCAACCACCAGAACACATAATATAGCATTGTAAAGCACATTGTCATTACTGAGCTTAAAAAGGAAAGGCAGATGTGCATACCTTCAGTAGAAGTTATTTCAAACGTGAAATCTTCTCCACAGACAGAGAAACATTTGGGTTACAGTTCCTGGAATATATCCAGCTTCAGAAAATTATTTTCATCCAGTGTGAATTCTTTTTCAAGCTTCCTATCCTGGAAAATATTTTTTTAAAGTTACTATTAACCAAAGGTAACTGAGGGCCAAAGATTCCGCCACCCGCCCTGTAAACAAAATTCCACATAACCTTTCAGCCCAAAGAAAAAATTGAGCAAGACTGTAGGTGACTAACACTCTTTGCAAAGCCATCACCACCACGTCAGACATACTGCTTTCAGTTACCACCCCTCCTGTAGCACTGGGCAAACATGAACCTTCATACCAAGCTGTGATAACAGAGGGGTTCACAGCCCCTTCCCCTTCATAGCCCTCAGACTCAGCTGTGAGACTTGAACCTCATTCAAGAACATGTTAGTTTTCTTGACATCACTTCAAAAGAAAGTTATAGGTCGTCAAGGAAACCTAACGGTCATTTTCACTTGTTCCAAGAATAATTGCAGCAACAATACATGTATTTCACATGCGGCCTGGGGCCCCCATCACCTTAAGGAGGCAGCAAGGCACTCAGGTCCAGAAAAGAGTTCACAGTGGTTTCAGAAGGTGATTCACAGAAGGGAAACAGGCAAGAGAACTAAGCTCAGCTGAGCCTACTGCACTGCCCCCACAATTGACAGAGCTGGGGTTTAACCAAGCCTCTCTCCAAATCCAAGTATTCCTCTGGTACTGTGGGGTTATGACCAAACAGAAAATAACAGCAATCACCCCCTACACTGAACGATAACGTTCCCACATTATCCCAATAAAAAGAGTACGCTCACATCATTAGGGCAAATACTCTACATATCTAAACAGCCTTGAAAACCTCAATGGCAGAATCCACAGAAGGCATGACAGCGTAACGCAGAGAGCACCAGCACACAGAACAATATATTTTCTCAGCTTCTTACCAGTACTTACTCAATTGGACATACAATATTCACCCAAAACTGAAGTAATTAATTTGGATGGACAGAATACATTATTTTATTGTGCATATTTAAGGTCTGTAAGTTTGATGCCTTCTGTTTTCCCAGCATTTGTCCTACAAAAGTCTTTTAAACATTATAAATGATAAACTGAACATAAAACAGGGGAGCATAATTCAAAATCATAACCTGAGGCCCAACAATTAAAGTGTTGCTCTGGAAACAAATTGAATTGTTTTCCAGAGAAATCACTGTACACCTCAGATGTATTCAGAATACAGCAAGAATACTCTGAGACAGAGCTTGAGAAAAAGCTACACTTTTTGATTCTACATATCCCCTTAAAAGTCAAAGTCTATTTTGGAAATTAATTTGTAGTTGCAGGTATCTGGTGTATTTACTTAAAAGCAAAGGGGGAGAAGAAAAGCTCCGAAAACTGACTGTAAGTTTGGCAGAGTGCAATTGTTATTTAGAAGTTACTTTATTATGGAAATTCAAAACATCTGCAACATTCTGACACTTCTGTCTGCTGTGCTTGTGTTCAAGATAAACCATATTTGGCTCCTCAAGGTATGTAGTATTTCTTCAGCCCCATTGAGTTTCTATGTTGTCAAAAACAACTTGTCTCATTTCTAACAAGAGAAATCGTCCACCTCAAAGTAACAACTAGTATCTCCAGTGATTTCCTGAAATTGAGTAGAGAATAAGCCCAGTAGATCAAACATGCTCCCCGTACTCACAGATTTTAGAGAAAAATGTAATCTAACTTAGGCTATTAATTTTAAAATACACTCCAGAGTGTGCTATGATTCCCTAGAGTACAGACACGGTAGTAGCAAGGTGAACAGAGATCCAATAGCAAATTCTTTCTAAAAGGCTTCTGTATGGAGACAGCAGCATGCCTAGGTTCCACAATGAAATAATTAAGCATGTCTGGCTTCGGAAAAGCAGAACCACCACAAGTCTTACTGATGTCACAGGAGCTCTCATCTTTGGGAAAACCGCATCACTTCACAGAAACACCTAAATATGTGTTAGTGCCACTGCAATCCAACAGTATGATATAGCTTCTTAATTTGAGGAGATACAGCTTCGAATTAGGTTTAAATTCGAGCTGACTACTTTCCTTATTCCAACAGCACATTTTTGATTCTTTGGAAATCAAATGTTTGTAGGTGGTACTCTGCTAGACCTGCTCCTATTCTTCAGACCTCCAGCATACACACTTCAGGTAAGTTCACTGTGAAAGTACTCACTGGTAACGCAACATGCCTAAAAACAATCAATGGGAAACTGATTATTTTGAATGACAATCAAGAGAATTCACTGCCACGCCATAAAAGCTAAGAGTTTCGTAAAATTCTACAGATCTCTGGTTTAAATGGATAATGAAGCTTTGGAAAGCTCAAAGATGCAGATGGAAACACTCTGAAAGAAAAAACATCAATCCTCGTGATACACAGAACAAGCCAGCTGCTCAGAGGTTGTCGCTGAGTAGCTGCTTGGGCGGAGAGGGGTTCATGGTGGGGAGAAGTTGTCTTTTAAGTTAGCTTTGCATTCCACAAAGAAAAGTGTTTTACATGTGCTACATGTCACTACCCAACATGACAAACACATCTAGCCTGAGGAATCCATGTAACCCCTGTGCTCCTCTGCAGGCACGGCACTGAGCCTGCTTTCACATTCTGGCACAGGGAAACCACGGCACCGCTCCGAAGAGCCTCCAAGGCCTGAGCCCCACTGACTAACACTTACTTGCACATTACCGCCTCCCTGATGAACACTGCATTTCGTGCCACCATGTGATGTCATTACTTTGTCATCATTACCTGTCTTGTAATCACACATCCCCAAAAAAATGGAATACTCTTAGTTATGCAAGCAACTGGTGAAGTTGTTATACAAAGAATGAGAGGCTGATAAACCCACTGTTCAGCATTACTTAGTGATTTCCAGCTTCAAAGCAGTCACACACCAGCCAAACCTTTCAAATAGTCATTAGAACCAACAAGGCAGAAAAAAATTGAACCACTTTCACTTTATGAAAGAACACTGGCAAAACACCCAAGTAACTTGCCCAAACTTTAGTGTGAGCAAAATCTAAAGGAATTCAAGAGACTGCTGATTTACAGCTCCTTTCATTAGACAGCTTTTGTTTCCAAATATCCAAAATAACTAAAAATAACTGCTTCCAAACATATTAACTTAAAGACGCAAATTAAAATATCAACCAAGAATAAAAGTCCAGTTTGTATACAGCTTAGTTCTAAGTCACTATGAAACTTGTGTGTTGCAGCTTTTTTGTACATTTTCCTTCAAACATCCTGCAAGTAAAGCCTATCTTCCCTACCACTGCTGCTCCTTGCAGTCCTTAAGACAGCAGGGTTTTGAGAGATACTGCACAGACTTTTTATGGAATCCACTAAGATAACTAAGAAAAGCTCATTAACAAACAGTCTAAAATCCACTATATAAACTTCAATGCTTCTGAAAGAGCATTTAGCAAGTCAAGGAAAAAAACATGTTCAAAATATCCCAGCTGCTCAAGCACCTCTTGAGCCCTCTTCAGGAAATTTCCACCTGAAATAGGTCTTGCTGAAGGATCTGCAAAACCTATTTACGTGTACCTTTCTACTACTTTGGGTAGCATATGCCAAGAGAACATATATCATAATGGAAAACCAGAGACAATATAGGTACTATACAGGAAGGACTGGCACTACACACCTGCAGCTCAGACCCTCTACTAGGAGCCGACCTGGGGCCAGCAGAGTGGGGCAGTTCTAGCCCAGCATCCTGCCACTGTGCCCACCTCCCCAGGCTCCCGAGGGCCACACAAGCACACAGAAATAGCTCAGGCCTGAGGCAGCAGGCTCCCTGACATCTCTGATGGAGAAGGATGACTCGGAGCCAGCCCTATAAGCCTGCCAAGTCAGCCTGAATCCAACTAAGACAGCAGCATGGGCAACAGGAGAGCTTGGATGCTTCTTGTAGTGCTCCTCTGTTTAGAAAAGGCAAGACATTAAAAAGAAAGAACACATAAGGAACTCGTTAGTAAGCAGAGAACTCTCCTTGGGCTCCTCCTGCTTTGGTACCTGCTACTATGGGGGAAGCAGGGAGAAGCGATCGAACTGCACCAAGGCACGCGGCAGCTGGAGCACTGCTTCCCTGCGGTAAATCCATACTCACAATTTCTCCTAATTAACTACTATCAACACAGGACTGTTTATCTGGAAAAGGCATTTGAAGAAAAAAATACTGAGGAGAATTAGAATTCCTAGATAGAAACAATCAAAAGGTATATTTAGCTCTTAAAAAGACAATGTGAAAGCAAAGGCCAGCTATTCTAATGGCTTGGGCATAAGAAGAGAGAAGCAAGACTCTTGCCTTCCCCATATGTACTGGCAGCACCTCACAGTAGTCAGGAGCACGATGTAAGCGTATGAAAAAAGGACATGCATGTTTTGATAATACTATATAAAAAGCAGCTATTTTGAAAGAAATTTTAAGTCTTCCCACTGCCTTAGTTACTTTCATATGGCTGATCATAAATACCAAGCAAGATTAACTACAGCTTATACAAAAGGTTGAATTTAATGTCCCTCAGGTCTTCACTAGTAAAGTTAGAATTTTAGTTACCCAAACTAAGGCAAAAAAGCATTTCTACAGGGTATCTCCATTGCAATTAAAGAAGTAAACAAAGGAACAGGTAGTTTACATAAAAGCAATAACAGTCACAAACAATTCTCCAGTCAATTTTATCTCCACTTGCATGTATTTTGGAGTTCATTCAGCCACTTCCCACCTACTTTTTAACAGCACTGACAAAAAAAATTATCATAATCCAAAGGAAAAAAAGCCCAGTGTAAAGCAGTCATCCTTTCCATCTCTTCCTCTTCAGTGCGCCAAGTGAGAAATACAAGTATATTTTAAGTCACTCCAGAGGCTTGCCCGTTCATGGGCTTTTATATTATCAACACTTGCATCAAGTTCCTGAAGTTGGACTTTTCTGAGATCATCAACTCTTTCCTAACCCTACTTCTCTCAAGATAACGCCACCAGGAATTCAGGGACAAAAGGGTGTAATAGTTGTAAAATTGTCAAGGAGAATAACAAAAAAGATTATTCATTACTTCCAAAAGATGGGTGAAAAATCAGGGTCCTTTTTATGCCTTCTAGAAAGCTGTCAAGAGTTCACCCTCCACAAAAGACAGTATCATTAAAACAAACATTTGGCAATCAGTTCATAGGCACTAAGGAAAAGAGTCCCCGGCAGTATTCTGCTGAGCACGGGTACCACACTAATCCTCATCTACAACTGCAAAGACAAACATCAAGCGACCAAGATATTCTAGACTAATTTTAGACCACGAAATCCTGCATCCTGCTACTAACATACATGCAGCCCCAAGATCACTTAAACAATGTTTGGTCTTTTCCACTTCCTCATTTCACAACACCACCACCACCCCCCCACAAAAACACGCAAAACAAAACAAAAAACTCCATCCACCAACTCTCCTGAGACTCAACCATAATATGGGAAGTTAAATATTCCCATAGTCACTAGTTGTAACAGTAAATAAATACAACAACTTACAGAAATGAACCACTGAACAGTTAATGGATACTCCTGGCATTTATTAGTATACGTTGAACATTATGCAGGGCACTATTTTTTCAGAAATGATGCTGTAAAAGTTATAGGGAATCCTTCTCCAACATCTATTGCCACTTAATGTCATTTTCAGAATTTAGGTCCCTGCACATTTTCAGAGCACTTGGGATCTTACAGAAAATGCTGAAAAAAAACCCCAAAAAACAAAAATCTACCATCCTTTTTAAATTACATACGTTTTGAAATAAAGATTCATATCTCACTAAAGACTAAATTCTTTCCTTGCTGAATTCAAAGTAATTAATGGCAGTTTTGGAAAGAGATTAAACACGGCCGGTTGCATTTTCAGAGGCTGCAAACTTACAGCTTACCATCCAAGGGGCCATTTTCACATTTCTCTCAAACAATAATGAAGACTATCTGGTGTCTCATGCAAAGATCTAGTTTGGTTTTAATACTTCCCACAGAAAGAAAAATAGTAATTTTAAGTTTTATCAACCCCTTAGTATAATTTTCAGTATCAATAGTATTTTTGCAGCAACAGTACTGTCTGCACTCCAATCTCACCTATTTTATCATAGTCCTTCAGTCATATAAAGGGTATGAAATACCAATTAAAGAGTCAGCAACTAGTTTAATCTTAGATTAACATTTTAATATTATTGTAGTTTTCTGGTAACAGAAGAATTCCTTTAAATAATTAGTGTAGGTATAGACCCTCCCATTTCAAGAGACTGTAAAATATTTGCCTTTTTCCACTCTCCCTAGAATTCATTTTCTACCCTAACTGTAAGAACAGACAGCCTGCCCCTCTCTACCCAAATGCTGATGTCCATTCCCAGCCTCTGCACTTCATTTCTCAGACTTCACACACACACTCTTAACAGAAAATATCCGTTTAAAACACACCCTTTATAAACTCAGATTCAGAGTGACTGCAAATTTATTTTCCCCTCCATCTGGACATTTGCAAAATGATATGCAAATCATGAGATACATGAAATGATACTGGTAATTATAGTAACTGGTCTCGGTTACTTCTATTTTCAACTTTTGGCCAAGCACTGCGAATGTCTTTCACAGAAGCTGACCCATCCACAAAAACAGCATGTTATGGTGACAGAGCTTGCAGGAAATCTTTTCCAAACTGCTAAGCCCAATGCAGGATGAATGTGAAGTCATCATGGTTTTTTGAGTCAGACAGTAAGTCTGTAGAAGGCCCCATCCACAAGGTCAGGCATAACCAGACAACTAAAAGCAAGCTGAAGATTATCTAGTGCAATTTATGACAATAAACTGCCGAACGACACCAGAGCTGTGGCAGAGAAGAGAATCAGGGACAGTGTTTTACTGTCAAATGTGCCAGCTGGAAAGAAGGTAGAGTCTACAATAAATCACTTGCAGAGGTATCGAAGGCCCCAAAAAAACATCCTACCGTTTCTCACCTAGCATTAATAACAGAAGTGTCACCCTGAAGCCCAGTGATTCACAAGGCAGGGGAGAGTGTCATTTCAAACAATTTTTTTCTGCTGCCAGTGTAGTGTACTGCTCTTTCACACTCCCAAGCTGATATTTAACTCAGTTATAATCCATTTTAAGAATCTGTCAAGCCACTCAGTAACTAAACAAGCTGAGGAAAGTTGCCAGTTTAATACATAATACCATGCTGCTACCTCACAAGAATTTCCATTTTCAGTATTTTTATCATCAAGATCTCCCCAATAAATTTGATAATTTGGCTTATCAAGATTTTTTGACTGCACAACTTAAGTCACCTAAAAAGGGCTCAACTTTTGAGAAGAGTTAAGTAAACACTCTCCAAAATTCAGAGCACACTATAAATGTCTCAAGTCATCCATGATGAAGTCTGCAGACACATCTGAAAGTCTTCCTCCTGTGACTACTGGAGAAGGGAGACAAAGCCATCATTCTGGGCCCAGTTCATATCAGAAAAGGCACAAGACACTCTTGAGAATCACCCTTGTTTATCCAAGTTCTTGTTCTAGAAAACCCTAAGTCTCTATACTATTCCATTCAGGACAGAAATTTATTTAAACTCAACCAAGAAATAATAAAATGGATGAGCTGTAACTGCATTTCAGTAACACAATCGAAACCAACGTTTGTTCAACTAGTACAAAGCTCCACTACAGGAACCTGCTCAGTGCTGCTCCTGCAGAACAGCCTGCCTCCTTCCCCTCGCACTCCACATTGCTGCTTCTCAGAGACCAAAGAAAGTTCAGGTAAAATTACAACAAACCTCAATCCACAGTCAAGTACAGTCACTAGCATTGTACCGGGCACACACACACTATTATAACTGGTAAGGAAAAGCAAGCAGATCAAACTCATTCTATGAAGAATTTCAATTTTAGTTTTAATATACAAAATACACAGTGAATTAAAAACTTACACTTGCTCAAATTCTGCAATGCTAAAAACCAAGCTTGCTAAACTTTTCAGGTACAGTGAGACAAAACCACCCAGGCACAGGCCATGTGGAGGGGATGTGGGGACAGGATGAAAACTGTTAGCAACTACAAAATGCCTTGCTGGGGGAAGAAAAAAAAAAAAAAAAAAAAAAAATCACATGGAGCCCAAGGCTGACAACATCTATTTCTAGAAGACACATAAATGTATAAAAATACCACCTAAAATTTATCATGCTCCTATTCAAGGCACAAAAAGAATCTATTTCAATGAAGACATGCAGTTATAAGAAAACATGGCATGCTCAACAGTATAAAAGTAATTCTGATAAAACCTGGAAGTACTGAAGCTTCTGTACATTTCACCATAATCTCTCACACATCTTCCACACTTCAGGCCTTGCTGCTGGGAATGGTCAAGGTCTCTTCTCTATTTTCACCTTTGCTGTCATTTGCAAAAAACCAACAGGGTAATCTGTCTATTTGGTCAATAGCACATGCAACACCTTACATTTGTCAGAGCCAGAGAAAAAGAGCACAGAAAAAGAGAAATAATTTAATCCTGCATCAGTTATTTGCCCTGCCTAAAGCAAGTGCTTTTGAATTACAGCTCTAGAACAGCTCGACTCAATCTCTGAACTCCCACTGCCACACCTCTTCCCTTGGACCCAAGTCCTCGGTGTGCCAGCCTAGGGTGCCAAGCGGGCAGGAAGAATCCAGCGAGGTAGTAAACAGTGCAGGCTGCAGGCTGTTTTGTCCAATTTGGTGCCCACGACCTCACCAAGTCTTCACAAAAAAAAGCCTGTGCCAGAAAGGCACAAACTGCTATGAAACCACACTAAGTCTAGTTTGGCGTCCATGCATTTGATTATAGTCACACCATCTTTCTACACTGGCCCACAGAACATCACAGTTCAGCACTGAATTCATAGACAACAACCAAACAACTATGAAGACTGCTCAACTTAACTTCCCCAGCTTTAAAAGACTCATGGCTGGACTTAGAGAAACACATGGCCTCCACTTTCTTAAGCCAGATCTTACATCAGTTCAGTGTGCTTGCACCACAGCTACACCCAGGAACTCAGAATGTATCGTCAATTTTCAAGACTCTTCCCCAGAAGTGCATTTATAGGGTCTAGCACACAATAATTTAGCCACCAAACCTGCAACTGAAAGGAAGTAAGCCTCACTGGACACAGTACGAACTGATGAGCACTGCCTTGAAAGGTGATTCCAATTACTACTCCAATGAACTGCTGGGAATGGCATTCCTTCAAAAGAAAGTCAAAAACTCCTCAGACTGGGGAATAAAAAAAAAAAAGCCAAACTGTTTACACCCCTGTAATATCATCCCTGTTCTTGCTTGGTTTTGTTTCTAAGACTGTAACAGAAAGATGCAAAAATGTCTTGTTTACTTCTACATAAACATTTCAAGACGCCACCTGAACTGATGATCCCATGTAAGATACATGCATAGTACCGAAATTACAAAAATCCCATAAAGAATATGCACAGCAGAAATCATGTTGCAAATAGGGGTGGGCGGGGGGGGGGAGGGGGGGGGAAGAGAAACACACTCTTTCCAGAATTCTTACTTTTAAGGCATGTCAGCTGTGCATGTGGCAAGAGCTATGCTCTTTCTGAAATTAGTAAAACTGCAAGCAAGGCTCCTGATGCGCACTACCACTTAACATCAATTTAATGATTTTTTTTAAAAAGGAGCTTCCCTATTATACTGATGGCTATTTGCCTGCCATTTTCTCTGAAATTCAACTTGCATAACAAGAGCTCTGAGAACATTTCTTTTTGTACTAGCAGAGAAACAACTTTGCAGAGTAAATGGAAAAAGTGTCTGGTTCCAAATCCTCCAAGGCGGCTTTGGCAGCCTGCTGCTGACAAGTAGCATACTCCTAGGCCTCAGGTCCATGGGAAGCTGGGAGGAGGAGAAAGAAAAAAAAAAAAGCACTGACTGCTAAGTTGTTTGGTACCTATTAAGAGAGTTACTAGCTAACCAGCCAGAAGAAATCTGTCTGGCAAGCTCCGACAGTAACATGTTTTGCACCAACAAAAAGGCTACAGATCTCCTGGGCAGTCTTCCACATGAGCCTAACTTGCCAGAAGGAATCAGCAGTAAGTAAATTTACCAACTGAAAAGATCCTCATTTTTGCTTCATCCCATTCTTTTATTATTATTTATTTTTAAAAGCCTTTCTCAAGTTAAGAAGATCACTGCATAAACATCTCCCACACACCACATAACAGCTCTGAAGAATAAAAATTGTCCACTGACCAGAAAGTCTCCCTTCCTGAAGAAAGTCTTCCTATTACCCAAATGGGTATTTCAGGTTAAGAGGGAGAGGACGGGAGGAACAGGGATAATGAGGGAGTTTCAGTTTTGTTTGCAACTGAAACGGAGCCAGTACCGTGGCTGGCAAGTGGAAGGTGAAGTTTCATTATGTTCCCCCGGAGTCTCCTGAACACACCAAGTTTGTAAAGAAATTTGACATTTTTCCTTGAGCATTCACAGTCTTCTTTAAGGCTTTTTTCCACTTGCTTCCAGCAGTATTTTAAACCACGTTCTCCTGCTGGAAGCAAGGTCTATTTAGAAATTTTTGTAACATCTCAGAGAATAATTTCAAAGCATCTGTGCCAGCCTGCAGCAGCCACAGAGCACGCTTCCACACCCGCAGCCCTTGGAGAACCAGAGCTAGCCCACCACCATGCTGTGCATAGCCTTAGGAAGACTGAGAAAGGTACCCAGCTTCGACCAAGCCCAATACTGCAAAATACCCTCCACCACCTCACACAACCAGGCTGACAGAGAGGCCAACCACCACTACTTCTATCTGTAGATGCAAAAGCATCCATCACCAACCCAGACAAATGGCACATAGATTAGAAGATTCTTCCGGGTGAAGGGTCTGTCCTGCTTATTCCCCACTTTCAACATTCTCGTTTTCTTTCCTTTCCCTCTGACGGTCAGGTCAGAGCACATTCAGACAGAAAACTCTATTCCCCCTTTTCTGGAAAGGGTATTTCCCACCTGAGGTAGCTTAAAAGAAAAATCAGCAAGCATGTGGACTATCACAGATACAGTCCATTAAGTGTCATCCAAAACTGAAATTGATACGACGTTAATTGGCAAATGACAATGCAGCTAAAGCTTACTCTGCAAAAGCCAGGAAATAGAAAGCAAAAATACAATCAACCACACGCAGCTGTACTGACTGTGATCTCTGGAACTGGCTGTTACCCACCAGGGACTCACCACAAGAATGATTCAGACCGTTTTGAAGAAGCAGATAGAAGCACAGGGCAACTGCGTTGTTTTATGGGCTGTGGTGTGTCCCACAGAACTGGATGCTTTTACTCGGGTGCTTGTGTAACCCTGGGCTCGTGACAGCCACGCTGACCAATTCACAGACCATCCTCAGCGGGTGCCAGGGCTCGCACTGCGATAGGAGGCACAACAGACATGAGTCCAGAAGCATCACAGGCTCCTATGCCAAAACATAACGATGCAAATACAGTCAATGGGCTGTTCCTGTCGAGGACTAGAGCCCGGCAGCAGTCTTGGGGCACACAACAACCCTCAAGTGCTTGTTGCCCTGTATGGTACGGTTCGAGAGACTCCTTAAAACAAAGGCAAGGCATGGCAGCTTCATGCAAATCAAAGACAGTTGTGCACAGCACCGTTTACAGTTTAGCAGCTTTCACCTTAATGAGGATATGAGCCAGCAGTTTCCTATAGCAACAGTCACAGAATGGAGACGATAGAAGGGTATCTCTGGAGACCATCCAGTCCAGTCTGCTGCTTTTCAAAGCAGGGCCAGCTGGAGCTGCCTGCCCCGGGACCGCGTCCAGGCAGGTTTTGAACGTCTCCAAGGATGGAGACTCCATCACCTCTTTGGGCAGTCTCTGCCTGTGTTCAATCACTCTCACAATAAAAACGTGTTTTTATTCATTCAGTTTACCATATTTCAATTTGTGCGCACTGCCTCTTGTCCTGTCACTGGGTACAGCTGAGGAGAGCCTGGCTCCATCATCTTTACTCCCCCATGAGGGACTTATACACACTGATGAGATCCCCCCTGAGCCATCTCTTCTCCAGGTTGAACAGCCCCAGCTCTCATCACATGGCAAATGCTCCACTTCCTTGATCAACTTTGTGGCTCTTTGCTGGACTCTTTCCACTGCATCGATGTCTCTCTTGTCCCACAGAGCCCAGCACTGGGCTCAGAACTCCAGATGTGACCCCACCAGTGCTGGGCAGATGAGAAGTATCACCTCCCTTGACCCGCTGGCAACACTGTGCTTGCTGCAGCCCAGAAGGCTGCTGGTCACTTTCACAGTGACGGAACATTGCTGGCTTCTGGCCAGCCTTATGTCCACCAAGACCCCAAGGTCATTCACCGCAGAGCTGCTTTCCAGCAGCGCAGCCCGAGCCTGTACTGGTGCATGGGGTTATCCCTCCCCAGGGGCAAGGCTTGGCACTTCTCTTAGTGAACCTCATGAGACTGCTGCTGGACCATTTCTCCAGTCTGCTGAGGTTCCTCTGCACAGCAGTACAGGTCTGTTAAGCACTCCTCCCAGTTCTGTGTCATGTGAGCACATCTGGGATGCATTCATTCCAACTTTTCAGAAGATATGCTGTAATTTGTCAAGGGACAGGTAAGCGTGCATCATTCAAAAGGGGAAGAATCAAGCTTTTGGAGACGCACATACTTCACAACCGCAGTTCTGCATTGGAGGTGACCAGAATGGTATTAATGCGCTGAAGAGCGGAAGCAAGGAAAGAGTTGTTAGTGAACCTGTTCAAAACAACTGAAAAATATACTCCAGACACACAAACAATCTCTTTGAAGTAATTCTTTCTCCAGCTCCTACCAGCCACCAGCTGCTGTCTTTGAAGGGATTTTAGCCTGGTCAGACTGAGGCAAATCTTGATGATGTTTTAACTGACACTGCATAGAGCATGAATTAGATGATAGTATCTTCTGAATGTATTTTAGTGCCTCAAGTTCTCTCCTGCTCCTAAGGCCCTGCACACTAACAGCACTCAACTGTTTCTTTTCTCCTGCTGTTGCACACACAACTTTCGTTTCTTGAGGATTTAACCACTGTGACCTGCCAAAAGACAACTGCTTGCAATACACAGACTACCTGTGTTACAGTACTCTGTATTACACTACTTCCAACCTTTAGGTACTGAAGCATCACTGCTCTGCTGCGTCTTTGCACATCCACACCCCAGGCTGCCATCCCTTCAAACCCCACCGCAATCGTGTGGCCCCACTACAAGGTTACTGGCTGTTACTTGTGGCCTCTAGCTGCCTCTGCAGTTCATCATGACCAATACTTCCAGTCCCACCACCATCCTGCCCTCATCTTCCAGCTCCATGACCCCATCAGTGTCAACTGAACTTCTCCCAGCACTTACTACAGCCAGAAGCCTACTACAGGTGGAGATGGCAGAGTATAGTACAAGCCCCATTCTGTCAGAGCTTGGATCTGGCACCATGTCTTGCTGTTGAAGCACACCCACAATTCAGGTAATAGGTGACTTAACAGCAGTCTACTCTTCTTTGGGTTCAAAATGCTCAGAATCTACATTTCAGTCTGTCAGGGGAAGAGAATCGTGAGCTACTCTATTTCTAGAGCTCACTCTCAATCTCTTTAGGATCCTACTTCAGACTCTTTAGGAATGTACTCTCAGTGCTTGTTTCCAAGACAAAACAACGCTGACAAAAAAATTTCCTTATTCACCTTATAACATAGCCAAGATTAAATCAAAGGTCTGTACTGACTCCTTACATTCACACAAGGCATGAAGAACGGTGAACAAACCCCAACAGAGAAAAGGAAGAGCTCGCTACCTAAATAAATACTACAGCTCAAGAAGAGAGATTTTTTTTTTGTAGATTATTATGAAATTATACCTGAGAGGTCTGTGGTTCTCCAGACAAACTAAAGCAGCACTGGAGATTTCCTGCTGTATCTAATAAGCATTGAAGCTGTTGAAGCCCACCACTATAAGGAGAACTGCATTTCAGACAGTCATGTATCTCCTTCCTACCAGCTATACTTCTCCTGGGAAGTAGCTGTCCATGGAGTCACAAGAAGGCAAAATAAAAAAGAGTAAGTTAAAGGCAGGAAATACAGCACGCCTCTTCACCAACCTTCTACTTCTTTGTAGCCCACCTAATCTGTAATTTGCAAGTACTTAGACTTCATTAATACGCACTGCTCCAAATTCAAATTGGTTATCATGTCTGCCTTTGGTAGTCAGGCTATCTTTGATGGTAATAGAAAATTCAACCTTATTACAGAGGAGCCTCTCTTACCTGAAAGAATGATTTCACTTTAGAAACCTACTTGCAGACACCTTTTGAAAGCCAGATCTTGGCAGGCTTACCATCACTCCCTCCCTAAGCATAAGAGTGTCACATCAACCCAGTAACAACAAAAATAGATGTTATGGAGCGTTATCTGACATGCTCCACATGCTTTCACAAGTAATGCTAACATGGATAAGCATTATTTTAAGTATGGTCTGTTGCAAGCAATAAAGCCCAATATATAAAATAGCAAGATACAAATCTGTCTTCTACAGGTACACAGAGCCTTAATCTCCCAAGACCAAACATTTGGGCATATCAGTTGCAACCTTAGTGCCACAATGAAACTGTAGCTTAGTACTACAATGAAAGACTAAGCATAAAGCCACGAGAAACACAGAAACCAAGGTTTTGTTTATAGCCTATGAAATAAATAACAGTTCACATGGCAAACCAAAGTAGGCCTTAGGTGCAAGAATGCAATTCTACAAGCAATAGCTGCAGTTAAGTTAAGGAACTAAGATGAAATAAGCAGCCGTCCTTAATACAGCAGCCTGAAAGAGACCAAACCAGCCTTCTCTCTTCCCAAATTAAGCTCATGCAATGAGCTCATCCTTGCTTGAAACAGCTAGCTATTCGTTTAGTGAAAATAAAGCCAAGGCACATTATATATGAAAGGTTCTCTATGAAACTCTGCAAGAGGCATCACTGCAGTTTCAGGACACATTTAGAAGTTGCAGGACATGAATAAAACAACTATTTTAGCATCAGAATTTTACATAAATATATTCTCATTCATCACTATTCTCTTTGTTCCCATCCCTCACTCATTTGTCCAATTCTTTTTTACAACTCTGAATAAAAGGCAAAGCAGCATACACTAGAGTCTTCAGAGGCAATGATGGTTCCAGCAGCTGTCCACACACACCACTTGGCACACACGTCCCACTGGACATCAAACTCTTACGATCTCGGCAATTTCTGCTAAGCTGTGACTGCCCATGTACACATCAAAGTCTCAAGAACATAAAACACAGAAATGAATTATAGCCTTTATTCCCTCCTACAACTGAGCAAACGAAATTATAAATTGTCTCTATTGTACTCAGTTAGCTTTGTAGTTAGCTATTATCATAGTATTGTGATAACTTAAATACTTAAAACCTGTGAAAACTAGTATCTTATACCATGTTTCAGTCTTCATCAGAAAAATGGACTTAGTTTATAATTATTACTTCATCTTCTTTCCATCCTCTGAGTGTCTCATAACCTTCAGAGTGAACAGCCAAACAGTCAGAAGTTTCCGTTTTGTACCAGTTAAAGATGCATCTCGGGGGGGGGGGGGGGGGGAGCAGAACAAAGGAAACAAAAAGAAAAAATGAAAGAAGAGGATTTTGCCTGTAGGCAACTTTCAGAGCAGAAGGCCAGCAAAGCTTTGTCTGAATGGCAGAATGGTTTCTCAAGGTCTCCTGGAGTGGAAGCAGCTTCCTCTAGTGAGTGTACCCCTGAAGTCCACTGCAGGCATCTGCTCCCGCCTTCCAAGCTTCGGCTACTTCAAAAAGGAAAGGACAGGTTTTCATCCTGCCAGACACAGGCAAATACCTCCTCAATAACGAGAAGAGTCAAAGCTCCCAACTGAACTTTTTCACACTACATCAACCTGGTATCCCAACCACTAGCCCATGGTAGCGTTTAAGCAGAGACCACAATACATTTTATTAATGATGTTTTCGGGAAAGATTTAGTAGTTGAATTTTAGTATTTCAGAACTACCAAATCCAGTGCTGTATACTCAATTAACAGTTAGGCTTCCCAACATGGAGAGACCGGTGCCGTACGCAGCCATGCTGAAATCCACCCTGCAGCCCAGCAGCACCAGCTGGCTCTTAACTCACGCTCCTCCTTCTGCCGTGGTACCAGCTCTGCAGCTCCTCTTCCCTCTAACCTTTTCTTCGCAGCGTTCTGGCACAGCATTCTTCTGCCACATTGCTCAGGGTTTGCCTTGTGACTCTCTCCGCCCCCAGCATCAGAAAACAGTAGAGGAAAATCTGTCCCAAGTCCTCATCTGCTCAGAAACGGTGTAGTACAGGTGCCCTCTGAGGTCGTACAAGAGGCACTCGGGTCGCTCCCTGGCTACAGCGAACACGTGAGGAAGAAGATGGAAACACTGAACAGAGGATTCTGTTAATCTTCAAATATTACCATATAACTAAAGATGAGTTTCAGCTTAATGAGAGATTGCTTAGCCCAGGCTGTTGATTTGAAAACTTACATACACTCATTCTTAGAATTTATTCTTAAAATAGTATTTCATCAGTTAGCCAAGAGCCTGCTTTTGTCGTCTTCTTCTGAGCTAGCAATATGAATTTCTTCAGTTTTTCTTAACAGCTAACTGACAAATGAAAGAGACCTCCATGTCTACATTCCTTGGACACAACCAGTAAATCACAAGTACTGCAGCAGAGAGTCTGGTATACCAGCACAGTAAGGGGTTGTGTTGTTTTTTCTTTTAATAAAAAACTGCTGCAGGCAAAAAATGATGAAGGCCTCTCTGTTATACAAATATGCACACAAAATTAAGAGCTACTTGTAATTATTCTATGCTTCTGAAGTTCCCTAATAAAGAGATCATATCAAGAAGTACTTTGTTTTGATGATCGACTTTATCCCCATCTAGTATCTAGTTAAAGAGTCTTCTAACTGACGCCCTACCCCATGCTAAGGACAAAATTTGCACAGCTTCTTTATTTAAATGTTACATTTTTAATTAAATTCAACACACCCAGGCACTGAAGAAACTGCAGTGCTTAAAAAATGCAGGAAAAAGTTAGCCAGAAAAATATACCAAATGCACCGTGAACATAACTGCACAAAAAAGGTCTCTTTTTCTCCTAGGTCAGTCAAAAGCATAAACACACACCAAAGAATTAAACTCCACCACCTACCAGCTTCATGTTAGCTATAAGGGCATCGTGATGTCAACATTTTTAGCCTGTACTTCTCTCTATCACTAGTAATTTAAGAAGATTAACAGTCAAACATTTTCAGTTATTACTCTCTCTGTTTACACAGCTCTAGAGTCCATCTCCCCCATGGAAGCAGGCATCAGCAGCATCTACAAGGAACCCTGGGGAAATTTCTGTGTTCCACTTTAAAGATTAACCTTTAAGAATAAGTTTTGCATCTTGATTTAAAAATTAAAAAGCTAACACACAATCATTGTTAAAACAAGCAAAACAAAATCACGCGGGTTTTTGAAGTGTCGATTTACATGTCTTGCAGGGCTCGTCAGAGCCTCCTCCACTCCTCATTCCCTTGCACGGCTTACATTAGTAAGCAAGACTTTGATGCCACTTAGCCTGTTTACTACATGTTGTTTAAGCAACAAATTAATTTTTTTCCTGATAGCCACAGTTAAACCCTTCAGAAATAATTACTATTAATTAGACTATTACCTCAAAAGTGAGATGCTAGTATTTACTGGGGCACACAAGCAGCATTTTTCAGAAAACCCAGCTGGACAGAGTAATCTACCACATTGATCTCTGGACCCCAGATATTTTATTTTTTGCTGCACACACAGAATAAGGCAATATTACAAAAGAACCATCATTCCACTCAGACTACTAGATAGTGAAACAATAGCATTTGCAAACTAAGATTTCCTGTTGCACTTTACAAGAAGATCAAGAGCCGTATGTTTCAGATACATCTATTTTATCAGTACAGCGATGTCCTCAAATGAGGAAGAAAAACAACCGCTTGCATTCCTTTAATGGTCCTTTATACAAGTTCAAAGCTTCAAAACTGCATTTGTGCCTCTACCTACATTCTTAGCATGCTGCAGTTTTTACCAGAACGTTCTGACATTGTACTGTTCTACCAACCAACTACATGGAAACGAGGCACAATACTGCTTTGTCAAAACTGTAACAAATCAGTGCCTTAAAACAGGCTATTAAACAATGTATGCATTTCCTTAATCTTTCAGGACACCGTATAGACACAGTCGACACAAAGTTTATGTAGTTCTACAGCTAAAATAAATATTAAGACACCTCAGAAGAAAAAAATCTTACAGATGACAATGGACCACCAGCCCGTTTTCCCTGCATGGCACCACTTAAACTGTATGTATGGGCTAAGCTTCGCGAGTCAGAAAACTTCTTGAAAGGAAAACAACCATGTGGAAATTTCAGACTCACCCTTTGAAGTTTGACAGGCTTTACCTGCACAAATAAACATAAAAGCTCAGGTTGCTCTTGAAATCACAAACCAGAATTATACACCGATGATGTTAGGCCATAGTTTGCCATGTATTTAAACTTGCACTGCTGACAAAAGAAAAAGTTTTTCTTTTCCATGCACTATTAGCAGAAAAAAATTTCAGATTAATCACTCCACGAAACTGGTTCACAACAGAGCTGCACAAATGCTTGTTCCAGCAAGGAAAAGTGACAAAGGACCAGTATGAGCAGCAAGAAGTGAACAGCTTTTCAGCAGTAGTGCCAGCTTAAATGCATGTCAAACTAGGGATTTAAGCACAGATTCTAAGTAGAAGTTCACATTGTAACTAAATGCCCCTCATTATAACCAAAACCACTAATAAAAAACACAGATTCTATAACAGAAAAGGTGAGTATTTCAAATGACTGAAAAAGATTAAATTTATTTTTCCAAGTTTAATAAAGAACTCTAAGCATTGTATAAGCTTTGGGAAAATAAATTAATATCAAGCTTGCACAAAAGATCATCAGTAAGCACTCTCAATCTCTATAAATACCTCAGAGAATGCAAATTACACTAGCTGTAGAAACAGAGTATCATCCTGGCCATCCCCTCTGACTAGCATAAAACCTCGTGTTCAAGCTTGCTTGGTGTTGCAACTAAATACTCAGTTACAAGGAGTCATCCTAAGATATTAATTTGCATATAACACTCAAAGTCTATTTGAGTAACAATTCCCAAGTCAGAAATTCCATTTCAAGCAAAGCATGCTATAAGCAACAGAAACGTTTGCCCTGTTGTTGCAAAGACAGGCATTCCCTCCACAGCCAAGAGCACTCACCACCCTAAATTTCCTAAGAACAGCCAGCACCTCAATGGGCCTCACAAGCAACTCGGCTCGAGTCAACTACCTTCCAGTTAATTTAAAACCTGACTTCTCAAGCTATGAAGAATACAGCAGGCTATCAACCCTTCTAAAGATGAGAGAGTTCCTTTTGCTTTCTACAGATTCTGAAAGTAAGGTGTGGGTTGCTTCCTCAGCTGGAAAACACTATAATGACATTTTAAATAATGTTCTTGTTGCCTTCTATATCTGAATAGCATGATAAAGCACCATCTTAAGAGATGTCTCTCACAATTTAGCAAGCTGGCACATTTACACATGCAGTGTAATGCTGTACAGAGACACCAGCTCAAGTTTCGAAAACAGAGAAGGCACATCAGCACTGCACTGAGCTGGAGGAGAGGTAATGGGACTCCATCCAGCTCTGCATCTTGCTCAGCCACACGGTAGAGACGTTACCTTGGGAGCCTAAGCCAAATCTCCCTCCGCTGCTGCATGTAACAGTCCAAGAAAGAACAAAGAAGTGGTAAAGGAAAGGGAAGCATCCTAGGTTTCAAGTAAGAAATATCATTATAGAGAAACAGCTTGTGGCATTTAGTCCCTGAAAACAGGCAGCATCCGCTGCCTCAAAATTAGGTACAAAAAACCAATATGGGACTACAGGAGCATAAGAAGGCTCTTCACCCAATCCCAACAGTATACTTCACAGTATATTAAGGTGGTGTTCAGCATTACGCATAAACAAATGTCTTCCCCTCTTATTTAATAGGTAAAACACCCATGTCAACTCTTGGCCTAATCGATATCCCTGACATCAGGATTGACAAGTTACATACAGGCCAAAAATTGTGAACGAGAAATACACTGAGAATTCCACACATATCATCAGACTTCCCCTTGCTTTTTTTAGATATATCAGATTACCCAGTATGGTTTCTCTTTTCTCTGCCCTGTTATTTTCTCTAATCACATACCTCAAAATTGTCTCTAGCACTAACATACATAATATGTTGCCATTTTCAGGCATAGCATCCATTCCCATTATTAACTTTCAATGTTATTTTGGCTTATTACTTCACACACTGAGATGAATTTCCACAGTCCTTCCATCAACACTGCCTGGTCTGCCCCACTCGTCAGCCAGAGTTTAAACCAGCCAACATACATAAATTGTAGGGATTTCCTTCCAGCAAGAATTGCCTTTCATGCATTTTAAAAGTTCAACATGTAGGTCAGCAGAAGACTCCTCCTTTTTATCAAGGGCCTCTGAGATCCTTCTGTTTCTCCAAACACTAGGTATGCTGTTTGGGTCATTAGTGATCTGGTAAAGTTTCTGCTTATCCCAAAATAATATATCCATGACCAGGGCACAGTCTACCAGCTCTAACAACAAACTGTGATTATGCAACAGTATTTTCCTCACACAGCAAATGTTTACTGTGACTGCTAGGTGATTCAGTTTCACTTCACAATTCCTTGCGAAAACTCAAGCATATGTCCAGAGAAGGGCAACAAAGCTGGTGAGGGGTCTGGAGCACAAGCCTTATGAGGAGCGGCTGAGGGAACTGGGGGTGTTCAGTCTGGAGGAGAGGAGGCTGAGGGGAGCCCTCATCGCTCTCTACAACTACCTGAAAGGGGGTTGTGGCGACGAGGGTGCTGGTCCCTTCTCCCAAGTAACCAGCGATAGGATGAGAGGAAATGGCCTCAAGTTGTGCCAGGGAAGGTTTAGATTGGATATTAGGAAAAATTTCTTCACTGAGAGGGTGGTCAGGCATTGGAACAGGCTGCCCAGGGAGGTGGTGGAGTGGCCATCACTGGAAGTGTTCAAAAAACGTGTGGATGTGGCACTTCAGGACATGGTTTAGGGGACATGGTGGCGCTGGATTAATAGTTGGACTTGATGATCTTGAAGGTCCTTTCCAACCTTAGTGATTCTGTGAAACCCCAAGTATATGCTAAGTATTTTTACTTGCTCTTCTAAGACTAAAAATAGTTAGTTTTGTTCTTGGGAACTGCAGCACTTCATTCTAACGTTTTCTTCCAAGTATTTTAAAAAACAGCACTTATAAGCTCACTTCAATTGAGTAAAAAATTTCACTCATAAAAAATGAAGTTGAAGTAGTGAGGCTTTTTTTCTGCAAGACACAACACTCTTTAGCAGTGCTGCTATTTAAAAATGGAGGGGAAAAACAGGCCCGGGGAGGCCATGGACACACTGGATGAAAGCTGCCACACTCACAGGTATGAACACTAATTACTTATAACAGTTATTTTATAGGGACTAGTTAGCTAAGAACAAAGATGAGAGAAGTAATAGGAAAAACAGAAGTAATGAAATTAGATGCCTATTTTGTAAGAGGAAACAGTGGGTACAGTGTAACATCAATGAAATCAAATATGCATTTATTCCTGGCACTGCAACCCTAAAACATTACACGTCTTTCTGCAAAATCTGGCATCCTCAGGGCCCTTCATATTTTTGTAAACTACTCTGCTACTTCATCCTTGAGTCTTCACAAGGCTCAGACACATGTTGCAGTCTCTAGGACTGGTCATAATTAGTCTTTAGAGAAAGCAGAAAGAAAAAACTCAGTATTTTCATTTACTAAAACAGTGATAAACTTCTTTTCATCTTAAGGTCCTCTTCAGGCTAAGCACTGAAGAAACATGGAGAAATCCTGTCTTGTGCACCATACAGCTTACTGCTTATTTATGACCCAAACTAGGCAGACGACCACAACGGATAGCTATTCCTCTGGCTAGCACCTGTATGTCTCAAGACAGAATCTGGAAAACCAACTGTGATGGTCATGTATATGACAAAAAATTGAGTTTGTTTTATTGTATTGGTCTTAAATAGATAACTATATGATTCTGAATCATTTGTAGACACTGCTTTCAACCTCAAACTTACCAGTCAGCTATGAAAGTGGAAGAACATCCATCAAGCAGAGCTAAGTGCATAGCACATTGCAAAACATATCCAATGTCCCCTTCACCTCCCAGTCCATCAAGGGCAAGAAGGCAACCTCACTGAGATGAGGAAGACTCCATCAGAATCTTTGCCTAGCAAGTTGAGTCTTCTTCAATAGGATCTGTCTCACCTAATGTGTAGATATTTATACTATGGATGACTAATCTGAATTAGTCACCTAGACTCTTTTTGCACTAGGAGAGAAATGAGCACTTCTACAGCAAAACTCAGCTCTATTTCAGACTTCTCCATCAAAAGAAAATAAGCATCTGTTTCCCTCCATTGACTAAAAAAGGAATCCTAAATGGTTACCTCCAAAGTAGGCATTTACATCACAGATGTGTGAATTGCTGTGAGAGGTCTCCAGCCCCTTGAAAGTGAAGGCAGAGTCTGAAACACGTATGTTAAGGAAGGAAGAAAAAGGCTTAGAAAGTCATGAAAGAAAATAAAAAATATAAAAGAAAATTTAGGATATACCATGGACAATGTAATGTTAAAAAGTAATATAGTAAAGGACTGGGAGAATGCACAAGTAGTAAAAAACAACAGAGCACTAAGAAAAACAACCTTCCATATTAACAAAAAAGAAAAGGTAACATGCAATAGAACTAAGTTGAAATCCATCATTTAGTATTTTCTAATTTGTTAAATAGAGTGCTGATTGAGCATCTGTTGATCATTAATCGGGTACTTTGGCTCAGGAACTGAGGTCCTGGGACTCTGAGGATGACCTATTCGCTAGGCTTAGTTTGACCTAATCTAACATGGAATCATGGCTTTTAACACTGGTGCAGCCCCACTATTTCCAACTCCTTCACATTTAAACTGTCCAGCAAACATTCCAGCTGCAGTGCTCATCTCTTCCTACCATGTCTGTTAAGTAAAGTAAATCAGGAAAAATTAACAGGTGAAGGGGGTAGTCTTCTGACAGACTAGCTCCCTGTAAGCATGGGACCAGCACTAACACAGAGGGACAAGCCAGGAACATGTTGCACTGCAAACTTAGATTAATTAAATTGAACCACACCCTATTTAAATCCAGACTGTGAGAGACCTGCTCTTTTTACTCTTCTTCCTGGGTCACACGTTCCTGTATCCTCCCTCATGTCAGCGCTGTTTATGCAACTACACATCCAGCTGGTTGAGGGAGCTGATCCAGCTGAAAACTACTCCCTCCAAGCAGGGTCAGCGTTCAGCCTGCGCACCTCTCCAAGGTGGCGTACCACAAAAACATTAATGCCAACACGTTGCAACCTGGACTCGAGCCGATTGATATTGCTGTGGAACTGCACCCTTAACTCCTCTGGCTCGGGGAGACAGGATACAGTTTTCAACCTGGTAACTTATAGTCTCAATTATCCTTCTAAAAAAAAGAAGAAATCCATCTAAGCAGAAAAGTATTATATTAAATGGCATACCAGAGGATCTTCTGAAGGAAGAAAATGAACAGTAAACAGCTAAAGAAATACAAT
This sequence comes from Phaethon aethereus, assembly GCF_964289735.1. NCBI lineage: Eukaryota > Metazoa > Chordata > Aves > Phaethontiformes > Phaethontidae > Phaethon > Phaethon aethereus. The sequence continues at coordinate 903,735 of NC_138575.1, forward strand.
CTTTGTCATCCCACCCCGCTGCACATGAAAGTAAGAAGCTGAAACAATTCGCAAGACTACAAGCAATGAAAAGAAAGGAAGATTCTCTTCTGCGTAGCAATTTCTAAGTCACTTATCACAAAATGTCAGGGCATACCCATCATGCATTTTCTCAGCTAACATAATTAAGTCTAGAAAAATCAAAGGCAAAACTGAAACTGAAATATCTGGTGTTCTATTTCCTTCTTCCTTCCTGTAGGCTGCAGGAAGAGAGACCATCTCCACTACTCTACTCTTTGCATTTTTTTGTCCTTCTCCCAGTAAGCAGTGCCAGTCTCTGCTTTGCTGCTACTGCTCCCAATTCTGCCAAACAAAATCAGAATCAAAGTGACTTAATAGTTATCAGTGTCACTGCAGGCCACAATGCTCTGAATAGCAGCAAACTGCAGAACTGAAATAAAATTTAACAAAAAAAGACAACTAGTATAGACATACTGAAAAGAACAGCAGAGACATTTGCCAACTGAACACAAACCTTGAGTTCAAGTAATCAATGTGTTTTGAGAAGTTTTCATCGCAAACCATGTAGATTGCCTACCATGCCACCTACCAAAACAAAAGCTGGTGAAAGTTTCTTATTTTGCCTAGGTAAGGAAATAGTTCTGAGCTCTGCCTGTTTGGCTCAAACAACTTCTTGAACTTTGCCATTTAACCATAATGTTATTTTCTCATACCTTCCGGTTTCCCCTTCTGTCCAGATAAGACTGTGTCCTTAAGCACACGATATTGACACCATGGTAAAACATGCCTAAGGCATGGCCGCTGCCCCGGAGAGCTTACAGTTCATGCACAGAATGAGAAAACAGGTAGACCCAAAGAAAGAGAAACAGAGAGGGAAAATTAGTAGCAGCCAGCAGTCACAGCTCAACAGCTGCAGAGCTTCCAGGCTAATGATTTTAACTTCCTTCTTTTGACATTACTTTCTCCTAAGCTAGCTCATCCTAATTTTGCTGACAACCCCTTTTCCAAAGCTCAGTGCCACATGGTGTTTAGTTTGAAGTGACCCCTGCCGAAGATGACAATTTTAGATAGGCCTTAGGCATCGCTATGTGGCCATTTATTATCGCAACTACTCGCACTTCCTCAGCTTGATCTAGGACTAAATGGCATTAATAAGCAAAAAGAGAGAACGTCACTGTTAATTCAGACAGTGATGTCAAACTTCCCAGTTGCAGACCTGATCTGAACACAATGTATGCAATGTGTGTGGCATTTAAATTCCACAAATATTCGACTTTTTTAGTCTGAGATTTTTAACCTTGGCTATGGAAGCTTCATTTCCCAAGATAACTAATATTTATTTGCCCGGGTTTCCCCCCATACCAGAGTTAACACGCAGGTAAAAATAGCCAAGGCACGTAATAATAATGTCAATATTGGTTATTGCACTGCTGACTGTTTTAGCAGATCAAAACAAGGAGCAGAGAAGTCCATCACAGGGGGAGGGGAGGATGGTGGGAGGAATATAGACAGGGAGAGGGAAAGAGAAAAGCACAGTTAAAGAACAAGCACCCTAGAAACATAGCAGCGGACAGAAAAGACAACATACTTTTGCTTCTAATAATATTTAATTAAAGAAGACACTTGAGTTCCTTTGTTGCTACTATTGGTCACACAGAGGCCACATTCTTTCCCTGATCCTTATATAAACCCAGTGACATCTGTAGATTTTCCGTGAAAAGAAGGTAACAAACAGTCAAACCGATTCCCCAGCCCATAAAACATAATCAAGAACAGAACTGTGTTACCCCATAAATAGGGCTAAGAGTAAAAGACAACTGCTGCTCTGAAGCGTGGCTCCATATTTGACTGCTCAGATGGAGAGCTGACATCATTCATTAATACATCTATTCACTCTGCTCTCCTCAATTAGCTTTTCAATAATTTTACACCTAGCAAAACAACAGGACCTCCCACAAATACTCCTCCCTATAAAAGTTCACAAAAGTTCTGTCAACCACTCAGTCCTGCTTTGCTCTCAACCCACTGACCTCATCCGTTTCTCCTGTGCCATTTACACCCAAGTTTCCCAGTTATTGTTGTCATTCTACTATTGTTTCAGAAACATTTACTATAACAAGATACTCTTCTATTTCTTGGCATTCCAGTTCGCCCATTTTTATGGCTGAGTTTATTACACTGTTCTAGCTATTGCCCTTGAGGCACTCGCTTCAGACTCCAAGTCACTGTGTTAAGAAAACACACTGCTTGATTATGTATGTGAAGTCATTTTCCCTAACATATAATCTATAGCTTTTACACTTACACTTCTACGCACCTTATTATCAGAAACACAGAGTGAGAAAGCTCACTCTGTTCCTCCTGCCCCGAGCTCTCCTCAAACGTAACACCTTTCTTTGCTGAAATTCTTCTGTACCACTAATGCCCTACTGCACCTCAGGAAAGAAAACACTTTTGGTTTCCCTTTGACACCTTAGCTGATAGCAAATAAAACTTAGGGGAGAACACAAACGAAGTGTTCCTTCCACAGAGCACGGAAAAACGCGATCAGCTACGCCTGGGATATCTCCCTACCAAAGAGGAGGGGAAGCGTAACTAAACGATTCCTCCTTCTAGCTCAGGATCGCACTATCTGGGGACAGCGAGAATTTAATTCACTCCAGCTGACCGCCTGTTCAACCAGCAAACTGTGAGCCAGGGGTGGGGGGCCAGCCTCGAACAACCCCACCGGCACCCCTCTGCAGAAAGGGGGCTGCAGGGGCTTTAGCCTTCCCCTCCAGGGAAGAACTGCGAAACAGGCTATGCCACTCATGACAGTGGCCTGGAGTTTTCTAAAAATACATATTTAAGCCCACAGACTGAGGATGCTTGCTTACTAGGAAAAAAATCCGAAAACATAAGCTCTTAAAGACAATTTTCTCTTTGTTATTAATTTTTTACAGTCTCCAATTTCTGAACTACGAACTTAAAAATTCAACCTGTCCCTCCTACACACAAACTAAGACCTCACTGAATACCAGTTTCAGACAGAGGATACTTCAGTGCTCCCTGCCATACCCAGAACAAATACTCAACATCAGTTGCTCTCTCACAGTCTGAGGTTTGCAGGAACCTCCCAAAACCTCAATGCCGTTTTCTGCACCACCTGTCTGATACCATTCTGCTACAGACCGAGCTCTTCCCAGAAAGCTGCTGCAGCACCACAAGTTTTCCATGATTTCTAGACAGGATGTTGTCCTAGGTCCCTGATTTGCAACGCAATGCAAGAAAGTACAAAAGTCACCAGAAACATCTGCATATCCAGTACTCAAAAAACAAAGCAAGCCTTCATTTTCAAACCATTTTGCTCTTATCCAACCCTCAGTCATCTTCTCCTGAGCAAATGTTTATTGGTATCACTCAAACCAGTACAGATCATTATGTGTTCGTATTATACACTCCAAAATTTAACTTTGCTTACCATGATATCACCATTGGTTGCTATGGAAATTGCTATACTACCATCCACCAGAATTTTTTACCGCTGAAGTATTTTGGCAGACTGTTTGATGTTAAGTGTCAGAGTAATAAGAGAAATCATAAATGTTTATTCTCCCATCATTCTTAAAACGGTGCTTCATAACAAAAACCTGCTAGGAAGTGATTACATGCTTGGCTTCAAACGTGTAGCTCTGGACAGGACTGGAATCACAACTATCTCCTTTGGTTTTTGAGAGAGAAAATAAAGTACATTATGAAAACAAGCTTCAATTCTTAAAATACTAATTTTTAAGTTGGAAATCAAGATATGAAAAATACCTCAGATCTCTCCAACTTCTATTTCTCTTTTTCACTTCCTCGTTGTTTGTTTTTTGGGTTTTTTTTAACTAGTGCAAAACAAGGCCTTCAAATTAGGAAGGGAGACCTCGTTAGACTCGTCAAGAAGTCATCTTTCTGTAAGACTACATGTTGTAGTGGTTGCATTTGCGGCTACAACCCCTACCCCCACTTCTGTACGTTAATAATACCAGCACAGTGACACTTATTGTCACATATTGCACGTGGGAAGCTGGCAGGGTCCCTCGCCTAGGCTCCGGGCCCCGCACACCCAAAGTCAGCGGCTCCCCAGGAGGCTGACCCCCATCCCCCACCTTGCCAACACTACCTCTCTCAACAGCTTCAACGATTAGCCACTGGCCAGGCAAGAGTCACAAAAAGCTGGATCCCCACGTTCCCGTTACCCGTCCCCACCAGGCCTACGCCGCCACCCCCAAAAATGAAAAAGCAAAAACTCTGACACGCGCAGAAAGTCCGATTTAACCCAGATACGGCATGAAACGACACGGTGGGACTCCAGCACGGCCGAGAGCAAGAAGTCAAAAACGAACCTCTGCGATCAGAGCTGATAGAGGAGCGGCGCAGCCAGCACCAGCGGGGCTACGGGCTATTTTAAAAACCAAAAAAACCCAGTGAGAAACAAACCGGGGCAGCTGGACGCGGCCCTGCAGCAGGCAGCGCGACGGGACCGGTGACCCAGCCCTCCCGGCGGTCCGGGGGACGGGAAGGGGGTGTCGCTGCCGCCGAGGGGGACGAAGCGGAGGCGGTGGCGAGGGAAGGAGGCGGCGGGCTGGCGGGGCGGCAGGCCGCGCACCGCCTCCACGGCCCGCCGGGCCCAGCGACCCGGCCTCGGCGCAGGAAGGCGGAAGCGGCCCGCGGCAGAGGCGCAGTCCGCGTCCCGGCCAGCCCCGGCCCCGGCGCGGCGGCAGGTGGCGGCGGGAGGGCGGGCGGCGGTGACAGCTCGGCGGCGGCGCGGGCGGCGGGCCGGGCCGCGGGTCTCACCTGCTGGGGGTCCGGGCCTGCCCTCCGCCCCGCGGCGAGGCCGCTGTCGCGCTGCCTGGCTGCGAGGGCCGGCGGCCCGGCGGGCATGGGCCGCGTCCGAGGCGGGGCGGCCGCGGCCGGGGCTGCGCTGACAGCGGGCGGCGAGGCGGCGAGCTGCGGGCGCTCCGGCTGCCTCCAAAATGGCGGCGGACCCGCTGCTGCCCAGCGCCGCGCGGGGGGGGGCGGGAGGGCGGGGCCGCTTGGAGGCGGGGCAGGGGGCGGGGCGGGCGGGGCGGGCGGGGCCGCGCGCCGGGGGCGGCACCTGGGCCGGGGGCGGCACCTGGGCCGGGGGCGGCACCTGGGCCGGGGGCGGCACCTGGGCCGGGGGCGGCACCTGGGCCGGGGGCGGCACCTGGGCCGGGGGCGGCACCTGGGCCGGGGGCGGCACCTGGGCCGGGGGCGGCACCTGGGCCGGGGGCGCGGTGAGGCGGGGTGGGCGGGGCAGGGGACGGGGTTTCGGGCCCGGGGAGCAGGTTGGGGGCAAGGGGAGCGGTCACGGCCCGGGCCGGGCGCTCTGCGGCGCGGGAACAGGTCCCCGGCGCCCGGGGCGGGCGAGCTGCGACCCCGGGATGGCCCTTCGTGATGGGCGGGCGGGCGGGCAGGCGGGCCGGCCCCGAGGCGTGGGTCATGGCCTCGGGGGACGCGGGCCCAGGCTGGGAGGAGGGCTGGACCCCGGGGCCGGGGTGGGGGGCCTAAAGGGAGGCAGAAGCGGTGGGAGGGAGAAGGCCCCGTGTTCCCCACCCAGCACCGGTGGGGGCGGCCCTGGGGTCACCGGGAAAAGGGGGAGAGGGGGCTCGCAGTCATGGGGCAGGGGGGATGGACGTGGGGGTGACCGGGTCCGGCGAGTCCTGGGAGGTGGGGGTCAGCGTGGAGGAGACGGCGCGGGGGGGGGATCACGAGGGAGGGGAAAAAGAGGATAAGGAAAAAGGGGTAACCCAAACGATAGAAGGAAACGCTGCTGGGGAGAGAGATACCTCTTAGTCGTGCTTGCTGGGTTTAGTGATGTCACGGCTGCCTTGTCTGGGTTTGTCTCCGAAGGTAAGTGAGCGGCTCTGAGCGCCAGCATCCCACAGGAACCCAACAGGATGGATCCAATCCTCCTAATTCCAAAGTGAATTCCCACCGTTCGATTCACCACTACGTCTTGTCTTCTTCGCTAGTCTTACTTAAGGCCTCGACCCTGCAGATATTAATACACGTGGTTAAAATTTAACAGGCACGTGTCTGCTTCAGAACCTACAAACAGACCTGCTGGAACGGCCACGGCGGCAAACGTGCCCAGTGGATGGAGACGATAACAAGGGAAAATGTGGATTTTGCTAGCAAGGCATGTGAAAAAAATAAACAGTTTTATACTGCCCTGTTTATACTATAGGGTTTGGGGGGTTTGCCACAGAAATGCCACCAAAAATTTCACCCATAACTGAATGGGCAAAACATCTAGTTTATGCTTGTTTTTTCACCTTAAGGGCTTGAAGACAAGGGCTCCAAGACTTCCAATGGTACATAGTACGGTAATTAACACTTTGTTGGCCATTAACAAGCAAAATAGTACAACTTCAGAAGTTTCATTTCTCTATTTTGTCTATTGGAGGGTAATGAGGTTATAAAGCATTTTTTGTGGCATATTGTGGCTTCCGGGGACATGACGACGGCTCTCCAAGTAAATTCCCAAGTCTCCCAGCCATCTCCAGCTTGTATTCACTTCCCCATGCAGAGCCGGAAGGCCGGGGCTGTAGACCCTGCCTTCTCCACCTGATTTCTAGAGTATCAGTCTTGGAACAGCTTCTTCCTTTTCTCCTCCAGCTCCATGAAACACACTAAAATACAGCTGAACTATCCAGGCTTGGCAGCGAGCATGGGCTTGGGCTGCCAGCTCACCTCTCCCCGGCCAGGACGCAGGCAGGTACAAGAACAGGGAGAGCTACTTAAGTAGGGAAAATAACCCGTGGGTTTGAGACCCTGGTGGTTTTGGAAAGGCAGCTACATTCTACCGTAAACAAACTGTCGGCCTCTTCTGTGGCTACTCATGCTGACATGCAGATGCTGAATGCAGGTATGACCTCTTGCCTGTTCAAACAGATACAAAAATCAGTGTTTGCCTACTTATGCACATATGGAAAATCAGTAATTTTAGGTTTCACATCCTTTGCTGCTGTTAAAATCCACACTGGGATGTAATAATAAAAAATATTACCATGTTATGCTCCTCTCACCAATGTTTCAGCTTTCCTAAACAGGAAGAAGCTGATCATTTAGTGTCCTTCCCCCAACAGTTTTAGCATCTCCAGGGGAATTGTTTCTTAAAATTCATGCTGTCCAATGTCTACTTAAAAACATGCATCTTGAATGATCTTATGATTATTTAGTTTCCAACACAGAAAAAATGTACTCAGAAAAGGACCGCCTCTTTCACAGTTTTACAGTAAAATGCTTAAGGATTTTTACCATTTTGTACTACACTAGTACGGTGATCTCACCAGATCTTACAAAAACGTGAATTTACTTTTAAACCCTAACGCCTGTGAATAAGAAAAAAGAAACTGGTTTGCTGTTTACATGGTGTTTTCTGTCAGCCTGGTTTCCCCACTGATCATTTCAAAAGTCACACAGAATGAATAGAAAGAAGGAGCAAGGTACAACGCTCTGCTTAAATTAATGTAACTCAAGCGCTGGGATGGAGCTGCTATTCTGGCCAGTGACATTGGTTCTCCCTGTTGTGGAGGGAGATTAAGCAGCTGAGTCTGCCTGCCGTTGTGCTGTGTCAAAGAGCCTTGTGGAAGAGCAGCTCAGCCGCAAGCTCTCTGAGATAGCAAAGTTGTCATCATGCCAATTTGTATGTCATGTAGCATATTGTTGATGCTAACAATAATGGATACGGACAATTCAGAAACCATCCAAATTGTGTAATCACGCAACGCATCAAACTCGAACTCGCAGGTGGCCAAGCAGGCACTCGAAGGGCACAGTAAGAATTCATGCCGCTGCTCCCGACGAGGACAGCCTGTCACTGTGATTTCACTACCTGTGCTGTTGCAGACCTGTACCTAAAGCCACAACTTCAGACCAACACCACGGGCAGTCCTAGGGTGGTTAGCTCTGCTTTCGTCAGGCTTGCACCCCAGGTATTAGCATGCGTAATTACATCTTCGTCCTGTATATGCAAACTTTCAGTCTTTGGACTACAAGGCTGGCGAACATTGTCTCACTTTTTTTCTACACATTGAGCATATATTTCACAACCAAAACTATGTCGTTAACATACACCTCTGAACTTGAAAAGCTGCCACTCTTTAACTCAAATAACTTGATTTACACATCAAGCAGGACATACTAAATCGTGTTTTGTTGTGTGACTTGCTATACTACTAGCTAGAGAGGGTTCATTTGTTTCTTTGAAGCACTGAACCCTGTTCTAAGGAAGTTTTGACTCTGAATTTGGAGTTCAGTGAAAAAGCATAAAAAGCAGAGTTTTTGCCAGAAATCCAAAGATCACTGCAGTGAAGACTTGGGCAGGGTATGGATACTTGTGTCTTCAGACCCACAGCGCAATAAGCATTTCAGGCTTCAGACCCTGAGCACAGCTCTCCAGTTCTGGAACCAGGGGGATGAGCCTAAGCCTTACCAAGATTCACACCTAGAGCAGGATTAGGCACGCATTTTGCTAGGAGGCTGCACGACCAGAAATGGGATGTTGATGACCAAGAATGCTGGGCTCTATTCTTGGCTTAGAAACGAAGTGTGATCTAGTGCCTAGAACAGACATTCTATCAGGATCGCCAAGCTACAGTTTTGACATTAATTCTGAGAAACACTGAAGGGAGGGAGGAGGGGAGAAGTCTTAGTTCATTCTACTGGAGTACACTATTTCTATGCACTAAATATAATTTGTGTATTGGGCTTTCCAAACACCCAGAATCGTATTTGGCTGCCTTTTGGGGCAAGTTATAAGGCCTTGTTCAAACAACAAAGCTCTGAAGTGCACAGAATATAAACTGCAATCCGAAGTGAGGCTGGCGAGCTAACATTTCTTGGCTTACAGCATATTGCACGTTCCTCTAGTCTGCAGGGTATTTATGTTTCTCCTCTTGTCTGGGGAATATAATCCTGACTGGCAATGCAAGAGAAAAGGCAGGCAAACTGAAGCTGAATGCAAAATATCCTGCAAAATCTGGCAGGCTGGTTGCTCTTGAGAGCTCTGATGCAAACGATAATTATAGATGAAAGTGTAGCAACCGCTGTGGTTAAGGTTGCGAAATGTTCTATTTACTCAGGTTGCTTAGGAGCCGTGCAAAAACGACATGCTGGCCCTGTGCAGCACAGTATCTCTGGTGAGGCTGGAGCTTTGGAGAGGATCAGATCTGCAGCGTTCTCGAGTTCTGCAGAACCTTTATTGCCCAAATATGGTCCAGCAGCATATAGGCGCTTAAAAGGCTAGAACTTGTGGGCCTGTGATGAGCTGTTTCGTAGAGACTAAAAGCTGAGAAGGCCCAGCCCTCCATGCTGAGCAGATTAAATTCTTCTGTTGGAGAAAACACCACTTTGCAGCATCCTCTGCAGAAAGCCGGAGGAGCACAGGACCCAGCACCCACCCCTGCCCCTCACAAAAGGGCTGCAGAGCCAGATACCCATCAGGGCTTAAAGTCTTCCCTGTTTTTGTTTCAAGACAAGCTGAGGAAATTAATTATAAAAGCTCCTGTGTTTAGACAACATTAAACCAAAAATACTCTGAGGCACATCCTCAGCTTGTGTAAATTGTCAGGAGATATCAAAGTAAAGATCAAATGCCAGGCCTTCCCTCAGATATCCTGTGTGTGTTATGACACAGCAGCTACACGCGGTCAGAAATTGTTTTCCAAACAGTAGCATAATGCAATGCAGTAATACCATGGTTAGGCTAATGATGTGGTAGGACCATCACCTATTGTGCTAACCAGCATCACCCCCTTGTCTTTTTTTTTTTTTTCACTTCTTTTATTACCTTGATGTGCTGTTTCTTCATGCTTAAGCCGTATTAATCTCCTTGTCTGGTTTTATACTGCACCTTGCTAAACGTAGCTGTGGCCCATTATTATGGTGCAGGGGTGCTACTCTAACAAATAATGAATTGTAATATTAACTGTTAACTAACTTTTATTATTATTTACTATGGGCTCTCAGCATACTCTATCCAAGGAATTTTTGTTATGATACACATGGCCAGCAGGTTGAGGGAGGGAATTCTACCCCTCTGCCCTGCTCTGAGGAGACCCCCCTGCAGTGCTGCATCCAGCTCTGGAGCCCTCGGCACAGGAGAGACATGGACCTGTTGGAGCGGGGCCAGAGGAGGCCCCAGCAATGCTCCAAGGGCTGGAACAGCTCTGCTGGGAGGACAGGCTGGGAGAGCTGGTGGGGCTCAGCCTGGAGCAGAGAAGGCTCTGGGCAGACATTAGTGCAGCTGCCAGGGCTTAAAGGAGGCTTAGAAGAAAGATGGGGACAGACTTTTTAGCAGGGCCTGCTGCCATAGGACGAGGGGTGATGTTTTTAAACTGCTAGAGGGCAGATTTAGGCTAGGTATAAGGAAAACATTTTTGACACTGAGGGTGGTGAAACCCTGTCCCAGGTTGCCCAGAGAGGTGGTAGATGCCCCATCCCTGGGAACATCCCAGGACAGGTTGGACGGGGCTCTGAACAACCTGCTCTAGTTGAAGATGTCCCTGCTCATAGCAGGGGGTTGGACTAGATGAACTTTGAAGGTCCCTTCCAACCCAAACTATTGTATGATTCTACATTACTTGTTTGATATTAATGTTATGCCCAGTCATATAGCTGTCACAATACGTACACATAAGGAGAACAAGCTCTTTAGTCTTCACATTGTTGAGGACTTTCTTCATCAGCCAATTTTGCCACCATGATCATATGAAATGTTGGTGAGGGCTCTGCAGAAGTCCACTTTGAGACACAACTACTTTGGTCCTACTTACAATCTCAGAAAATCCTGATACATTTTTCTTTCTTACTAAATGTGTAGGACAAGTTATCAAAGAAGACAAGTGGAAAAAAAGCCACCAAGTTTATAGCTGATTCTTGCCAGAAAAGGGTCATGACGAAAATATAAGAAAAATAACCTGAATAAAAAAGACCTGATATTTTTTGCCTGACATCCTTTGTCCCATAATAAAAATCACCTTCAATCTTATTGCCAAGGGGTCTCATATAGCTGATCCGCAGCCACACACACATCACTGGCTTGCGAAGCAGAAGAAAATTTACTGTGAATAAAAAGGGTAATGAAAGTACTTATAACATCTGAGAAGTATCAGAACAATAGCTGAAAGACTTAAATTAATATTGAAACACACACCTTCACTCCGAACAGGAATCTGTCATAGCCACAAAGCCAGCACACATCCAAGATCTCTAGTTCTTTCTTCACAGCAGCAATTGCCAGGAGTCATACTGCAGGATAGGCAAATACTGGAATCCTAAAAGAAGTTTTAAATGCATCAGTATAGTGGTGAAAGGATCTCTCTCTGTGTACCTAACAGTTAATAAGGCAGATTGTCCTCTAAAATCATGTAAATCTGAAATAAATCTATTGGTTTTGACAGAATTAACCCAATTGGTACCTCTGCATCATGATGTAGTTTATCTAGGAAGCACACAGAAATGTGTGCATCTTTTCCCATAACATTAGACAACACCACTGTTTTTTAGCCCCATTACAAAGCTTTACAGCCAAGCTCACGTAACTAATGTTAGGATTGAGGTTACTGCTCACATGAGTGAGCTTCTCCATCACGTAACTCAGGAGACAAACTCCCAGAGAGGAAGCATGGGGCACAGGTGGGGTGCTCAGCGAGTTAGTATAAGCCCATCTAAGTCAGTGCTGCTGCAGACTCTTTCTCCTTACGCTTCTCTTTACAGTGGCCCTAGTGCTTATCTGCTCGACTGAAAATGTCTGAACAGTAGCCTAGCAATAAATAAGGGGAGGAAAAAAAAAGTGGAGTTCTAGCTAGCCCCTCAAGAAATCTGCCATGAAACTGTTATTTATCACCACTATTTTAGCAGTTCCTAGATGTCACTGTCCTCCCACCCTAAGCACTGAATAAATGTGAGAAGGAAGCAGCTCGTGCCACGGAGTTCAAATGCCTTAACTCTAAGAAAAATGAGCTGTTAGGGTCACAATTTACCCTTTGCTACTTAATTTGGATAACGTCCAGACGGTGCCAAGCACAGCTCTCCTGGACACCCCTCCGGCCCCCTCGGCGATGCGCGGTCAGCAGGCCCAAGCCGCCCTTCCTGACACCGGCACCACTCCCCGGCCGCCGGCACTGGGCACCTGCCTCGGCGGTGCAGGCCGGGGAGGCCGAGGCCGGGGAGGTCCAGGCCGTCCGGGCCCGGCCCCGTCACACCTCGGGGCTGCAGCTGCGGCCCGTGGTGAGCAGGGGGCTGAAGCTCTGGGGAGCAGCATCCCGCGGCGCGGTGCAGGAGCAGCGCAGGCCGAAGTGCGGTTGACTGCCTCACCCGCCATGACACCGGCCCCGCGCCGCTCTGCGCGGCCGGTAGCCGTCTCGATGGTGGGGGCGGCGGGCGCGGGACCTCCGGGCCGCCGGGGGGCGCGGCGCGGCAGGGCGGGGCCGGGGGCTGTGGGGCCGGGCCGGGCCGGGCCGGGCGGAGCGGGCGCTGCCATGGACGCGCTGTGCCGGGCCCAGCCCCGGCCCCGCCGGCCCGCCGCCGCCTCCCCGCTGCCCTGGGCCCGCTTCTCCGCCTGGCTTGACTGTGTCTGCGTGGTCACCTTCGACCTGGAGCTGGGCCAGGCCATGGAGGTGCGGGCAGGGCAGGGGAGCGTGGGGGGATCTGGGCTCGGGCAGGGCCGGGGGCTGTGGAGAAGGGGGACAGGCAGAGTGTGGGCGAGAGGGGGCAGCGAACATGCAGGGGAGAGTGGGGGCAGAGCGGGGATGGGGCTATGAGGGCGCGGGGCAGAGCTGGGCTGAATGGAGACTGGGAGCAGGCGGGGGGGAGGCAGGGCAGAGCGGGCAGGCAAAGGGGGAGAGCGGGCAGGGCCGGAGAAGGGCCATGTGCGGGGGGAGACGGGGCAGAGCGAGTGCCGGGGTCGGCAGGGGTGGCTGAGGCGGGTTTGTGCGGGCTGGGGCAGCTGGGCTGTCTCCGGGGATAAGGCTGTGTGCGGGGTGGCGGTGTGTGTGCAATGCAGGCGTGGGCAGGGAGGCTCGGGGACCGGGCAGGACAGCGCCGGGGTGTGCGGGGCCAAGGGGAGCCGGGGCCGGCCGAGGTGCCGGTGTGTGTGCATGGGGGCCTGGGGGCTAGGAAGGGGGGTGACTGAAGTGGGCAGTGGGCTGCAGAACTGCCGAGGAGGGGGAGCAGGCTGTGGAAGAAGGGTTGTGGGAAACAGCCGACAGAGGCAGAAAGGCCTGGGGTTAGGGAGAGGGGGGTAGGGGTGAATCTCTCTCAGAAATACAGCTCTGATGTGGGGGGTCAGCAGGCACCAAGGAGGGGCTGAGGTGGATGTCGTGGGACAGCGATAGGGAAGGAGTCGGGAGCTGAGTGGGAAGTGGGAGCGCGATGGGGAGGTAATGGGGCGGTAATGGGGCATGGTGGAGGTGGCTCTGTCAGCCTGAGGACCTGCGGTGTCGGAGGCTTGCCCGGAGGTGTGATATGCCTGTGGGGGTCATTGGGGGGCCAGAGAGGATGAATTGGGAGTGAAAGGGCTGGAACAGTTTTTGCCTGTTCCCTGGAAGATTGCACTGTTTGCCTCTGAAAGAGGACTTGAAGGGAGTTGGATACCTAAGGCTTGTAATGTGACTGAAGGCAAGAGCTGGTTGGTCTTCTAAGAAAATGCAGCATAAGGGAACCAGATATGTCTGGATTATTCTGAACCTAAGGCAGTATCTCAAATTCCTTGATACTTGTTGTGTAATTGTCTTTGCCTTTGTCTAAGGAGGTTAACACTGTTTTTCAGAGGATTGAGACATTCAGTTTCTAAAGTCATGCTGAAGCTTCTGAAGGGAATGGAAAGCGGTAAAGATCAAGTTAGCCTACGGCAGCTCTGTTTTCTTAAATACTTGACTATGTTCCTTTCCGTGACATCTGAAAAGAAGTAAAAAAATAATCTGCTGCAGACCTAAGTTTCACATGCTCTATACTCTTTCCTGCAAAACCAGACCTGACGTATCCTGGAAAGGATATGAATACTGGGATAATAATTAGCATTTACAATTTAATGCTTGATAGGTGGTGTTTTAATATATAGCCACAAAAGTGCTTTCTTAGTGGTTTTATTACCTGTCTAGCATTATAAGGAGGGGAATTTGTGATCGAGGTATGCAGTAATATGTTTTGTTAAGCCCTGGAAAGGTATTTTTTTCCTTCTTTTCCTCCCTTTTCTTCCTTTGCCTACATAAGCATTGACGGGGAAAATGTTTCTCATGTGGCATAAATGACTGGGAACATCTCAGCATCTGGACTGAGTGATGACACAACCCCACCATTGCCTTGCCTTTGGTTGTCCATTGTGGATTGCTGTCTCTTGAGTGAAGGATTTGGGTAAGGAACAGGGGTCTGCATTGGCTAAGACGCCCAGAAAGGAAGCCAGGCAGAGGAGAAGCTGTGTGATAAAGATCCCGTATTCCGTTCTTGATGGGGTTGGAAAAATAAAAAAAGCTCAAGCTGTTACTGTCTTACAGGAGGATTCCAAGTAAAATTATGTCAAAATTTTGAAAAAGTGTAAATGTCACTATTGCCAGTGGTGTCATTGTCTTCCTGCTTATTCCCTATTTCTGTCTGTTGCCTCAGTTGTTCTAGATTAGGTCCAGATCCTGCGTCTTGTCTCCAAGCAGGCTGATTTCTGCAGCTGAGAAGAGGGAGTTTTACAATTTAGACTCTCGACTGAAAGTTTCTGGGTTTAAAAAAATGCATCTGTGGCACCCAGCCCTGTGGGACTTCAGTGCTGGCTGAGTTTGCATGGGAAGTTTGCCATAGACATTGCTGGATCAGTGTAGCTGACTGAGATTAGATCTTGACAGAGCTCTCTGTGGTTTTGTGGATGTACATATATCCCTCTAACGAGTGATTTATGCACAGAGGCTGTTCACGCACCCAAGGATTACTCAGAGTGACAGGCTACAAATACTTGGAGAAACTTGCGCTACCTCACATGCACGCAGCAAAGTGAGTCAGAAGGAAGGGAAACATTCCATTCCAGGGGTTGCACCGTACTTTTGCATTATCTCTGTAAATCAGCGTGTGAAGATGCAGACATCCCAAGTGTCCTCCAACCTTACGATGTCCCCTGCAGTTCTGCTTTAGGAGCAGGCCTGTCTCAGTGAGGGTTTCTGTGCTGAAACCTTGTAATCCTTTCCTGAAGATTACTTTTTCCTGAGCATAGGATTCTCTTCAAATAAAATACCTCTTTTCTTCCCTTGCTGCCCAAATCTATGTGGAAGCCGTGTTGTTGCATGTGTTGTCTGTCCTTCAGCAACACTGAGTAGAGAGGCAGAATTACCCTGGAATGGGGTAGGCTCTGTGGATACCGCTTTGCTGCCAGGAGCTTGTTCAGGGCCTGCTCAGGTTTCTGAATATTGTGTGACCTGTGTTCTGTGCAGTCCTCTCGCAATGCAGATACACCATCAGCCTGAAATTGGTGAGTCCAACTCTACTGCTATTTAAACACACGGTAGAAAAGGTTTTACAAAGGAAAACATAGGTTAATGCAGAAATTGGGTATTACTGTTTCTGACTCATCCACCAATTTACATTTCTTCAAATAGTCAATTACAGATGGCAAAAATACCAGGAAGAGAGAAGACATGTTTCCGAGACGATCCTCTCGGGCTAGCAGTCAGTGTCCTCGAGGAGCAGCCCTCCCCAGCAGCCGTTTGCCGTCCGACTCCGCAAGGGCTGCGACTTCTCTGGTGCTGCTGTCATAGAAACGTTGAAAATTCCTGGTTCTGAAATATCCCTTTTCACAACAGCACTGGCTCCTCCCTCCCGAGCTTTTCCAAACACAGGCACTTTGTGAAGCTGAGTTACTTCAGAGTCACCAGAAGTCATTTTCTGGGATGTTCTCCGGGTTGCCATGACAGCAGCAGAGTACTTGGCACCCTTGCTGATATCGACAGCAAAGCTTTGGTGCAAGGATCTGTTTTCAGCAACATGTGTCACCTCCACGCTTGTTAATTCAGTATTGATGGGAGAGCGAGCTACATGACAAGTTATGACATAATTTAAGCCCTTTTGGGCTACTTCTGGGATATCCAGGGACTTTTACAAATACAAAGTTCCCTTCTGTTTACTGTCTTTTTGCTTTTGAAAAGTTGCAGTGACTAGGATTCTTACTATTTTAGATTGGATTTTTGAATCTTGTAAATATTTCGTGATTTCGCCTCCCCCCACAAACATAGAAGTATGTCAGACCGTTAAACTGAAGAGGAAGCAAAGGTGCAGAAGATAAGGCTTATTTTTCAAAAACATGATATCTGAACTTTTGGGTCCGTCAGTGCTTATATGCTCAGTCAGAAGCATTTGAGCCTGATTTTTCTTTCCTTTTTCCTTTCTTTCCTTTATCCCCAAAATGCTGAGCACATATCTCCAAGTGAAACATATGCTTAGCATAGCTTAAACTGGGACCCACGAAGCAGCTAGGAGACAGCAGTATCCACTTCTGGTCTGATTTACTTGCAGAAAGACCCCCTCGAAAAGGCAGCATGAGAGTTAGAAATCTGTCTTGACTTTTGTACTAAAGTTTAAATGATCAGCAAGCGTTGCAGAAAGCATGATGCTGTGAGATTCCTGAGCTGCTTGATGAATCAGCCTCAGATGTCCAGGTCTCTGTTCCTGGTCTATCCAGTATTACATGGGAATTAACAAAATAAACATTTGTATCATGATTAAATTAGTCATAACCACAAGAATTTATTCAGTTGCCTAATGCAAAAATATAGCAAGCAGAGAAGTGTATCTTCCCCGTGGTGCAATTGTAATGCATCCCTTCATGCTTCGGTATCTAAAAAGCCTTCGTTCTCTAGTCGTGCCTTCATGTGCTGCCTCATCACTGTAGCTTGCATGTGATAATTTTTGCTCCTGTATTTTTGTAGCTTTCGTCTTGCAGCGGAGCTTTAAGCAAAGGCTAATCAGCGTAATTTATAATTGTTAATTTGGCTCACTCTCTGAAGCTGATTAGATGACCTTGCCAAGGAGTCAGTGGGGAATTGTTAGAGCGAAGCGAGCTAGCTCAGTGAACTTCCAGCACTCTGGCGTGGTGCCACCTTTGCTATTTATAGGCTTGTAAGAAGAGTCAAGCACTGAAGAGAGTTCCTGATTCGAGTACCAGATGACTTGCACACTGACCTGAAGCAGACTTACTGCCTGGGAGCTGCAGAAGCCTGATGGGCAGATCTCCATTTTTCAAGTCATTTGGTGCTAGTTTCTTTCTCATCCGCTTATTTAAAACCACCTGCAATCTCCGCATTTCCCGATCAGTAGGTGCTATAAAGACTGTAGATTACTTCTACAGATTTGTAAGTACTTTGGTTTCTATCCTCCGCCCAGTGACATGTGAAACTCCTTATTGCTGTAGCCGTGTCATTTCTCACTTCTCAGTGTGATTCGTTCTGGAATGGATCTGGCTAGTGGATCTTGCTTGCAGTTCTGCCCTGGGCCCTCACCTGAGAAGTCTTGCATTGAGTTCTCTTTTATTGGGTTGCAGTAAATGCAGAGAGAGTTTTATCAGCATTTACGTAGTTCAGCTGCAAAGCAAGAGTCTTTAATGAGATGCTTTAAAATTCTTGACGATCTCTCTTATCTGAAATGCTTGATGACAAATTGGGTGTAACACAATTCAGCTGTCACTGGTATGCTGACAAAACACAAAGCCTGTGCCAGACCCACCTCTTTCTGTACAAAATAAACCTTGGCTTGTCTTTCTAACAACAGATCAAATCAGGGAGGCTAAACCAGGGCTGTGAACCCTCTCAGATTTCTCCTGATGTCCATTTTCTGCTTTCTGGTCACTGTGAACAGCATCTCTAGCTGACCAGTCACTTGGGACCATTAAATAAGCATTTTCACGCTGGAGGCTAGGATATATACCCAAGGCTGTGTCGAACGCCAGACTCCATATTGTTTAGTGAACGTAGGGTATGGTGTTTTCTAATTCTGCGTACAGCTAGAACCTTTGTCCAGACTATTGTTGTCTCACTCTTGATTATTGCTACATCCTTTCCTCTGCCCTTGCGGACGGTAATCTTGCCCTGCCTGTACCTTTGCAGAATGCTGCTGCTAAGGTTGTTTCCCAGCCACGGCTGTTAACATTCTCTGTGCCATCCTCCAGTTACTGTTCTTTCCGTGCCTCATCACACGTACGCGTAGCTTCATTCTTAAAGCCATTCCTAGTCTGACCCTACTGTCTGGCTGCTCATTTCATTGCTGTGGAATCTGTTTTTACCTGTCAGCAGCTCATGATGCCAGCCACCTTCACTCCTTCAGGGTTTTGGGTGGGTTTAGTCAACTGTAAGTGACTTTTTAGCAGGATTTAAAAAATCAAAATAAAAAGTGACCCTCCTCCAAACAACAATTAGAAATACACAAAGTTCAAAACTTTCTACATAGGACGTTATTTTGGGCAGGTTTTGAACTTGTATTTAGGTGCAAAATTGAATATTAATGCTTTCCAGGCTTGGAGCTTGGAGAGTAAGTATACATTAACATAATTTCAAGCAGCATTGGAATAGTCCTCTCTTGCCTGCTGTGGAGAAAACAGATGTTTGCATATCAGGAATCTATACAGTGAAGTTTGCAAGGGGGTGATGGGACTGTTTGTTCACCAAGCTATCAACTCTCAAATGTAATCCAAGTATAATATAAGCCATCTAAGTATAATATAAGCCATTTGGTCTGTCTCCAAATCCGCTAGAATAAATACAGATTCTGTGACAGGTTCAGTGCAGTGAGCTATGGACAGATTTTAGGTGTACCTTCCTGTAGCATATGTTACTTTGGGAAAAATAAGGCAGTTACTGTGTGGAAGCGATGGTTATAGATCTCTGTAGAAGTCATGGGGGAACAGAGTGATTGACTTACTGACTCTTGTCTCTTTTGCAGTTGGTGTATCCTTATGACTTTAGACTAACAGAGAAAGAGGTAATAACTACTTTTTTTTTCTTCCTTTTTTTTTCCTGTGGTTTTAAAGATAACTAAGCAGCAGTGGTGAGGGTTTTCTTATTGTATTTTTGTTTGTTGCAGAAAACTAGTATCTGCTACTTGTCCTTTCCAGACTCCTACTCAGGTAGGTAGCATCTGTTGGCCTTGCCTGCAGCCTGCGGGATATTTCGTTGCCATTATGAAAGAAATCGGTTCATGATGGAAAGAGTGAGTCATCGCCTCTAATGCAGCAGAGACTGATGGGCTGTATCTTCTAGAACTGTGACATCAAGGAGCACCTAGCCCTTAGGTTGGAACAAAGAGGCTTCTTGTTATTTTGATTGCTCTCTGGGTGTAGAGTCTGCGATCTAGTGGGTGACGGGACAATTTCTCGATAAGCTTGTGCACTCATGCTTCACCCATGCCAATAAAATGTAGAAGGTAGTCACGAAGGGTAGGTTCCCTGAGGTTTGCAGCTGTCGACTGTCAGCATTTCTGTGTTTGTGAGTGAAGTGCTTAGTGAAGAGAAATGGGTGTGGAGAGGATATTTTCACAGCAGAAGTATACCCAAAGCTTTTATAAATAAATCAGAAAGGTAGCAGTGAGACATAAGCAGGCTAATTCCTCCCAGCACCGGTTTCTTTGAGACTGGTTCCTGACTGTTAGTTTTCCACAGCTTTGCCCAGTTCAGTTTTACATGTTTTTAAGGATGTACTTTCACTAGTTTCTCAGAGCTTAGTGAACACTCAGGCTAAATGTCCCTTTTATTAAAGTAAATGATTTACTAATAGTAATATCTTCATAAGACACACAACAGTCTTTACTCTTCTTCAGAACATAGCATCTGCAAACAGTGGTAAGGGAGTATGTCCTCTCACCCCCTTGTAGTGCCTTCCTCTGTTTAGCCTTGGTTATTGTTCAGTGAGCTTAACACGTTTAACTCTTTCCTTGTAACTGACCTCTTTGTATGTACTCAGCCCTACTCCTTCTGCCCACCCAACTGATGAAGACTCCTGAGGACTTCATGCTTCTTTTTTTTTTTCCTGCTGTACAAAGTGTGCTTGGTGGGGGTGAGCAGTTTAGCGTGGCCTGGGAGGTGCCTGGCTGTGGTGCTTGTCTAGGTCATTTGCTAGAACTTGTGCAGGGGATTGTCATTAAAATCAATGTTTGAGTGGTATTGGATTAAGGCTGTTCATAGGTTTTCCAGTACGGTGGATAGGAAGGGGTGGCTGCAGCTACTCAGGATTGATGGTACTGGCCAATGCCTGTAAGTTGCCCAGCAGTGACCTGGCAAGGTTTAGCTTAATGATACCAGTTTTTGTGTTCAGCTATGGGTTCTTCCTGTCTTGCCCTGGGTTTTGCAGGTTTCTTTATGCTGTAACTCTCCATTTCAATTTCGGTTTTGGAGTTCCTTGTAAATCAGCATCCCTGTTTGTGTCAGCATTTCAGATTTAATTTTTTTTCATTTCCAGCTTTCTCGTTACTGAAACTTCTTCCTGAGCATTTGTGATCTTCTCTGTCTCAGGTGGCCTGGGGGATACTCAATTTAGCTTCCGCCTTCGTCAGTCTGGGGGACAGAGGACCACTCATTATGAGGATGATGGCGAGTACAATAGAGAAGCACCCCTAACGCTGCAGGTCAGTGGCATTTCAGTGCACTACTTACACCTGCTAAGCAAACAGTAGTCTTACTTGGTTAAAAGCCAAATATACCTCTGATTTGTTTTCCATGCATAAAATACTGATTTCCTCTGGCCATGGGAATTGTCAGAAAAGGAGAAAACTTTCAGCACCAGGACTTCCACGTTAATACTCATAGAGGGCTGTGTAGAAAATCCCAGCTACTCTGAGAGATAGAATTGAATCAGGGGGGCCCCAGATTAGAGCAGTGGTCGTGTCTAGCTACAGCAAAAACATAAGTAGTGGCATACAGGTGACATCCAACAGAGTGCACGGCTACCTGTGCACGTTTCCACAAAGCAAGACAAGAATGTCCTCGTCTGTGGTAAATTAGATGTTTACCTCTTTTGTTGAGGTGTGACAGTTCTTTTCATTTGTTGCAGGATCTACATATATAAAAACAGCTGGAATAATTGGCATGCCACAAATCCACACTTTGGCTTGCTGTATGCGGGCTGGTTTAACCATACCCAAGCACTAATATCAGGAGTATCTGTCAAGTGTGGGTTTTCCCTCAGTGAACTGTCTGTCCATTTCGCGCAGAGGGGCAATGTGCTGGGCACTGTTGCTGCTTTTAATTGTGCAGATGGCCATCAGATCAACTTGTCCTCTTCTGCTTTCTCCTTTGAGATGATGCTTCCTGTGCATGTGCCTTTTTGACACTTCTGCAATCTTTCTGCAATACGCTTCTGTGATATGCAATCTAGAAATGGATTGCTGGTCTGAGAAGGAGTGGGAGGATTTATTTTCCTAAATTCTGGTCTAGAGATTTTTCAGCTTCATCTTTACTGCTTTGTAGCAATCGGACACTGCCTCACAGATTCACCTAGCTTTAAACACGTAAGGGAAGTAAAACTGCCAAAGTACTGGATTCCATTGCAGAAAAATAAAATTTGGGAAGCGAGAAGTACCTTAAACCGTGGGGCCTGTGGAGCTTCAAAAAATGGTATTAAGGATGGTCTGTGGTTTTGGCACTGATAACTGTTCTTCCTCCTCAATGTCTGTGGGAACTTAGAAGGAACAGCATGTTTGAAATGATCGCTGGGGGTCTGTATTAAATCTGTTAGTTTTCATGGATGCTATGAAGGAAGCATCATGCAGCTTTGTGCTTCATCCTGAGCAAAGTTTGACTGGTACTGCCTTAAATGCCCGAGTAAAGAGGAATGCAACGAGTGTGGTAGAGGATATCGCCTCCTCTCAGGAGATGATGTATTCCTTCCTCAACAATACATTATCCTCTAGCTGGCAGAGAAAACTGACAGTCAGAGCAGATCAGTGGTAGCACAGGCTGCCAGGGTGAGCTCAGTGGGTTGGCTCAGCTGGTTGTATTAGTGGAAACCTCAATTAACCCTTTAGATGATGGCCCTGAACGTGCTGCAGAAAGGGGTTAGTGAAAGGTGCTACCTGGAGGCTGTAATTTTTTGTGAATTTAGTTGTTTGTATCTCCTCTCTGTCTTCCCATTTGGTAAACTCTTCCCAGGTAGCTGAGCATGGATCACTTTTGTAAATAGGAGGGAGTGGTGTAATTGTGCCATAGCAGGAGTGACGTGTGGTGTTTGGTCAGTGGCTGGAGGGAGTTTGGTGATAGCAGGAATTGGTTTCTCAAGAACAGCACTGTTGGTCTCTCTTGCAGCGGGAGTCAGCTCATTACTTCGGTTACGTATACTTCAGGCAAGTCAAGGACAGCTCGATGAAGAGAGGTTATTTTCAGAAGGTGAGTACTGAAACCAGATAGCTTGCTACTCTCAACTGGTACGTAGCTGTAAAAAGGTACCTATCCCTAGCTGTAAAATAGCACCGCTTCCTACGTGACACCCACAGTGTTTCTGCAGGAAACAGCAAAGGTCACGGAGAACAAGAATATGTGGAAAGTGTAATTCCAAACAAACCTGGATGCAGTTGCCATGGTGCGTTAATCACATGAGCAGTGACCTGCTCTCTGAATCATGAGATCCTGAAGTGCTTGAACATTTGCTTCAATATGTACTCTAATGTCACAGATACTGAGAGGATATACTTTGTTACTGCAGTCTGTGCTAGTTATACCTTAACTTTGCTCTTAATTATTGCTTTGATTTTTCTTCTTCCTAGTAGCCATCTGGGAATGGTTTTCCTGCTGGGCTAATTGCTTCTAACTAGCAGCAGTGACACTGCTTGAGCAAGTGTCAAGACACCAACCTTCTCTGTTATCATAAATTCCTTTGACACAGACACTGGAAAAAATACTATAAACCTCAAGTTTATTTCAGCATAAATATGCAAAGTGCTCTGTATTATTCAGACAGATAGTTATGGTCACTGCCTGAAAGAGAGTGGAACACCAGACTTCGAGAGAAGGAAAATATTTTACTTTTATCCTAAGATCCATTTTTTTCCACGAGTCCATGGAATTACTCTTTCAGTAGTGTTTTTTCACATCAAAAGACAAAATGCCATCCTCTCAAACAAATGAACTTTGGACATCTGCTCTTCAAAGAGCAATGCTTCATAGTAGATCAGTCTGGTAACCTGCTGGAAGGTGGGGACACCGTTCTGTCCAGCAGTTACTTGGCCTGCTGTGCTTTCTCTCCTCCACCTCTAGGCAGTGACATGGAGTTTCTTTGAACAAAATGCTAATACAGAAGTTAGCTTCTTCATCTCCGCTAAGGCAGTGGATTGATTGCTCAAAAAGCTGGAGGATTAGAGAAACAGGACAACATGGGGACCTGCTGAACAGATGTTTATACCAGGCTAATGTGCTTGTTCTTTGGTAGACTTACAAAAGCAGTGGGTGCATTGAATTCCTTGGTGAATTGTCACGCTTGGATGGGGTTTTTTTACTTCACATGGCAAAGTTTGGGGTTGGAAAGGAGGTGTTTCAATGACTATTGCAGAAATTTTCTCTGGATCCTAATTAATACATTAAATAATGATTAGAGGAAGAGAATAATTAGCATAGTAATAAAAACTCCTAGCAGGGCTGAGTTGGAGAAGTTGTAAAAAATAGTATTATATTTCACAAAGAAGCATTAGAAAGAAACCAAAACAATAACAAAAAAAGGCATTGCTGGAAACAAATTAGCATTATTTCAAGTTACTTTGTCTCTTCTTCTGCAGAATTCCTTTATTTTGTTTATCTACCAAATCTCAGTTTCAATGGTCTACTCCATCACACTTCTCCATCTGATTGGTTGTTTTGGTAGCTTTGAAGCTATCAGCAATTTATTTTTATTTTTCCTCCAGGTGATCTTTTGCAAGGTCACAATCTCATCCCTCTTAGTCATGGTGACTCCCTGGTAGAAGCTGCCAGCTGTGCTTATTCATTAAGCAAAAAACTCCTTGCCTGTGTGGATACCCAAAGCCTGAGGGTTCAACAACTAGGTGCCTAGCAAGAATTTCACCTGTAGAAGCACTGCTTTTGAGCTCTTTCATGTTCTTGATGTTGGTTTTTAAGTGTAGCCCTCTAGAAGTGATCGTGTCAGGAGATCTCTGACTCCTAAATGTACCTTGTTTCAGTCTTTGGTGCTGGTGTCACGCCTTCCATATGTGAACTTGTTCCAGTCGTTGCTGCAGCTGATTGCTCCAGAATATTTTGACAAGCTGGAGCCATGCCTGGAGGCAGGTGAGCAGTCAGATCTAGGAGGGAGGGTTTGCATATTGAAATCTTTCAGAGGTTTTATCAGCAAGTTCTTGAAAGACAGCTGAAATGCTCCAAATTAGTTCATTCTGGAACAAATTCCAACAGGGAAAAACTTCCATCCAAGTAGTTGGCTTGTCAAAATTATAAGCAGCTGTAAAGGATGCATTAATGGGAAATGTCTGACAACCTTAATAGATGATGCTGTCAGATTTGCATACAGTGTGTTCCCAGAGAGGGGAAAAAATTGCTAATGCTACATCTCTGTCTAGCTCTTTATTGCACTGTTCAACTTAATCATGATTTGTCAACAGTGCTGCTGGGCCTGCACTGGAAATGGTGGTGCAGACGTAAGTCTGGTGTCTGACCTAAACTTGCACAATTATTTGATATAGTGTTTGTTTGCTACTAGCCAGGGGGACACGTGAACTAGGAATGAGCGATAATTAAATTGGCAGAACTCGTAGGACCAGCTGAATTGCCTGTACTGACCTTCAGATTAAGCTTTTTTTCTTTACCTGTGTCCCTGCAGTATGCAATGAGATTGATCAGTGGCTGCCTCCTGTGCCAGGACAGACTCTGAACCTTCCAGTGATGGGAGTTGTCATTCAGGTACGTGTTGCTGATGATCTGTGTGCAGCAGCAGACGGAGGCAAACTGGGAAGTGGAGCATGTATTTCCTTTTCTGCTGGATGTTAAAATTGCTCTTTACTCTAGATTCTTTCCCTTTGTTCCTAACCTGTGTACAATTAGAATTGATAATTGAGGAAGCTTTCTCAATGGTTGTTAGGAATGAAAGCAAAGTGTATGTGCATGCTAACTGATTCCATCTCCCCAGATAATCTGTCCGTTCTTATTTGTAATCTAGGTGAGAATCCCATCAAGGGTGGATAAGCCAGGATCAAGCCCAGTGAAGCAGTTCAATCAAGAGGTGAGATGAAGTGTGGCATGACACAAGCCAGTGATGAGCAGAATCTAGACTACTAAGGGAGGAGGGTGGAGAAGAACTGGAACTCTTTCAGCCTTAGTCCTACTTGAAACCACTTTGGCCTGGGATTAATGTGGTTTCAGCTATGCATCTGGTTCAAACTGCATACTCTCATGCCTGTGTCTTTCAAAACAGGACTCTGTCCACAGAATTTGTGTGCTTCAAGTTGTGTATGTGCATTGTTCTCACAGGTTTTGTTCACCTTGCCTTTCCTGGGAATTCATGCATAGGTAGGTCTCCACGAGACCCTGCCTTAATCTTCTGTGTTGTTTTGTAGCATTTGCTGTCTGAGCATCTTTACTGCTTTGATTCAGCTTTGATTTTGATTCTTGTTCATTTTGTCTTTTCCCTTTTTCTCTCCTTTGAATAATGTTGTTATCCTTCACAACTCTTGGTACCCATATTGCTAACCCTTCTTGTCTCTATTTGTATCTTAAGCTCTGTCTTCTGCCAGACGAAACTCTAAAATATAAAGGAGCAGACATGGGAAGTCTTTCACGTCTTGAAAAGAAGGGATTCTTGGCTATCTTATGGGAAGGGAAGTTCATTTGGGCCTCGAATGTTCAATCCAGATCTGTTCCTGGCTCATAACTCTAAGCATTAACCTTGTTCTCTTCTTTTTGTGCTTATTGTAGAGGGAGCTACTTGGTGATTGATGTGGTCAGTTTAGATGGCATTTCAGTCAGGATGCTTCCATTTACTAACAGTTTTGGGTTTGGTTTTTTTCCCTTCCTCACTTAGAATCTGTTACCAGCGCCATTGGTTCTCCCCAGTATTCATGAACTGGATCTTTTCAGGTGAGAGCCACCATCCTTGCAACCCTCTCCTCTCCATCTGCTTTCCCCTCTCCCTGCTCCGAGTATGCTATAAATCATAGGGATAATGAAGAATCAAAAATTACTGCTTTGCAGGGTGTCATTTAGAATACTAGGCTTGCAGAGCTTGTGCAGTGTTTAAACCTGTGTGCACTGCCCTTCACACAACCCGCTGTATCCTGCTGAGAGGAGGGTTTCTTTTCTTAGCCTCAGCTGGTGATCAGCTTAAGCTCTGAAGCATACACATTGTGTGTCTGAACCAAACTTCTCAGCATTATAGGTGCTACTCTACACCTATGCATCTGCTGTAATCCACGTGCATTTTACGTTGTTTAGATGAAAAGACATATTGAGAGCAACATGATTAGCAAGTTGCTTTACATTGCTTAAATCATTTCCTTAAAACATGTATAAAATGGTTGAGCAACAGCATGTGTAAAGACACATCGCATTCTGTTGTGGGATGCTAAAAATCAATCCTAGATTTCAAATTCCCAGGTAGAAGCACACCTGGATAGGCTTATATGCAATCATTGTGCCTGGTCTTTTCTGAACTGCATTCTAACCTCAGCTTGTCATTCTTCTTTTCACTGACAGATGTTTCCAGCCAGTGCTAATTCATATCCAGATGTTGTGGGAGCTGATGTTACTAGGAGAGCCAATTGTTGTAATGGCACCATCCCCTACGGTTTCTTCAGAAATGGTTTTAGCACTTACCAGGTAATGCCTTCAAACTGTGAGGTACAGGTAACTATAATAATAAATTCTGACAGTTTTTCTCTTTCAGATCCGCTCCTCTGCTGCGTCCATTGTGTTAGATTTAGTTTGCCTATGAAAGCATGTAAGACAAATAGAATAGCAAGAGTCTTGCTTATACTCCACCAATGACAGAGAAAAGTGCATCTCCTGTGTTGGGAGACCTGATGGTTCATAGCCCTGAGGAACTTTGTCTCCCTGGCTTTGAATGCTGCTTTAGCAAAAAAAAAAGCCTGGAACACCTCCAAAGTTTTGCCTCTGGCAGGACAAAACACTGCTCTAGGACATAAACCTGACGTAAACACACATTCCTCCTCTGTGAATTTTATATGGCAACTATTCTGTCTGTTGTTGCAGCTGCCTTGCTCCACTGAGGTACTGTTGTGACTACCGCCCCTATTTTACTATCCACGACAGTGAATTCAAAGAGTATACCACCAGGACACAAGCACCGTAAGTAGCCAGTAGACCCTTGCTACCCACTTGCCACTGTCTGTCTGAAGGAAACCCTGAGGTTAGCATTGTGCTTTTTTCCCACCCCCTCTTTCTAGGCCAAACATTGTTGTGGGAGTCACAAACCCTTTCTTTATCAAAACTCTCCAGCACTGGCCACACATTCTTCGGGTTGGGGAGCTCAGAATGTCAGGTAAGGGTGGAACCAAAGTCCTGTTGTGCTGGTAGACCTTGTTAGAGGCTAGCAGTGAGCTGACAGTTGCAGTGCTAGCCATCGTTTTACACTTCTTCATTCCTGTGAGAGCTGAGAAACCAAAGGGAAGTCTAGACTCCAACTCAGTTGATGTGCAGGGTGAGAACAAACAATGGTGAAGACAAATCATTGAGAGGATAACTTGCTGTGTTTTTTTTTCTGAAGCATTAAGAAAAGGAGAAGTCCTTCGTGGGCAGGAAAGAGAAAATTGCATAGAGAGGAACAGAGAGGTGGAGAGAGGGACTCTGATTATGGTCTATGAAGCCAAGAAAACCTGTAGGTTGAGGAGTGGGTTTTTTTGCAATGCCTCCTTAACACATTCCTGTTCCAAAATTTTAGCAGGGAAGGTAGCGGATAAGAACGCTTACGTGAGTGGAGTTAAGGGAGGATATGATTTAAGATGTACAAGTGTAGGACTGGATGTTGTCGAGTGCAAAGTCTCTCATGTGTGTGCTGTGACTGCGAGAGTAGATTCGGAGTCTGACCTAGTCATTTGATGTCTTTCCACAGGAGACCTGCCCAAGCAAGTTAAGGTGAAGAAGCTTGCTAAACTGAAAACTCTAGACACAAAACCAGGTACCTCCTTTTGTCAGACATCATTTAATTTTATTTATGCTTCCATGTGGGGGATTTTGCAGGCTTTGCAGGCATGTGAACATTGCATACATTATTCTTTGTATCTCAACAAATGGACATTTTGGTGTTATCATCTTCTCATACTCTGTGTGCTACACAGTTCTCTGTAGCAGCCTCCCCCATCTAATACAGAAAAACTGGCCATCTTTGTTCTGAGGTTGAAGAAGCCAACTGAACAAATTATTTTAGTGTCGGGGGAACTTCTAATTTTCTTGATTTTTATTTTATATATCATATCTGCTTTTGAGATATGATGGAATTCAAAGGAACTTCCTAAGCTAGATACAGCTATCTGTCACTTAACTAACTGTTCAGCTCAGGCCTAACCATAAGCTGACTCCAGTAAGTTGTCTCACCATAAGCTTAGCACAGGAAGGTCCTTGAGATAGTTCAGCGTCCTTTAGTCCTGCTGTGAGCACTGGCTGCATTAGCAGTTTTGTAATTTTTGTAATTTTTAAAAATTTTTTTTCTAATTATACACACACACAGAGCTGCAGGGGTTTGTGCTAGGAATTTCAGCTCTGTTATCCCTGTACTATATAATAATATGTAATCTAGAGTCTCCTCTAGATGTGTGGGCAAAGTTTTGGTTTTAACTTCTGTTTTTTTCTGTTGTTTTTTTTTTTTTTTTCCAACCTAGGAATCTACACTTCATATAAAACATTTCTTCACAAAGACAAAACCCTGATAAAAAGATTACTAAAGGTAAGCAGTTTCCACTTTATCCCACATCCTGCATGTCATTATGGGAAAACCGTGCTAACAGCTTGGTTTAAACAGACAAAACTCTCCAAAAGGAACAGACTTTTTTCAGTTTGATTGAAGTGTGTAATGATTTAGCCAAGTATACTTGGACACGTTTCTCATGCTAGTTTTAAAATTTTTCACTTGATACCATGAATTAAATGCTGGTGCTAATGACAGCCTAAGTGAGAATAATCCATATCAAAAAAGAGTCTGGAAAAAAGCAGATTCTATGTAGCAAAATGTGAGTGTTATGTTTAACGAGAGCGGAATATGTATTTTGGGCAGTATAGTTTTCCAGACTGTTCTGGACTGGTTGCTTAATAGCTGAAGTGTTGGCAGATTCTCTGTCTGTCTGCATAACAGAGAATAGCACCTTTGTGAAAGCGCTGCTTGTGCTTGCAGGGCATTCAGCGGAAGCGCCCGTCTGAAGTCCAGAGCGCGCTTTTGAGGCGTCACCTCCTGGAGCTCACCCAGAGCTTCATTATTCCCCTGGTGAGTTGAGCAGAGAGTTGAGAGAGTGGTGTGAAGGTGAGGGGAGGTGAACAGGAGACGCTCGAGTGACAAGTTTGCACTTGCCCTCTTTTATTCACCCATACCTGAGCATCTCTAGTAGATTCAGGATGCAGCACCCTATAGAGATGCTTTACTCTGTGGAAAGGAACTAAATGTCTCTTGAATGCAAATTTCAATAGTTAGCATAAAAATCTGCAGTTTGGTTATTCAGCACACTGTGTGTAAAGACAGAACATTGTTTGTTTCCTGCAATGCAGGAATAGGTGTTCCCTGTTTTTTGATTCTAATGTCCACTCCTTGCTCTTTTCAACAGGTAGTCAAAGCAGATATATAGGGAAGCGGTGGGAACCCAAAACATTCCTCTTTCCCTCTAACACTGGAATCAAACCCATTGCCAGGGTGAAACCCTCCCTTCTGGCTTTGGGAAGCTTTGCTGTGGAGCTTAAGAGGCCTGTCCACATGGTGATCACTACCCTAAGGCAGATTTTAGGGAATGCTTTCTTTGAAGGCCTCCCCTGTCTAGTCCCACTAGGAAGCTGCTGGCGCTTTTTTAGTGACCGTCCAGTTGGCTAAGTTTGGCTCCTCCACTATCTTTTCTACGTCATCTTAGGAGGTAGTACATGGGAGGACAGAGCATCTTCTCAGATTGTAGTCCTTCCTGCCAACTTCTTCCCACCTCACTTTTTCTCACATGGCATGCTTACGATTCCAGTAGCATAGTTTTGTGACCTAGCCCCTGGTGGGAAACAAGCAGGAACATTAGGCTCATGTAAAATGCAACTATGAAGAAAAAAAGCAGAGTGAGTAGGAGGCTGAGTGTGCCTGTGATGCATTGGAGAAAACCATCACACTCACTGACCATGCCAGAGGCTCCTTGATTGTTGTAACTTTTTTTTTTTTCCTTAGGAGCATTATATTGCAAGTCTGATGCCTCTGCAGAGGGCCATTACTCCATGGAAGGTATGTTCAATTTTCCAATAGCTTCTGCTTTCCTTTGACTGCAGGGATTCTGAGTAGTTACGCCATATGCTGATCACATACTCTGATACTCTGTGTGAACTTCCCTCATTGAAGGAAGAGGGCTATTACTCCTTTAAAAAAGGAAAAAAACATTTGAAACAAACATTGGGACAGATGCTTCCTGTTTTGCAGCTCAGCTATTGTAATCTAATTTGAATTTTACTAGCAAGGCTGGTTAAGATGTTCATGCGTTTTTTGTTCTCATAGCTATTGAGCCTGCCTTGTGCAGCCTCTTTCATTGTAAACATAGACCTCATTTCCCCCTCGTTTCTTTTGGGTGCCATGCGATAACGGTCTTTCGGTTGTGCAGAATCCTCCACAGGTTCGTCCTTTCCGTCAGGAAGATTTCATGAAGACCCTTGAGCATGCTGGTCCCCAACTTACCTGTGTACTTAAGGGTGACTGGTTAGGCCTGTACAGGTAAGATTTTGGTAATTACTTTTCTTGTCCCCTTAACAGCTGGTGCAAGTTATCATGAACATCAAATCCTGAACTAGAATTGGGAGCAAAAAGGGAATTTCACCTGAAAAACTCGTGCCTATGAAGAATTGATTAACTAATAATGGTCAGGAAGAGCAAATGTAGGGAATAATCAATCCTGTGTTTTACGTAATCTCTTAAATTAATAGATATAGTCAGGTTTAGAAGCTGTCAACTCTCCGCCTTCAGGAACTTAGTTTAAACTAAGGCCTCACTGCTGGAGAAGGGGACTCATCTCTGACATCAGCTATGTTATTTATTGTCTTCCAGGGAATCTTTCTTTTTGAAGTGTCTGGTCCTGGGCAGATGATGTAGAAAGACTTGAAGGTCTTCATCCAGTAGTGGTTGTATGTGTTTGTACGGCATTCAGGACAA
The DNA here is from genome assembly GCF_964289735.1 of Phaethon aethereus. Classification (NCBI taxonomy): domain Eukaryota; kingdom Metazoa; phylum Chordata; class Aves; order Phaethontiformes; family Phaethontidae; genus Phaethon; species Phaethon aethereus. The sequence continues at coordinate 935,063 of NC_138575.1, forward strand.
CGGCCATTTCGGTTTTACTGCATGATGGCAATGCTGTCAGAACATAGAAGGACGGAGCTTCTTCAGGGTAGAATTTAAGAGAGCATGCAGGAGAGTTTGTCCATAGTTTTCATAAAGGATCATTAGTTATAAATGGGATGGAGAAGGCACTTATCACAATATGAGTAGGAAAAATCCAGAAATCAGATAGCCAGTGGGAAGGAAAATGGGAGATATATGGATATGGAGAAGGAAAAAATTCCAGAAGATTATCAGAAACAATAATCATGGATTAGCATGTTATGTTGCTGTGATACAAGTTTGTACTATTGTGTGCTTTAATGTATTCAGCAGAAAGCAAGCAGTTCCACTCCTTAAGGTGTGGTAGACAGATTTAATTTTGGTTATCTAATATTTTGAAAAATAGTAACAAACAACAAGCTGTTTCAATAACTTGGTTGAGATTTGCAGGCAACTGACATACATGCAGAAGTTTACACATTCCAGGACTGTTAGTTATGTGAGATTTTGTGCATATACTACTTCTTGAGTTCCTAAGTCAAACCCTTAAATAAAAAATAAGTCTGTCTGTATCACAGTGGCATCTTGAGATATTGGCTGGGTTTAGGACTCCACTGTGCTGCAGAGACTGCACGAGCAAGAGTCCTTGAAGCTGCAAAAAGAAACTGTATAAACGTCAACTGAGTTCTGCTGGTGAAGTGTTCTCTGCACGTAGCCCAAGGAAGAAGCTTGAAGAGATCCTAAGTGGGCCACTCTCAACAGAGGAAAATGCTGAAATACAGCATCGGAGATACCCCGCTGTTAATGAAACGGTTGCAAAGAATGTGCTGCTGAAGTGGCTGTTACTCAGCTCTACACAGCATCTTAAACCTTCTCATCTTTTTCTGCTGTTGCAACCCTTGGCTTTCAGTTAGTGGCTTTTCAATCCCATTTTAAATGTCAGAATCACAGAACAGTTTGGGTGGGAAGGGACCTTTAAGGCCATCTAGTCCAACCCCTGCAGGGAGCAGGGACATCTTCAACCAGAGCAGCATGCTCAGAGCCCCGTCCAGCCTGACCTGGGGTGTTCCCAGGGATGGGGCATCGACCACCTCTCTGGGCAACCTGGGACAGGGTTTCACCACCTTCACTGGGAAAAATTTCTTCCTTATACCTAGTCTAACTCTGCCCTCTTTTAGTTTAAAACTGTTACCCCTTGTCCTGTCACTACAGACTCTGCTAAAAAGTCTGTCCCCATCTTTCTTCTAAGCCCCCTTTCAGCCCTGGCAGCTGCAGGAAGGTCTCCCCGGAGCCTTCTCTGCTCCAGGCTGAGCCCCCCAGCTCTCCCAGCCTGTCTTCCCAGCAGAGCTGATTCAGCCCTCGGAGCATTGCTGGGGCCTCCTCTGGCCCCGCTCCCACAGGTCCTGTTGCCTTATTGTGGCCCACTTTGCCTTTGGAGTTATGATAACTTGGGTGGCTCAACACGAGAAAAAATTCACACTCCTCTGCAGTATCTTGCTTAATTCCTCTCCCTTCCTGATATTTAAAGCTTTCAACCATTTGCTAGCATGGACCTAAGTCCCATGTAATTGGCGATTTACATCTCTCCTACATAAACAAGGTATCATCTAGGTTACGTCAAAGGATGTGTAATTTACACCTCTCCAGCACAGTACAGTAATAAACCTGCGTTTTTACGGAGCTACGCAGGAAAATGAACAGGAGGCAGCACAATACCTGTTTTTATCTCAGAGTGTCACAGAATTTTAGATCAAATTGCTGCAGTTAACATGCCTGAGGGATGGGATGCCATCCAGAGGGATAATAAGGTGTAACAGTTTTAAATCAAGAAAGGGCAGATTCACACTAGATCTAAGGAAGAAATTTTTTCCAGTGAGGGTGGTGAACCCCTGGCCCAGGTTGCCCAGAGAGGTGGTCGATGCCCCATCCCTGGGAACATCCCAGGTCAGGCTGGACGGGGCTCCGAGCAACCTGCTCAAATTGAAGATGTCCCCGCTCATGGCAGGGGGTTGGAGTAGATGGCCTTAAAGGTCCCTTCCCACCCAAACTGTTCTGTGATTCTATGATACAGAAGGGCGAAGAGCACCGCCGCTTGCATTGGCTGAGGCTTGAGCTGGGGCAGAGGAAGGTGTGAGACTGGCAGGATCGCCCCTCTCGTTGGTGACAATCTGCTAAAGCTGCTCAGCTGTATCATGTTAATGCCTGACAGAGGAGGAGCCTCTGGCGTAGACAAGATAGGAAAAGAGCATATTAGCTCATAACCAGTTACCATCCCTAATGACACTGTGCGTCGGAATGTCTTTTCCTCTCACATCTGTGTCTGCTGCAGTAGGAAGGGGCATCTGTGTGCAGTAGAGCCAGCGTGCTTCTCTGATCCCCCTCTGTACCCTTCTCCATGTCACCTCTCTTCCTGCAGGCGTTTCTTCAAGTCTCCCAACTTTGATGGCTGGTACCGTCAGAGGCACAAGGAAATGACCCAGAAGCTGGAGGCCCTTCATCTGGAGGCAATCTGTGAAGCGGTATGTTCCAGCTGCAGGTATTAAAACCAAACCAGACTTCTCAGGCCTGAAACCCGGGAGATGAGGGCACTGCTACCTTGGACACTTACTGATGCACCTCGATTCTGCACTGATGCATGGGGGACGTGGGGGACGGTGTTTTGTGCCCTTGGGAATCACAGTTCTGCCTCCTGTCTGGCAGTGCACAGGTATAACAGCACATGCGGGGGACAAGAACACGAGCAGCTCAGCTCCCCCACTTTGTCAGCCAATGCAGATCCTGCTCTGTCTGCTTCTATCAACTATTTTTCATTTATCAGGCCCTTCCCAAGCCAACAGAATGCCAGACTGGAAGTGTCATCTGTTGCTGGCTTCTTTAATGCCTAATGAAAATAGGTGGGATTTTTAGTAGTGACTGCTGGTATAATTTCTTAAACTGAGCAGCTGCTGGGGTAGGCCCAGGAGCTCTGGTGTCCTGCCCAGGAGCTCTGGTGTCCTACGCAGGTGCATCTTCAGCTGCAGCACTTGCTTCACTGTTCAGCAGTGCAGGTCCTCGAGCACGGTGTGGGAATGCCAAAGCCGTCTCCTTTTTTAACAGGCCTGAGTCTGGCAAGTAGATGTAAATTCTGAGCACAGCACGCGATTCACGGTGCTGACTGGAGGAGGGGAACCCGCGCTGTCTGCGTTTTACTGCATCTTTCCCTGACTCTTCTCTTGCAGGCAAGAACTTGATGCTGTCACGGGCAGAAAAGTGGGGAGAGCTCCATCTTGCTCATTTAAGCTTAAGTGCTGCGAGCAGAGTTGTGAAAGAGGATGAGAAACCTCCTCCTCGCTTTTATTTCAGGCTTTGCTTAGGGGTTATCTCTTTGAGAAAAGCCTCTGTAAAGAAGAAATGTCCCTGAAGAAAGCTGTTCTCTCTCTTTAGAACATTGTGGCCTGGATGAAGGACAAGTCTGAGGTGGAGATTGTAGACCTGGTGCTAAAACTTCGTGAGAAGCTGGTATGTTTTCCTCCCTTCTTCCTGCACTCATTCCTTTCTGTCTGCATCTGTGGCAAGGAGAGACCAGGGGCATGGATCACACTTGTTGCTTAGAAAACTTTGTTCTTGCTCCCTGATTTGGAGAACTGGCAAATGGGACAGTCACAAAACTTTAGTGTTTGCATAGAAAAGGGTTCAAAGTTCCGACTCCTTTCATCTCCCTGAGGCTCAGGTGACAGCTGCCTCTCCGTTGTCTCGTACCCTGAACTAAAGAGACAACGTGAAGTTTGCTCAGCCAAAGGCAAAGCAGAAAGAAGAACTTTGAAGGTATTTTAAAATTCCTCTCTCTCCCTGTAGGTAAGAGCCAGGTGCCAGCACCTCCCTGTGAAGGAGGAAACTCTGCAGCGGGTGGGCCTGTACATTGAGACCATCATTGGCTCCTTGCCGGAGGATCTCCAGGCTGTGCTGCACCACCACTGAGCACGGTGGAGGGACTCTGTTGGAGAAGGAGGGGCCCTCCCAGACCGCTCCGAGCTGTGGGCACCTGCAGTTATGTTTGGAAAGGAAAGTTCTTCCCTGATGCAGCCAGCATGAGCTGATCTGGATCTTGCTCACAACTGTGTATGACTTCGAGCACGTGAGCGTGTGGGTCAGAACTGCAGCAGAAACGGGGAACTGTGTGCACTGTTCTGTCTAGTCCTGCTTTGAAGGAGCTGGATTAGGGGACTGTAAGTGAGAAACTGTTCCCTGTGTGGCTGTTAGTAAGTCAGAAAGTGGCAGCCAGGCTTCCAGCATGTGATAGGCTGTGCAAACCATGTGTTGCCCGTATATACACATCCATCTTTGTCTAGCGCTTGGGCTCTCAAAATCTCAATGCCGTCAGCCTGCCTGGAAGAAGCAGGAGCAGCCCTGTAGGGGGGAGTTGTTTTCAGGACAGCTCCTGATGGTAATGGGAGAGATGGTAGTCCCCCACATACACGATGTGAAAAAATTGTCACTGCCCATTCAGCAGCCTGACTCGTGCCGGCAGGAGCTTTAGCTGTGATGGGAGTGGGAGGATGAATTGCTGGTCGTGGAATACTTTTGTTTTTTCTCCAAGGCAGAGACAGAGAAGAAGGGGCTGGTGCATCCGCAAGGATGCAACAGAGCAACAGCTCTCCAGAGATCACGGCTGGGTGCTGTGTGAATGGCAACAGCTGCTGGAGCTCCACAGAGAGGAGCTGGCCTCCAAATGTAATTTATTCTGCTTGAAAAATCAAGTTTGCGTGCTCTAGTAATGTACAAGAGAGCTGGATCTCTGCCTTGGACAATGAGATACCTAATGTGGTCAGCCCACTTGCCGATAAGACGTGTTGGAGAATCTGATTTTTACAGCCTGTGTCAGCCTTGCCAAGTGGGAACTCGCAGAGCGGCCCTCGCGTGGGTGCACGGGCCCCGCTGTGAGAGGTGCGTGCTCGCCCTGTGCCAAGGTCAGAGGGGAGCAACCTCTCCAGCTCTCGGCACAACTTGTTCTTACCACCACCCAGCTTCCAGCTCGGTCATTCTGCTTCTGTTCACCTCTTGGGAAAGAGAGATGTGTGTGTGTGCTTCTGGGCTGAGCGTAGGAAAGACTCGAGGCTCTGCTGCTGGCTTTGGAGGCAGCTGCCCGCTCCCTGAGAGCGCAGTCTTTCTGCCAGCTGCCTTGGAAATGGAGTTACTGTCACCCCAGGGCTGATGGCTGCTGCTGTAACTGCATTTCACTGTCTGCCACTCTGGCCAGGGCCTGAACATTTGCCTTAAGAGTGGGTTGTAGGAGGGGGCTGGCAGCCTGATGCACTCTTGTTCTGTAAGAAGCCGGGGAGTGTACCTTTGCACGTGGCAGGAGAGTTCAGCACTTCGGCCGAGACCTGCACAAAGCTGTCGGCAGTGCCCAGTGCTCCGGGGTGGAAGCTGGACTTGTTTCACTCGCAGGCTGTGCCCGTTGCTGCCTTGGGGCTGGGGAGACATCAGTGAGTCGCAGAGGTGGCTGAACCCTTCCTGCATTTTCCCCTCCGGAGCCAGGCACGGACAGTGCAGGAACAGCGGAGGCTGCTCCCTTTCCCCCTGCCTCCAGCCTGGAAGCGGCCAAGCGAGGAGATGCAGCCATACCTCCCCATAGTAACAAATTCTGTACAATACGCCCTAGTGGCAGCCCTGCCTGTACAGTGTATATTCTGTATATAGAGCTCGTGTGTGCGTCCGTGCAATAGCTCTGCAGTGACTGTGGTGGACCGAAGCATTAATGTATAGTAGAAAATACTAGTTTAAAAAAAAAAAATTAAGCCAAACTGTGTCCTGTTTTTGCGTCTTAGTAGATCTATCTGGTTAGGAAAGGGGCTTCTCTGCAGAGGTGCTGTTGAGCATGGTCGCTGACGGCCCTCAGCGTGGTGGTTTCTCAGTCTCCATTAGACATCTGTGCAGGGGCTCCTGTCCCCCTTGGCAGCCGTCCCCGTGGGGTTCGCTGAGCCCGGCCCCGCAAAGGGCGGCTCGCGTCCGCCCGCTGCTGCGCGTCCCTCCGTGCGTGCCCTGCCCACGGCTCGGTCGAGGCACCCGCAAAGCAAACGCTGCCCGCTTGGGCACACACGTCCCCTTACTGAGCACCTCAGAGTCCATGTTCGCTTCAGGCTGCCGTCTTCTCCCCCTCTTTGTGCCCAGTTGAGTCCTCCTGGCTCTTGTGTGCTGGTTGCTGCTGTTGTGTACAATTTTCTCTGCCCCCCAGCTCTGCCACCGCCCCCTCAAGGATGGGTTTGACCTTGGCTGGTTTTGGTGCTCCAGAGATGCTGGCGCTTCACCTCTTTCTACCTGGTGGTTGATTTCTGGCTTTTTATCATCCTGGCCTGCTGCTCTTCCTTTTAATGCCCTCCGAAGGTGCTGGTTTGGCTCTTCCCCTTTCAGTGGGCTGGAATTGTGGCCCTGCCGCTGCGTGCCCCGACGGTGCACAACCTGCAGCGCTGGCTGTGGGCCTGCCCCACGCTTGTCCAACAGCATTTTCACAGAAACTGCCACCACTGAAGAGATGGGGAGGGTCATCCTTGTTTTCGTAGTCCTGAGGCTTGCCTCTCTTCTACTCCCCAACCTCCTTACTCTTGTCCAGCCCTTCCTTTCCACTGGGAATCGCCGGAGTGGGATCCGAGGGCCACCCAACTTGTCCACTCCGTTGCTGTGCACCTCCGCCGCTCTGCTCCCATGCCTACTCGCAGAGCCTTTGCCTCCCCCGCGGCCCTAGCACCGGGCTTGTTCCTGTGTCTCCCAGCAAGCCTCAGCCTAATTACTGTCTCTCTGGGAGAGGGTCGTGCCACAAGCGCTTGTGGTGCCCACAGGAGGAAGCCCTGGCTGCTCGCGGAGCTGGGTCGGTGCATGGGTCGGTCAGCACCTGGTCGGCCCGTGCTCCCACCAGCAGCTCCCCCGGGGTCCCCCGTCACCCCACCACAGCCCTCGGGGGCTGTCGCACCCCTCTGCGAATGAGTGCTTGAGCCCAGCTCGGCACCATCTCCATCCCTCAGCAGCTTTCGATGGCACCCTGGCTCTTGCCCCGAGCTGTTTTCCCTGGACTGGAGGTTTCCAGATGCTCTTCACGCGTCCGTCTGTGCTCGCTGATGGCGCGATGGGGGTGAGCGTGGCCCCACCAACACCCCCCAGGGTTTGTCTTTGCACGGGTGATGGTGCTTGAGCACTCTCAGCCCCAGAAGTAGTCGAGGTATGAGCAAGCATTTGGGCTGATCTTAACTTGATGGTGGGGAAGCTGGGGCCCGGCAGAATCATCCCCAGCTCCTTCATCTCCGTTGACATGGCCCTGGCCAGGACACCCGCCCCGAGGCAGGAAGGAGGCATGAGCCGCCTGGCTGGCCGCCTCTTTCCGTTACTTATTGAAGTCCAGCGAAGCCCAGGAGCACCTCAACCGTAACGCCTTTATTTGTAAGCACCTTCTCCCGAGCCCTGCCGAGGAATTTGGATCGCTCTCTGGCAGAAAGCGAACACCGAAACAAGACCGAACAAAACAAAGAACCACCACCTTCCCTGGGGTAGTCGCAGCTGATGTTCGTTTGCGGGAAGCTCTAGGGATTGCCTAATTGTCTGTGTGCCACCAGCCTCCTCCCACAGCACCTGACTGCTCGTGAGCCTGCAGAGCCCTGCTGCCGCCAACAGCTGAGCCGTTCGTGGTGCAGAACAGGGGCATCCTTCTTCCAGAGAGCTCCTCCATCTCCCGGGGTCCGTCTCCTGTGCAGCCACCGCTCATGGCTTTGCTGCCTGCACGGTGCAGGCGGAGGGAGGTCGGGCTGCCTCCAGCAGCGAGGGGCTACAGGTGGGCTTCCCGCTGGGGCAGAGCCACTGCAGCCCCCCACCGCTGTCGGAAACCCGCGCCTTGCTCGAGCCCTTGCAGGCATGAAGGGCCAAGTCCAGCGAGATCCTGCCTGGCTACGGACGGGCTGTGGGGAACTGCCGGGGACCTGCAAACCCTGCCGAGGCTTCGGGCAGCCTGGAGGCGCCGGGATGAGGTGGCAGCCTAGGGAACAGCCCCCAGGGACTCGTCGTAGAAAGCCTTGAGGCCCCGGCGGTGCTGCAGGGAGGGTCTCTGTCCCACCACCTCCTGACGGAAGTTTTGCCTCAGCCAGCCGTAGACCAAACTGTGCAGGAAGCCCTGGAGGGAGACGGTCAGGGCCTGCGAGAGAGAGGGCAGCGGCGAGCGCTGCCTTTACCTGCCCCGGGGCCGCCCTGCGCTGCAGGAGCACTGCAAGCCCCATCGCCCTCTCCACGCTGGAGAGGAGCCGCGTGGGATCGGCCCCTGCGAGTGCACAGGCAGCGTGACGCAGGGACACAGGAGGTGGCTTTTCTCTTGGTGTGGTCAGCTAAAACACGGCAAGCATCTGGGAAGAGCTGAGGAGCGAAACACCAACCACCAAGCCAGGGGGAAGAGCCCCGGCAGCGCCGGGCTGGGACCAGGGCTGCCACCAGCAGCCTTTGCCCTGCGTCCATCCCGGTGGCACCCGGTCGGGTGTCCCAGCGCGGGCTGGCAGCACCCGCAGAGCTGACCCTGCCCGGGGAGGCTCAGCGGGGACCACTGTGCTCCCGCTCCCCCACGGCCCAAACGCTGCGGCACAGGGGCAGCACAGCCCTCACAGCCCCCCCCGTCCCAGTGTGTCCCCCACCCCATCACCACTCACACGCCTGATGGGGACAAATGTCCCAGCTGTGGAGCCCGGGAAATGGGTTTTTACTTACTGTAGCAACGTAGAGGACAAAGACCGAGGCAGGATTGATGCTGGTGAAGGAGACGAGGGTGAGGAGGAAGGCTGCAGATGGAAGACAAAAGGGCACTCCTTGGTCTTCCCCTCTCTGATAATGCTTCACCTGGAGTTTCCCCTCTCCAAAAGGCAAACGCTTTTCCCCTGTCTCAGCCTGTTTCCCATGGCACAGGGGTCTACATAGGACAAGCACGTATGTGTACAACAAGGTCCTTCCCAACGCGCTGCCCACGGACCCTGGGGAACTCACTGCCACAGGTTTCCGTAAGGCTGAGAGCATAAACAGGCCCACAAAGGGACGAGATACTGCTAAAAAGCAGGTCCATCAAACACGATCCACCCTCTCGTTCAGGAAAAGCTGCTGGAAAAACCTGTCATTTTAAGATGAACGGCTAAACCAGCCGCCGGTCAGGCTCAACGGCGGTGATCGGGGCTGGCTGGCCTCTGATTCCGGGTCCACCCAGCCACGGGGTCCTACAGGCACCCGGACGCTTTGCAATTATTCGGTCTAAGCCTCTTGTCGTGGACCTGGGTGCTGTCTCAGCCCAGGAGTAAAGGGGCTGGAGCAGGAGCTGTGGCGGCTCTTGCCTGCCAGGGCTGCGGGAGCTGTGGGGCATCCCCGCCCTGACTTGCCTGGCGCCCAGCAGAGCAGGAAAACCAGCTGGAAGTAGTGAGAGACTTTGCTGACGCTGCGGATGCTCCTGCCCGCAAAGCCGTCCTTCTCCAGGGTCAGCAAGGGCGCCGCGGCGTTCCTCCGGCACCAGAGCTTCACCCTGCGGTACAGGAGCTGGGTGGCGGGGAGCGGCGTCAGCCAGGGCACGCGGGCTGCTGCAGCCAGACCCTGCGCCCGCCCCGCTGCGCCGCGCTGTGCCGCTGGCTCACCGTGCAGCAGCTGAGCACCAGCAGCAGGTACAAGACGAAGACGATTTTCCCCTCCAGGCCCACGTCCTTCCTGCCTACGTACTGAGAGGCAACGGGAAATAGTGGGGCCACGGGACAGCTCTGTCCCGAGCGGCTCCTTCCACAGGGGCAGGGCTGAGCCGTGCCACAAGCCCCACGGCCTCTGCTCGAGCGGGGACAGCCCTGCCCCGTCCCTCTGGCAGCATCTGCCCACGGACCGCACAGCCGCTGCCCCCCCAGCGTCCTTCTGAGCCCACCCGCCCTGGCAGCGCTGGGCAGCGGTGTCGGCCGCCGGGAAAGGGCACGGTGGGAGGGACGGGCACCCGGCAGCGCTCACCTTGTAGCAGATATCCTGGGCACAGTGGATGAGGAGCAGGCAGCTGAAAGGACAGAGGATGCTGGTGGCGGTCCCCTAAACCCCCACCCCAAAGCCTTCAGCACCCCGAGGTGTCCCCTGCGCGCCTGGCAGGGGCTGCAGCGTGCCCAAGCCCATTGGGAAGGGGGAGGAGTGCCCACCCCCGGCTCCCCCCTCGGGGGCAGGGTGGCAGGACGGCGGCGTACCTGGAGCAGTAAAGGCTGTAGGTCTCGTGGGAGCGGTTGCCTTTCCCCGGCACGACGGGCTCGATGGGTCTTGGCGCGATGTCGGTGAGGGAGGTGCCGCGGGCGATCAGCTGTCCCAGGAGTGTGAGTGCCGGCACCAGCCTTGCAGGGAGACGCGGCGGTGAGCGTGTCCGCCCCGTCCCGGGCAGGGCCGGGAGGGCCCGCGCTGTGCTGCAGCCCTGCTGGGCATGGAGAGGGGGCCAGGGCCGGCGGCTGGCACCTACCAGGCCAGGATGTAGGGCAGCCCCCGCCACGCGCTCTGCAGGCACCCACTCCTCTCCTGCGGGGAGGAAAGCGCCGGTGACCCGGGGCTGCAGGTCTCGCAGCAGCTCGAGGCTCCAGCCCCGCTCTGCCAGGGCGCAGGGTGCAGGGGAAGCCAGTAACGCCCCAGGGAAAGGGGCTGCCCTCGGATCCCTCCGCTGCGCCCCGGGTCCTCACAGGGCTGGAGCAGCTGTGTGCGGAAGGGCGATGCCCGGCTGCAGCGCGGCTGGGGGCCACCAACCTGCAGAGCTGCCATGTGCCAGGCTCTCCAGCCGTGGACGGTGCGGTAGGCTTCGTACGCGTAGACAACCACCATCAGGAACGAGACCGCGTAGAAGGTCTGGGAGAGGAGAGGGAGAGCGAGTTCCTGCTGCGCCCAGCGCCCCGAAGGCGCCTTCCCCCTTCCCTCCTCGTGCTCCGCACCCCAACGTCCCATGGTCCCCCCAGCAGAGCTGTGCCAGGAGCAGCTGCCCAACAAGGGAGCAGCTCTCCGAGACGCAGTGCCAAGAGCAAATGCCCTCGTGCTGTCCCTGTGCCCACCCCGGCGAGGGGACCGGGCGGCCTCTTCCTGGCCGGTGGCTTTACCGGGGCGGGCGGCTGCAGGCAGCACTGACCACCCGGGTCCATCTGCCCGCGCTGGGCTCTAGGTGGCAGGAACAGGGCTCTGCCCTCGTGTCCTGTCAGCAGGCCTGCAACCGCGGTGATGGTCGCCCTGTGCACTATGCAGCCGGGCAGGGTGATAGGTGCAAAGTGGAGCAGAGCTGGCCCCGCGGCGCTGAGCCCCTCCTGGTCCCTGTCCCCGTGTGTGGTTGAAGCAAAGTCCCATCACCAGAGGGATGAGCCTGGAGGGAAGTGGCACTGCCTGCCGCAGGCTCCGTGCACCAGGCAGGGCAGAGGGCGGCCGGTGGAGCCGCAGGCGCTGGGTGAGTTTGGGCACGAAGGGGCGAGCGCGTCTGCACCGGGGAGAGCCGCGCTCTGCTTCGCGCTGGCGCAGGCGAGCGGCTGCATTCGGCTTCGCCATCCCAGAGCTGGCGGCAGGGCATGGCGGGGGCGAGAGGGACGCTGCGGGGGGGTGCGGCGCTCGCCTCACGGGGGCTGGGGCGGAACGCTGGCCACGGGCACCAGCCTGGGCGGCTCAGGACAGCGACAGGGGGAACCGGAGCCATGTCTCAGTAGAAGTAGTTCCCCACCCTGGGACGTCCCCGGGGACACTCCAGCCCGCAGACGTGTCTCAGCTGCTCCCGGCGGTGGAGGAGGTGCCCAGCCCCGTGGTGCGAGCTGAGCCCCTTACCGTGGCCAGCATCAGTCCGTAGGGGCAGGCAGCGTACGCCGGGATGAAGAGCGGGGCTGGCAGCAGCTGGATGGTGGCTGTGCTCAGCAGCACAGCGGCGGCCAGGAGATCTGCCAGGGCGAGGAGGAAAAGGGGGCGAAGCTGGGGGACGGGACACAGCGTTAGCTCTGGCTGGCAGCGTCGCGCCAGTGGCAGCAGCCTCTCCCTGGCTCTGCAGAGCTGCCGTGGCCATGTTCCTCCCTGGGCCGGCCCGGCGCAGAGCTGGGACCGGCTGCTCTCCAGGGAGGCTGGTGCGAGCGTCCTGCATCTCCTGCCCCCCTCCAGTCCCACTGTGCATTAAGCCCAGCAGTAGCGGTGCTGGCCCAGCTCTGCCTTGGGCTTAGCGGGGGCCAAAACCCATCCCTGTGCCCCTGGGAGCCAGAGGCACTCACCTGGATGTGGCAGCATCGCCTCTGCCGGAAGGCGACAGCGAGGACCGAGCCGCTGCCCAGGAGGCTGGAAGAGATGGGGCTGGCGGTTAATGTCCCGGTGGAGCAGAGCTGCTGGTGCCCCGGCACGGTGGCTTCCCACGGAGCCTGTCCCAGTGGGGATCCTGTGCTCGGTGTCCCCTGAGATGGGCAGGGGCTGGCACGGGTATGGGGAGGGTGTGGGGGGTCCCCTCCCTATAAAGGCAATGGGACGGGGCAGAGACCTGGGTCGTGCCAGGCCAGATCCCCACGCCCCAGCTTCGGGGACCGAGTGGGCTGTGGGGTGCGGGTAAGAGAAGAGGCCACGTGCAGGCAGGGCTATGGCTGCTGCCTCCCCCCAGCACCGCTGGGCCCAGCCATGGCCGCAGGGTCGGGGGCAGAACCCACCTCAGCAGCGAGGCCGGCAGGTAGATGCACGTCAGCACGAAGACCTGAGGGAGAGAGACTGAGAGGAGCGCGGGCTCGGGCGTCCTGTGGTGGGGCCACGGCCGGAGCCTCGGCTGCCCCCCGGCGCGGGAGGACGCGGAGCCCCAGGCACGGCCAGACTCGCTCCCTCGGGCACCCCCGGATGAAGCAGCGGCGGGCGGCCGGTGCCCGCGTGTCACTGTGGAACGGGCAGAGCCGAGGCACAAAAGGCGTCTCCCCCGAGGGGCCGGGGCCCTTCGCTGGTGGTGGGCAAAGTGGAGGGGCCAGCGGCCGGTTCCTTGCCAGCCCCGCGGCGCTGCTGCACGGGACAGGCCCCACGGCGGTGGCTGCACGGGGGAGTCTCCCCGCTGTGTCCTTCCGAGCTCCCCTCACCGCAGCGCCTGGGTTTCCCTCGCCCGGGCTGGGGAGTGCGGGAAGCCGTGTCCCGCTCCGGGCCGTGCTGCTGAGAGCGGCTCCCAGGCAGCGCGGCAGGGGCTGCCACGGAGGATCCGGCGAACCTGCCGGAGCCGGACAACTTCCAGGGCGCGGTGAGTTGCGCAGAGACAGCGGAGCGGGAGCAGCCGCCCCGGGAAGCACCGCTCAGGGCCCAGCGAGCACAAGCCTGCAAAGCCCCGGGCCGGGCGGCTGGGACCCCTTTGCTGGCAGCCGTGGCCGCCTTTTGTGGCACCCCCACAGCGGCTGCCCCCCATCTCCGGCGTGAGGGAAGCCCCCTCGGCCAGGGCGCGCGGGGGAGGCCTGAACAGGGTCTGCAGCGTTTGGCTGCGGCTTTCCCGGGGCTCTGCAGAGAGTTTCCCACATGCCTTTACCTGGTTATCCGAGAGAGCCGACGGCTGTTCCTCTTCGTTCGCCATGGCGGGGGACCCACGAGCCGAGAGCCTTCCCAGCTCTTCTCCGCCACCGGGCACAGCCTGGGGACGGGCCGGCAGCCGGCAGCGCTGGAGAGACTGGCACCGGAGCGGCTGCCGCAGCCGCTGCTGGCTGGGCGCGCTCCACACCCGCCCGCGGGGACACGGCCGCGGCTCTGCCCGCACAGCGCAGCCGGAGGAACCTGCCCAGCCGGGGCGGCAGGAGCTTCCCCACAGACGCGCGGGCGGCTACGTGCGAGCCCTGCGAGCAGGGAGGGGATCGGCCCCTCGTGCTCGCGGCCCAGGCGAACGCGCGGCAGCCTCCCTCGCGCCTCCCTCGTGCCCACTGGGGAGCGAGAACGCAGGAGGAGGCGCAGCTCCCCGCGGGCACGGCGGGCGCAGACGCCAGCACGGCCCTTCCCCATCCCCTGCACCTCCCGGCTGCTTGGCCGTCTGCTGCAAGCCAGCACGCGCGGGCAGGGACGGGCATCCCTACCTCTGCGGCCACAGGCGCCGGCCGGCTTCTCCCGGCTAAGCGGGGAAACTGAGGCACGGGAAAAGGCCCAGCGGGGCAGAGGAAGCCTGTGCAAGGTGAGCCCCAGAGACCAGCGCCCCGTCCAGCACTGGGACCGCAGATTACGCCAGCGTGCCGCGGGAGGGCCGTTCTGCCAACGCCAGGAGGCCGGGCACGAGCAGGGCCGGGGTGCCAGGAGGGCTCGGCGCAGGTGCCTCGCAGGACGCGGCCCCACCGGTTGCTTGCAGCAGGAAGCTCTGGGAGGGAAAGCCCACACGTGCACAACGGACGCTGCCGAGAGCAGCAGAAAGGCTGCTGGAGCGGGGAGAGGTGGCAGCCGGGACGGCCACCCCACAGGCTGCTGCCGCCCTGGGGAGGGCGACCGCGGCCGAGGCGCCCGACGGCACAGGGGGTTCGACTGTGGTGCAAAGGAACGGGCTGCACCTTTATCGAGAGCGCTGCATTCGGCGGGAGCCGAGTGCAGAGACGCATGAAACGCCGGTAAAACGCAGCCAGCGCGGGGACAGGGTGCTCGCGTGACGCCGAGCCGAGCCGGGCTCCCCAGGGAGCGGGGCCGCGCTCGCCGCTCGCAGTGCCGCAGCCCGCACCACCGCATCCCGGGCAGCTCAGCAAGCCTCCTCGGAGGCAGAGGGAAGGGCTTTCCTCAGACGCCAGCAAAGGTAACGCGCTGCTGTTCGCACGGTGCTTCCAGGGCGCAGCAGCACCCGAGAGAAGGGGGTCAGACCCCCGAGGGCAGAGCGAGACCCCCTGCCCCGACCCGCCGAGCCCCAGCAGCCTCGCGGGGCGTGGGGCAGAGACCTGGGCAGTTCTCGGGGTCAAACTCCTCAGCACCCGCTCCCAGGCACGGAACCAGGACCGAAGGTGCAGGGATGAAGCATTTGCATTCCCGTACTCACAGGGACCTCAGGAAATCAGGGGTTTTGATAATTTTCTGATAATTTTTTGATAGTTTTGAAATCAAGGGTTTTCTGATAAGCCAGCAAACACCCCGCTGCGCCAAGCAATGCCCAGTACCGTCCAGGCCCAGACAAGACCCACCAGGTCCTGGCAATAACCACCCACTGTAAAATGTTTTTCACTCACCAAAACCCAGAAAACCCAACCTTCTCTCTACTACAATTTATGTTTGAACAGAGCATCTCTGTCCACCACAGGCTGTCACCTAACACTGTCCCTAAGGCAGACCACGGTGTTTCATACCCGCCACGGTGCCGCGCGTCCACCTCCACCTTCCCAATGATCTAACAGCAAGAATAGGTCAAATCTACAAGCCAAAAAATTTAGTTTTTTACATCCTTTCAAGCACGGTTTTTGCAAGACCAGAGAACGAGAACACCGTGGCCGGGCTGTGCGGTCAGCAGCCAGGGCTGGTGGCTCCGGCAGACCCCAGCACCGCGGGCGAGAGGCTCGGCAGGCCGGCAAAGCACGGCAGCGTGCCGAGGGAGGCTGGGAGCGAAGTGCTGCGCAAGCACGCGCCGGCAGCCAGCCCACGCACGGCTCACCACTTCAGCAGAGTTACACTTCAGACAGGGTTTTCTTTACTTTTATTTCAGAGGTATCGGCTGACTGAAGAGAGGAGAGAGGGAGGGAGGTGGGGGAAGGTCTGAGGGATGGAGAAGGAGTAGGCAGAGGGGCTGGAGGGGAACAGAGAAACGAGGTGTACAGCAACGCAGAGGAGCTTGCTTTGGCAGCTCCTGGAGATGTTCCCCCGCAGCCGCCAGCTGCCTCCTTTGTAGCTGCTCCTTTTTTCCTCCATCAGGTGAGGAAACACTCCTTAAAGCCTGCTGGTCACCGAGCAGCGGCTCCACACGGTCACAGCTGGACCCCGCTTTGCTCCCCTCCTTACCATCACTGCCACTGCCCCGACCTCCAGTCTCTCTCCAGCTTGGCTGCCCATTTTTCCTGCCCAGGACCACAGAGGAACCCAGACCTGCGGGTGGGCAAGAGCCATCTCACAGTGCTCCGGTCCTGCCGCATCTGACAAGCCTTGCAAAGCCCACCACCACTTGGGATCTGTTCTAGGTTACTTCACTCCCCGGGCAGAGGCTCTTCCAGAGGAGCACGAGGCAAAGGCAGAACAGCGAGGCCGAAGCAGGAGGAAGCATCACCACCCTCAGGCGTTGTGGGAATGGCTCCTGCTGCTGCAGGGTAAGATTTTGAGCAATCCCCATGGTTTCAGAGGCACCACTTGATTCAGAGGGACCAGAGATCAGGCTCTTCTCAGCAGATCCCTTGGCTGAGCCAACACTCCTCTTGTTGCGAAGCGTTCCAAAGCCGAGGAGCCCAAGACCAAGCACTCCCCAGAGCAAACTCTCCCATTTCTATCTGGTTGCCTCCATCAGAGCAGCATGTGGATCCTGCGTGGGACCAACTGCCTGTGCTTTCAGCCTGGCCTCTGCGCAGAGGCAATGTCTGTGCCAGCACGAGGAACTGTTGACTGCTTGGCTTTGTCATCCCCTCCCAAGACCTCCATCAGGCACAGGTTCTGCCTGGAGCATGTTTTCCCTGAGGATTTTCTGAGGAGAAATTGGCACCAAGAGTTGCATTAGCCAGAGCTTGCATTAGCCAGAGCACTGCCCTTGACTTCAGCAAGGTGGGATTTGTGGAGCAGACTCCAGGGAACTTGGCCACTGACAGGACAGGGACCGCCGGCACAGCACCGAGCAGGGAAAGGACTCCGTCCTGCTCAGCTGCTACAGCTCCTGGCGCATCCCCAGCGCTTGCACTGCGGAGGCACTCGCAGGCTCTGGCTCCCTGTGCTGAGATGCTGCGAGGCGGGGAAGGGTGCATCAGTGGGGGAGCCCCGCTCGGCTCCTGCGGCCTCTCATCCCACCTCCATCACAAGGAAAATGGCGCATGCCGTGCCGGTCTCATCGATGTGCTGAGGCACGCTCGGGTGACAGAGTGGCAGCCATGGCAAAGCTGAAGCCGTGCAAAGACCGTGCACTCAAGAGCAAGCAGCACGTACCTGCGCTGAGCAGCGGGGCTCGTCCGGCCGGAGCAGCGACAGCTCATCAACCCGGCTGAGCCGGCGCAAGCTGCCGCAGGCACCGGTGCTGCCTGGGGCGCAGCAGCTCCCTCCCGAAGAGCTGCCCGGGCTGCGCGGTGCGCCGAGGGCAGCACGGCACCGAGAGCTGCTAAGTCAACCTGTTGGTTAACTCGGCTCCAGGACTTGCGAGAGGCCTGGGGATTGTTAAAACAAGTGTTTAGAGTGTTTACAAACACCTTCCCTGTACTCTGGGACTGGGAAGTTTTGCTTTAGTAGCCAAGCTTTAATTAAAAACAAAGCAGGTGCATGAAAACAAAACTCAAGTGAGATTTTGCCTACGCGGATGAGAAAGCTCTAGAAGCGTCAGTAAAAGCACAGCCAGGAGTAGCCGGTTCCCAGGGCTGCAGGCAACCACCCAACATCTCTGGAAGCAAAACGTCCCTCCCTGGTTTTCAGAGAGCAGTGACCATTTAAATACCAGCACAAACACTTCCTGATGGGCGCTCTCCCAGGAGACCCAGCCAGCACAGCTCTTCCGGCCTCGCAGCGGATCCTGCCCATTTCGGATCACTCAACGCCAACCGGCAGCACTGCACACACAGTAGCTGGCGCACTCGGGTTTTTTGCTCCCGACCCTGCTCGACCTTCGCTACAGGAAGCATTGGCACCCTGCCCCAGACCTCAGGAGCAGTTCACTGCAGCAAACCACGTTTTGGACAGAGAAGCCCACCCTGCTGACCTTGCAGAACCTCTCAAGCCCGAAGCCCCCACACGAGCTGCCCTCGGCATTCCCCCCGGCCACGCGGACCGGGCAGGACCCAGGCTCGGCCGCGGTGGCTGAGCCCTCTCGTGGCACCCTGCAGCTTTCCGTGTGTGTCGCTTTTCAGAGCCAGGTCCTGTCCCAGGGGAGCAGGCCCTGGCAGAGCCGGGGTGGCTGCAGCGGGAGGGACGCTGCACCCCTGGGTCTGTCCCCGGGGACTGGGCGACCGGTGGGTGCCCTCTAGTGGCCCCAGCACCCAGGGGCTCAGCTGGGGAGATCCCGGGGACTCAGTCGGTCCCTCCAGACAGGCGCCTGCTTCCCCTGTCTCAACCATCAACCCGTCAGGGGAGAGAGCGAAGGTGAAGGGAAGGGAACAGAGCAAAGCCAGCCGCTGCCCTAGCCCTTTGACCGGTGAAAACATGGGCTTTGCGGGTGAAACAGCATGTTCCCCTTCTCCAGCCCGTCAGCTCTCAAGGCACGTGAGCACAGAGCTCAAGCAACAAAAGGAAAGTCAGGTTCCTACTGCAGCAGGGGAGAGAGGAGTTTGCTTGTGCCAGCGCTGGTCTCGCACCGAGCCTGCCGGCTGCCCTCCCCGGCCCGGGGGCAGGAGCAGGCAGCTCCCCCAGCACGCTCAGAGCTGCACGCCGCAGCTCCCCGCGGCCCTCACCCTTCTCACACAGTCCATTAATATTCAAAACACGCGCCCCGGTTTTAGCCTTGCAGCTGTTCACAAAACGCCTGTTACAGCCACCTTCCCACCGGGCCAGGGCCCTCGGCTCGGTCGCTCCAGGTCTCAGCCGTCAGGAGCCGGCAGATCCGGAGCACGACTGCAAAACGCAGGAATGCCAGCGGGGACCTGACAGCGGTCCGCCAAAGCCGCAGGCGTTTCAAAACGTTTTGGCTTCCTCCCTGCCACGCTCACCAATTCGCGAGGAAGTTATGCGCGAGCCTCAAGGTCTACGCAGCGGCAGCCCAGACCCTCATCCTCGCACAGCGCTTGCTGCAAGCCCCCAGCACACGCTGCCCCCAGAACAGTTATCTTCTTGTCAGACAGTTCTCTTGCAGAGCTATCTTCTGCTCCTCACTGCTGCTCGCTGCTTCTATCCCAGCAGGAGCAACGCCTTGCTTGCAAAAACATCGCGGAACATCTGAAACTTCACCAAAGCTGCCAAACGCTCAGAAAACGACTGCTGAAGGGTCGATGGGCCTATTTCAGCCTTCCCTCGGTTCGCTGTCTGCAACACCCCGGTTCCCATCTCAAACAGGGTCAGAAAGCTCAGACATCTGCTCTAAAAGAACCGCTACATAGCGCCTGCTGGTTTGGCACTGGTGGGGAATCACTGCTCGCACCACTGCAGTTACACGGGTTCGAGCCGTTAAGTGCTTCGGACATCCTTCCTCCTCCCTGGGGAACACCGGTAACTGCAGAGAGAATCCCTGGTCAGTAACGAGAGCACACCGGAACACGCTGTGCCACCGGCTGCTCCCCCGTGCTGCGAGGAGCTGCTCTAGCCGCTGGTATAAATTTGGCTCTAGGTAAAAAAAACCTCTGGAGAAATTGCTCGAGATTTTCTGCATTTGGTTGATGCTGGTAGTTAAGACTCACCCTTCTTGCAGGCTTTCAGCTCGTTGTCTTATGTTATTTTAGCACCATGCTTCCCTCCTGGCCTTTAAATCTTTCGAGTCACAAGTCTGTCCGGTGTTTGAAGATACAAGCAAGTTACACCCTAACAGAGCTCCTCACCCTACGCCTGACAGGCAGGGATTTTTTTAAATTCCGTTTAAAAAAGCATCAGTATCTTTTTTGTTGTTGTTTTTTTAACTCAAGTTCCAACTCAGAGCAAATTCTCACACTAGAGAACAAGAGTACTGTGATCCTACTGGAATAGTTGGCACAATCCTACTTTAAATTAGTGCCCAGAGCACTAATTTAAGCCAAACTCTTTGCAGAAAGCTCCCTGCTCCATCGCACAGTTGGAAAGAGGTTACACCACAAGTGAAGTGGTCTTAGTTAATAATCAGAAACACGTTACTACGCGAAAGCAGTTAGGAATAAAAGCTACCACCTCATCTCTTCCCAGAGAGCCACCAGCTGCTGTAAGCCGACTGTTTTGTGATAGCTTGCTTTTCTTCTGGGCTGAAATGCAGAATAGTCAATATGGCAGTCAGCGTCTGCTGGCGACCGAGAGAATCCGGCAGCGTCAGGAATCTATAGACAATGTTCTTGAGGTATTCCAGGTTAGCTCCCTCTCTGCTCTTATCTCTGAAGTTCTTCTCGATTTCGCTTTGAAGTGCGGATACCTCTTCCCGGTGCTTCTCCTCCTTAGCCAGGATTTTCTCCTGGAGCTGGTGAACTTGCATTTCCAGCTTGTGCTTCTGCTTCCTCAGCGCTACAATTTCCACTTCTTTGCGAGCCAGCTGCTCTGCGTACAAGAAGAAGGTGGGCTCGCTGGTGGCGGAGAGATGAAAAGCCTGGGGGAGAATCTCTGAGGCATCGTCACCTGGTGAGTCACTGCTAGTAACATCAGTCCCTGATGCCAGGTAGTTTTTGGATCCTTGAAGCCCGTAAGGCAACGTGACGGACCTCAGCTGCTCCAGCTCTTGGTCCTTTTCTGCCAGCACCGCCAGTGCTCGGTCCCGCTGTTTGTGCATCTCCTCCTCCAGCTTCAGCGCCCGTTCCCTGTAGTCCAGCTGGCATCGCTCTAATTCCTGCCTATGAATTTGCTGCAGCTGGGACAACTCTTGCTTCTTGGCTTCCATGTCTTGCTGGTGCTGCTTCTCCATTTCATCAGAGGACAGCTGAAGCACAATGTATTTCTCTTTCAGGTCAGCCAGCTGCTCTTGAGCTTCCTCCAGCTCTTTAGCCAGATTGCCATCTTTGGCCGACTTGTTCTTGAGAACCACTTGCGCCCTCATCTTGTACCTTTCAAACTCTTCCTTCAGCTGCTTCAGCTCCTGCTGGTAGTACAAAGCAGTGGCCTTCTCACCATCCGCAGCCTCAGTGCCCTTCGGCAGCTCCAGCTCACACAGCTTCTCAATGTCCAGAGCGGGCTGACTCTTCTTAGCGGCTGCCTGCAAGAGCTTCTTCAGCTTCTCCATTTTATCCTTTAGAACATTA
This sequence comes from Phaethon aethereus, assembly GCF_964289735.1. Lineage (NCBI taxonomy): Eukaryota > Metazoa > Chordata > Aves > Phaethontiformes > Phaethontidae > Phaethon > Phaethon aethereus. Next base: position 955,993 of record NC_138575.1, read on the forward strand.
ACATCAAGATTGGCTTCTTCTACGTGAATATCAACAGGGGATCGGCTGGAGGCGGCGATGGCCAGGGTTTTGTTCTCCAGGTCCAACTGTACGATGCGGTCCTTTAGCTTCTGAATGACCGCTTGGTCTTTCTGCTTGGCTTTTTCGTAAGTGCCAAGTAGTTCTGACACTTCGGAGACTTGGCCCTCCAAGTCGGCCACTCGCCGCTCCTCCATCTGGGCGTGCTGGCGGAGCTGCTCCTCTGCCTGTGCAGCCTGAGAGCGGAGAGACACGGGAGGGTTAGATTAGCTCAACACCCTGGGCAGGAGGTCTGCGGTTTACACGAGGGCTTAATTCTGCTCTGCTGAACTCCAAACAAGTGCAGGGCCATCCTCTCCCCTAGAATCTTTTATGAGCCACCACACTGACTTGCCTTTTTGGATATTTGTTTATTTTGTCATAAAATAAACTAAAAGCATATTTGCTTTTGTTCCCTGCTCCGCAGAGGTCCTGTTACCGGCTTTATCCGCATTGTTGTAGGGGTGTGTGTGGGGGGAAGCAATAAACTCACATCACAATCTGCTACAGGATTTTTTTTTTAAAACATGTGCGTGCTCTAAAGCCTTCATACATCTAACTGCAATTTACTTAAATGCTATGCTTTGTTGCACCGATATTAATATAATTCAGTGGTTTCTGACTAAATACAGCAAACACCTGGCGTTCACAGTTTTTACAGCTCTTGGGATCCGCCTGACTAATAAGTACCCTGGACGATGGCAGCACTTGACAACCACCCCTGTGAACTAAAACACAGCCAGGGTCAGGTCACCTTCACCTCTGTCAGAGACAAGCTGTTAGAGACCACTTCCAGAAAAAGGAAGAATTGTGTTAAATCAGCCTGATGCTTCAGATTAGAAAGAAGAAAACTTGTTCCAGACTGCAAGGAGATGAGGAAGATCCCATTGCAGAGTGTTTCCACACGCAAATTCGGTTACTGGCGCCAAGCCCCTGATGCCAGCCCCCAAGCACATTGCCCCACAACCCGCAGTTACGCAGGTTCCTCTTTTCCACCACATCCCCCTTTCTAGCCCTCGCTCTCCCCCCACACGCACACAGGCTAGGGCTTTTCTCCAGTATTTACCTTTCTTCTTTCCCTCGAGCACTCTGAGCTTCACTGAAGGTTAGTCAGAGGGTGAGCTCCTGTAATTGTACCTTGCACTGCACTTACATACTTCACGAGACAAGACCACGCTCATGGCTGTAGTGGGCCAGAGGAGAGGTGTCTCCTCCCAAGCCCAGCCACTGTCTCACCAGGCGGTAACGTGTTCAGGACTAAATGACACTGTGGAGGACAGCCACCATGTAATCACCTCAAGGGTTGCTCCCAAATCCAATGGTCACCACCCCCTGCTTAATGACCATATCACAAACAGCTTTTTTTTGTGATACACTGTATCACAAACAGCTTTTATCTTCCTCAGGGACCATCACCCCATCAAAGCCATGATGCTCTCAGTCATTTCAAACCTCTTGGACTCTGCAGGACTGGGAAGGGGAATTTGTGCTCCTCCAGCCTCAAACCCTGCCCCAATGGCTCCTGATACATCCAGGGCCCCAACAGGGAATTACCTTCCTCATCTCTTGCAGCAGCTGCATTTGGAAGTGGTTCTTAAGGCTGGCCATCTCCTCCTGCAGATCCTGTATCCGGGGGTCTGGCTTGTTGTTCTCCTCCTGAACAGCTTTCAGCTCCCTCTTCAGGTCTTCCACCTCCTGGCTCAGCTGCTTGATCTGCAGCTCATACCCCTCCGCACGGTCAGCCATGCACGCCCTCCCGGCCAGCACCTCCCTGGTCTCCTCCAGCTTCAGCTCTGCATCCTGGCGCAAAGTCCTCTCACTCTGCAGCAGCTTCTGTAGCTCTCGCAGCATAACAGCGTGGTCACCCTGTTCTTGGGCTCGGTCGTGCTGCTGCGTGATCAGACGGGCTTTGGTCTCAGCTAGCTGTTCCTGGGCAGACTTCAGTTCTGTCTCCAACTTCTTGGTCTCATCCTCTGCTTTCTTAATGGCGTCATCCAGGTCCTGCTTCATCTTCCTCTTGTCTGCTTGGTAGGAGGCTTCCATGCGGGACTTCTCCTGCGTGACTGTTGACAGAGCGCTGGTCAAGGTGGCCAACTGGGTCTTCAGCTGGAGCACTCTTTTATCAGCCTCAATAGCAGCAGATGACACATCCCCGCTGCTCGTGCTGACACCACTCTCTGAACCACTCGTCTCTTCTGATTTAAGAGATGAAGCGGCAACCGCAGGCTTATCATCCTCAGGCCCTGGTTCACCCTTGGTACTGGCCAGACTGGCAGCAGTGTCTGCACTGGTAGCTGTCCCCATGCTATCTTCGCTGTGAACAGAGCTCCTGTCATCAGCAGAATCAGCAAAGGAGGAGCTGGAGCTAGCCACAGACGCAGGCTGAGCACCGCTCAAGCCAATATCTGCCTCATGAGACACGGACAATACTTTCAAGCTGGCCTCCAAGGCTTCCTTCTCTTTGAGTAGGCTCTTGTAGGCTCTGACGACATCCTTCAGCCGAACCTGGTACTGAAGAAGCTGCTTCTTCTGCGACTCAATAGTCTCGAGAAGATCTTTTTTACTCGGGCCACCTCCAAAGTTCATGCCAAACTTCTCCATGATTCACACAAGCTGAAAGGAGAAAAACAGCACAAAGGCTAAACGAGCAGCAAAGACAGATCTGCCATCGGCAGGAACACGCAGCTAAGCAGGTCCACTATCCTGAACCCCTCCCAGGACGCCACACGGTTAACGACTCTGGAACGCATCCAGCACCAGGCACCGAACGCTGCAAAGCGCCCGCGTGCCCCAGGGGCTGCGGGGCTCAGCGCACAGGCCCTGCTCCGAGGGGAACGCTCCTGCTATAGAACCGTAGAACAGAATCACAGAATCCTTAAGGTTGGAAAAGACCTTTAAGATCATCAAGTCCAACCGTCAACCCAACACCCCCACGCCCACTAAACCATGTCCCGAAGTGCCACGTCCACATGCTTTTTGAACACTTCCAGTGACGGTGACTCCACCAGCTCCCCGGGCAGCCTGTGCCAGTGCCCGACCAAAACGACTCGGATGCCTCAAGCTTCTCTGCCAGAGAAAATGCTTTAACGCCTCGTACGGCAGTATCTGCCACTGCAGCCGCTCCCCCCCAGGGTGGTCGGTGGAGCGGTTACATCTATAAACGCCTCGATTTTTGCTTTTCAGGAGAAACAGCCCCTTAGCCTGTCCCTCGCAGCACAGCGCCCGCAGTGAAAGTCATCCCACCGCTGCCAGCTCGGGGGGGCCCAGCTCTCGGGGGTCCCCGTGGCAGAAGGCCATGGCGGGGGGGGTGTTCCACTGCAGGGGACCTGCCACGCCGGGGTGTGGTGTCAGCACCAGCGGCCGGAGAAGTCACGGGAGGGGAGTTTGGGCGGGTGGGGTTCGGGGCGGGGGAGGGGGGCCCAGATGCGAGGGGGGGGGGACTGGGGGCAGCCGCTGAGGCAGGGCGGCTGCGGTGCGGTGGCAGAGGGGCCGTGGGGCCGGAGCAGAGGGGCCGTGGGGGGCAGGCGAGACTGTGGGGCCGTGGCGGAGGGGCACGGGGGGCACGCGGGGCTGATGGGCCGTGGGGCAGAAGAGGCTTTTGGGCAGCGGCGGAGAGGCCGGCGGGGCAGGGGAGGCCGCGGGACGGTGGCGGAGGGGCTGGGGCAGCCCGTGGAGGAATCACAGGTGACCGGGGAGCGGCGGGGGAGCCGCCGGGGCTCCGCGGAGCCGGGCCTTACCTCCGGGCCGGCACCCGCTGCGCAGGCGCAGAGCGCCGCGCGCCACTTCCGCCGGACAGCCTCCCGCCGCCGGCGCGCACTGCGCATGCGCCTCCGCGGGGCACGGACAGGGCTGCAGGCCCGCGGGTAGGGGGGTGCGGCCGAGGAGGCGGGGCTAGCAGCGATGGGGCGGGGCCAGGGATCAGGGTTGTGCCGTAGGGGGCGGGGCCCGGTGCGGGGGGCGGGGCCCGGTAGGCGGGGCGGGGCCTGCGGCGCGGCGGGGCGCGGAGGCAGCGGGGTGGCAGTGCGGCCGTCCCGTCCCGTCCCGTCCCGTCCCGTCCCTCCCGCCGCCGCCATGGGCCTCACGGTCTCCGCCATCTTCTCCCGCATCTTCGGCAAGAAGCAGATGCGGATCCTGATGGGTGAGCGCGGGGGCGGCGGAGCAGGGCCGGGCGGGGGATGGGGATGGGGCCGGGGCACGTACCGGTTACCGGCGCCGGTGACGCTGCCTCCTCGTTGCAGTGGGGCTGGACGCCGCCGGCAAGACTACCATCCTCTACAAGCTGAAACTGGGCGAGATCGTCACCACCATCCCCACCATCGGTGAGTGCCCTGGCACCGGGCAGGGCCCCCATCGAGCACCGGGTACTGGGGAGGGCCCCCCGCCCTGCCTCTGACAGCCGACCCCGGGCAGAGTCCCCCCTGTCACATGCCACAGGCCATGCTGCCCACCCGGGTACCGCTCTCCCGTGGGTCCCCCGGGCCGAGCCCTGTGCACCCCGATGGGCTGGAGGCCGTGTGGGGCGAGATGCGCCACATGACACCCCGGTGCCCCGTCCGCCCAGCCATCACCCTTCCGTTCTCCCGTGCCTGTCTGGGTGCTGGGGCATGGGCGCGGGTGGTGCCCGGTGGGCAGCCTGGCTTGCACCCCAAAATACCTGTTGCGGTCCCTGGCACGGGCATCGGCACAGACCACCTGCCCCGACCTGCGCAGCACAGCGGGGGCAAACCCGAATGCGTCGCCCCGGTTTGCTGCCCTCCGCCTGCCCCGCGGTGATGGACACAGAGCCGGAGCCAGAGCTGTGACGCCGGCGTGGTCTGGCTCCATCTGGAGAGTGCAAAGGTGTTTTCGTGGGCAGGAGGTCGCTCAGCCCATGCGGGCCCAGTCTGCCTGAGCGGCGCAGGCAGGGCAGACAAGGCAGGCTGCTGTCCTGCCAGATCTGGGTGCAAAGCCTTCAGTGGGGCACTCAGCACCGCCTCCCGTAGCATCTCCCACAAGCCGAGGGAGGCGGATTGGGAACAGGCTGGTCACCCGTGGCGTACCGGGCTGGCCAGTGCTGCTGAACATCTTCATCAGTGGCCTGGGTGATGGGGAGAGAGCACCCTCGGCGGGCTTGCGGGTGGTCCCGAGCTAGGAGGAGTGGTTTTACACCAGAAGGTCGTGCTGCCGTCCAGCGGGATCTGGGCACGCTGGGGAAATGGGCAGAGGAACCTCATGGAGTTCAGCCAGGGGAATGCCAAGTCCTGCCCCTGGGGAGGAACATCCCCAGGCCCTGGTACCTGCTGGAGAGCAGCTTTGGGGAGAAGGTCCTGGCAGTCCTGGTGGGAAGCAACCTGAGCAAGCACCGGGCACGTGCCCTTGTGGCTTGGGGCCACCAGCCCCTGGGGTTGCGCTGTGCAGAGCACCAACAGTGGGTCGGGAGAGGAGCTCCTGCCCCTCTGCTCAGCTCTGCTGAGGCACCTGGGGGTGCTGAGTCTGGCGCTGGGCTCCCTGGTGCCCAAGAGACGGGGACGTACTGGAGTGAGTCCAGTGCAGGGCCACGGCGATGATGGAGGGACTGGAGCACCTCTCGTATGAGAACAGGCTGGGAGAGCTGGGGCTGCCCAGCCTGGAGAAGAGGTGGCTCAGGGGACTCTCGCCCATGTGTGTAAATCCCTCACGGAGGAGTAAAGAAGACGGAGCCAGGCTCCCCTCAGCCGCACCCAGGGGCAGTGGGCACCCTCTCCCCATGCCCCTCCTGCCCCCCCTCAGGGTTCAACGTGGAGACGGTGGAGTACAAGAACATTTGCTTCACCGTCTGGGACGTGGGCGGCCAGGACAAAATCCGACCCCTCTGGAGGCACTACTTCCAAAACACACAGGTACACCGAGTCAGGGCAGGGATAAACTTCATCAGCTGCAGCGGGGCTGGCCCGGGCTTCCCCGGGGCTTGTGGCCTGATCCTGCCCGAACTGGGTGTGCGGGTGGTGGCAGGAGCGCATCCTGGTCCCCGGTGCGGTGGCCCCGCCGGGAGCGCTGGGACGGCACGTGGGTGTTTGCCCCATCACCTCGTCGGAGAGGAGCGAGGCAGAGGGGTCCGGCAGAGGAGCAATGCCATCCCTGGGGTGCTCTGGCTCTGCAGGGGGTGCACGGGGGGGTCCAGGAGGGCAGCAGGGACACTCTCCCCCTTGGTTGGGGGTGCCTGCAGCCCACCTGGGATGTCCCCCTCTTCTCCACGCAAGCTGCCTGCTCCAGCCTGGCTTCTCCCGCAGGGTCTCATCTTCGTGGTGGACAGCAACGACCGAGAGCGAGTGCAGGAGTCTGCCGACGAGCTGCAGAAGATGGTGAGTGATGGGGGGAGGTGGGCTGGCGGGGAGGTGGGCATCCCCCAGCCTTCCTCCTGCTCGCCCCGCTCCGCAGCAACGCCTGGGTGGGTGCGAGATGAGACCTGGCTCTGCTCTGCCCGCGACGGGCTTGGGGTCGTGCCAGGGACGTGTCCGCCAGGCAGAGGCTGGACCTGCAGGGATCAGGAGCGATTGCAAGGAAGAAAAATGGCCGAGAAAACGTGATTCTAGGTTTTACTTAGTCAGGGCTTTGCTAGCCGAGCACCCAGGGCCCACGGGGAGAGCAGGCAGCACTGATACATCGTCCCAAAGCCAGCCTGCGAGGGGGGGGTCATTTACTCCCCAGTGCGGCTGCCGGGGGGGGCAGAGCATCCCTGGGGAGAGAAGCTGGCGCAGAGCGGAGCATGCCACAGCCTGAGAGCGGGGAGAAGGGGTGGGCAGATGCCCGCTGCCTGCTCGCCGCTGTTTGGAGAGCATCGTGCCCACTCTCTTGCACTGTCCCCATGGTGGTGGCTGTGCCCCCCTGTCCCTGGAGCCCCTCTGCTCCTGGAAGAGCATCCCGATGCCACCGAGACCTCCGGGCAGCAGTGAGGGCAGCAAGACTCTGGAGGTGAGCGGAGGAGCTGGAGAGCCCTCCTGCCTCGTTGGGTCTGTCCAAGCCGGGTCTTGCTCGCCGGGGTGCCGACGCTGCGGAGGCTCACCGACAGCTCACCAAGAGCCGCGCTCCGGCAGCGCCCGGCTCAGCCGTCCCCGCTCTCTCTGCAGCTGCAGGAGGACGAGCTGCGGGATGCCGTCTTGCTGGTGTTTGCCAACAAGCAGGACATGCCCAACGCCATGGCGGTGAGCGAGCTGACCGACAAGCTGGGGCTGCAGACGCTGCGCAGCAGGACCGTGAGTGGCCGGGGTGCCGTCCCCGTCCCTGCGGGAGGGACCCGTGGGGCTGCGGGGCTGCTCCTGGGGTGCACCGGGCTGGCAACTGGCAGAGCCCGAAGCCCTTTTCTCTGTCTCCCTCTGTTTTGCAGTGGTACGTGCAGGCGACGTGTGCGACGCAGGGCACGGGGCTCTACGACGGGCTGGACTGGCTCTCGCACGAGCTCTCCAAGCGCTAGCTGGGCTGGCGGCACCGGGGCCGGATGAGCTGGGGACGTCTCTTCCAACTGCTGTTTTGTTCGGTTTTCTTTGTTTTATCTGGGAGGGGGATGTTTTTCCTTTCTCCCCAGGGTGGCCTCGTCTCTGTGTGTTTATCTGGTAGGACTTGAACCTCAAGGACTCTTCGGGCAGCTCCACTTTGCGGTCTCCTGCCTTCGCCCCGGCAGCGCTGCGTGCTAGCCGCCCTCCCCACCTGCATGTGCCGTCTGCCGGAGCTTGCCCGGACCTGCCGGGGTGGCATGTCCCCAGGTGTCCCCGCTCCTCGCCCAGAGGCGGCGGTGGGGGCTGAGCGGGGCTGGGAGGCAGCCGCCGCTGCGGGACGGGAAGGATCCTCCTTTTTATCCTTCGATAAACTTTCTAGTTCTCTTTCTCTCGGGGAGGCGGTGTATGGCTGCGTAACGTGCTGTTGTCTATCGAGTAATTAAACCCACCACTTCGTACCCTGTGCCCGGCGCACTCCTGCCTGGCTGCGGGTGCCACCTGAGAGCCCCGCTCCCCGCAGCCTCCCTGGGCACGGGGGTTTGGGCCCTAATGAAGCGCTGCGTGCGCTGCGCTGGGACGCAGAGGAGGTGGGCAGAGGCTCCGAGCCGCGTTTGTAAGCTCGTTTCCTCGTCCCCTGGTGCCAGGAGGGGGTCTGACCCTGGCAGAGGGGGTCTGACCTGTTTTATAGCCGCCTCGGGGTGCTGTCGGGGTCGGTGCTGCCTCCACAGGGTGCTGGCTGCCGGCCCCGGCGGCGGGGGCCATGCCGGGCAGAGCCCTGCGGGGCTCAGGCAGCATGCTGCAGGAGTGCTAATTGGGTTGTAATTAGTGGGACCGGGCAAAGCCAAGTGTTCGGCAGCCCGACGGCGGCCGTGTTCCGGCAGCGCGGGGCCGAGCGGCGGGCACTAGGAGAAGGGGGAGCAGACTGGTCCCGGGCGCTGCCCCCAAAAAGCCGGAGGCTGGCTGGCGCGAGGCAGCGGGCAGGGCCGGAGCACCCGTGGGGCCGGGCCGGAGCACCCGTGGGGCCGGGCAGCAGCGGTGCCACGCCTGCTTGCGGGGGTCTCCCTGCACGAGGCTGAGCCGTGCGCGGGCTCTCCCGCCGCGATGGCTCGGGTGGGACTGGGAACGGACCGGGAGAAGCCGTACCCCAGCCGGTAGCGCATCACCCGCTGGGCTGTTCGGCTGAGAAACGGCCTCCCCACAACTGCAGCAGCCTCAAGCCCCAGAAGCCGCTTTGCAGCAGAGGACAAGGTGACGCTGGTGCCTTCGCTCGCTGCCACGGCTGCTGGGGGACGGTTAATCCCTGCAGGGTGGGTGACGTTTCACAGCGATGTTGGATCACCCATGCCCGGCAGCTCCTGGTGCCAGGCCCCCTCCCCTGGGTCGTGCATGATGCTGCTGGCGCTGGGGACAGCTGTGTCCCCCCCATCCTTGGGGACAGCCCAGAGCAGCAGCCGGGGGGGACTCGGCTCTACGTCCAACACGCGCAGCCCCCCCGCGCCCAGCAGCGTGGTGCGTCGGCGAGCCAGAGCCCCGCTGCTCCCGCAGAGCTGGGCAACAAAAGGACAGCCACTCGCTGCAAATCATTTAATGCCCCATTTAGCACCAGTTCCTCCAGCCTGGCCTGGCCGTCACCCTCAGGCTGAGACGAAGCGCCCTGAAAACGCCCGCTGGAAGGCCGTGGGGCGTCCCTTTGGCACCTGACCACCGCCACCTCCGAGCCGGCAGCCCGGGAGCGCACGTGCTGCGATGCATTCTGCAGCCCTGCCGGTTTGCTGCCCGCTCTGCCCCGGCGGCTTCCAGCCCTGCCGGTTCCCCACGGCCCCGGCCACTGGCGGGTGTCCGGCTGTGCCGGAGTCCCCTCCCCGGCAGCAGGGCCAGGACACATCCCCTTGGCCGCGCTGAGCTCCCTGATCCGCTCAGCGCTGTCGGTGCCGCCGGAGCCCGGAGGCAGGAGAGCAGGCAGGAGAGCAGGCAGGAGAGCAGGCAGGAGAGCTTCTTGCTCGCTTGCTTCTCCAGGAGGGGTTTGCAAAACTTGCCTCGGCCCCGGGCATCGCACAGCGTCACAGCAGAGGGTGAGGGGGGGCGAATGCCCCGGCTGCACCCCGAGGCAGGGACGGAGCTCCCCACCATGCTGCGGCTGCCGGCGAGGGCTCTCTGCAGGACAGAGCCTTTGTGTGAGCTGCTGGAGGGCTGGGGGGTCCTGCCCTGCACCCCCTCCCCGTGGACGCGCACCCCGAGGGCTGGGTCCCTGCAGGCTCCCAGCACCCCACAGCATTTCGGGCAGCAGCCGGCCTCCTGCACCCCCTGAAAAACACACGCAAAGCCGGCCGAGTCGCTCCCTGTTTCTGGGAGGAAAAGGCTCCTCCGGAGCTGCCGCGGAGCGTTTGGAGGTCCTGCACTCGTGCAGGCGTGCTGCAGCCTCGTGCCACCCGGCCGGCGCACGGTGCTGGCGTCTGTGCACCGTCCTGGTCTGCTGCTACGGCGGCAATGCCACCCGTCCCGCCCCCATCGCTGTCCCCGGGGCTGAGCGGGGCTGAAATCCCACTGCCGTGGGCTCCATGCATGTCGTGGAGCTGCCTGGGGCCGTGGCGGCTGTTTGCCGCCCCGGTGGTGCCGGGTGCTCGGCAGCCGATGGCATCGCACAGGCTGCGGCACACGGGCAGAGGTTGCCGCCCGGCAGAGCTGCAGCCCCACGGTGCCGGGAGCTTGGGGTGGCCCGCGGCATCCTGGCTCACCTCCGTCTTACGAGTCCGCTCAGGCGATGGAGAACGGGGACATTCCCCGTGCCCGTAAGGCTTTCCCCGTAAGCTGGTCAGTAATACGTGCCACGAGTTTGGCAGATCTCAGCCCGCTTCTCTGCAACAGGCAGCGTGCTGCCCTGGGCCCAGGATGCTGCTGCAGCTCAGCTCTGGACAGACATACGGCCAAGACGGAGCTGGGGCTGGTGCAGCCGCTGTGTCGTGGGTGCAGGCGAGCAAAAGCCGTCAGTGGTGTCCTCGGGCCGAAGATTTTTTCAGGACTGAACAATCGGGATAACGCAGCTGCATGCTCCTGGGGTGTTTTTTTTACTTAGCAAAACCCATGGAACATTTTTCTCTTACAGAAATTATTTTTTCCTTCCTTAAAAAGGCACAAACTAAGCTGGAGCCCGACGTCCTGGGGGAGCGAGGGTCCCGTGGCTGGGACCTTTTGGCTCTGCGGGGTCTAGGGTCAGGGTGGAGGGAGCAGCGTGGGATCCGGGCCGGCTGTGCCGTGCCGTCCTGCCCACCGACGTCCCGTCCCAATGCTGGGACGAGCTCAAGCGATACTGCGGCTTGGGGGCTCGCCAGTGGCTACGGGCAACCGCCGGGGAGGGCACAACAGCCACGGCGAGTTTTGTCCTGCTTGCCCACCCTGCACAGCCCCTGTTCCCCGGCTCCGGAGGCTCCCCAGCTTTCTGGCTAGGAGAGCTCCCTCCGGGCTAGATGTTTCTCCGGAGGTGCCAGGAAAAGCCCCCAATTAGCAGCGGGGGGTCCCCCATTTCCAACAGCCCCGGCCCAGGAGCCGGTGATTCGTGGTGCCGCGGCAGGGACGCAGCGTGAGCCCGGCAGGCAGGAGAAGAGGTCCCCAGCCGGGGTCCCGCGCTGCCGCCCCCGCGGCTCCGCATCCTCCCGCGCATCCCCCGCCGAGCCGCACCCCGGCACCCGGAGCAGAGGCGTTGAACCGGGGGCTCTGCGGGGGAGAGGGAGTCGGGGGGGCCGCTCTGGCTGCCGTGGGGAGAGATGCGTGGGGAGAGACGCGTGGGGAGGCCGAGCAGCGCCTGCTTGGCTCTGCTCACCCGCGCTGCCCCGACGGCTGGGCAGAGATGGGCAGAAGCACCCAGCACCCCCACGGGTGCCTGCTGCGACCGTGTCGTGCACCGGCGCTCGCGGCAGCGTGGGTGGGAGCGTGGGCACGGACCATCCCTCCTCACACGCGATTAATTAGCTTTTCCCAGCGTCATTTAACGGCATTGTAAATAGGAAGGGGGAAGGCTTGCCGTGGAGGGAGGGATGCTAAGCGGGGGACACGGCAGCGAAGCGGGGCACGGCTGACACTGCCCACCCTGCTGCAGCATCCCAGGGGCTGGGACGGGGACACGGCACTGGGGAAGGTGACAAACGCCCCAGCGTGACGAGGGCGTCCCCGAGGCACTCGGCTCCCACCGCCCGACTCCAGCCACAGCCCCAGGGCTGCGGCTGTGGTCCTGGTCCCCACAAAGCACCCAAGGCAGCTGAGGAAGAGGCTGGTGGCCGGGCAAAGCCAGGCATGAAGCTTTCCTGCCTCGGGGCGGCCAAACGCCCGCTGTGGGGGGCGGTTTCGGGAGACGCTGGGGGCTGCCCCGGCCACGCTGCGCCCCGGCCGGAGCTGGGCTGAAAACGCCGGCTGGGACCGGGGCGGGGGCCTGGGGTGAGAGAAGGGGAGGGGTGCTGTGGGGACGCGGGGGTGGGTTGGGGGTGGCCCAGGGGAAGCGGCCGGCTGGATGAGCAGTGCGTGGGGTGGCTGTGGGGACCCCGCAGTCCCGCCAGCAGGACGCTGGCTGTCCCGCTGCTCCTGGGTGAGCTGCGAGGCACCATCCCGTGCAAAGCCTCGCGGGACAAGGTAGGGCCCTGCGGGGCGGCAGGGCTGTGCCGCAGCCGGCAGCACCGGGATCAACTCCTCGCCCAGCCGGGAAGGGGCACACTCGTCCACCCACATGCCCACAAGGGTTTGAGCCCCAATAACCCGCGCCCGGGCAGCGCGGCGGGACGCTTCCCCCGAGCACCCACCCCCTCTGCCCCGTGGCACCCGGGGGCACTGAGCTCCCGGGAGGGCGACAGGGAGCCCCGGCTTGGAGGGAGCAGGCGGTGAGCCGGCAGTGGCCCGGCTGTCGCCGACTCACACCCGTGCACGGACATCCTCGACTCGCCACGCTGGAGTCGGAGTGTGCCGGAGCCCCCCGCCTCACCGGGGACCCTTAGAGCCAGGGGCACCCCGGTGCGTGGAGGTGAGCCAGGGGCTCCGGCGGGCTGGCGTGGAGCGGCAGTGGTGGGGGGCTTAGCGGGGGTCCGGGCAGCAGGCTGGCGGTGGGGTGCAGGTGAGCCCGGGGGTGCAGCAGGGCGAGGGGGGGGCCCTCCAGGGCCTGCCAGGGAGCTGGAGGGGGGCTGCTGCCGGGGGCCAGGCCTGCGGGATGGAAGTGGGGCTCAGACAGTGTGTGGGGCTGAGGAGCATCACCCCCACCCCCAGCCCCACGGTCTGCCATGGGGCAGGGGACACCCACCCCACAGCAGCCACCCCGCAATGCTGTGGAGCCAGGGCTAGGTGCGGGGGATACCAGCTCCCCACACCCTCCAGCTCCCCATGGGGTCCCGCATCCCGCCCCCAGCTCCCACCCTGGCCATGGCTGGGGGTCCCAGCCCCCCTCCCGGCCCTTTTACCGCAGCAAGCGTCGTCCCAGGCACAGGGGCCGGAGGTGCAGAGGTGCAGTGGGGCCAGGGGGCCGGGGTAGGCAGTGAGGCTGTGGCCGTGGCCGTGGCCATGGAGGGGCTGCGGCGAGCCGGCGCGGGTGGCCAGGAGGGGCTGCGCAGGGGGCAGAGAGCGGGATGTCACAGGGCGTCCGTGGGGATGCTTTGGGACCAGGCCACTCAGGAGGGGACCTGCAAAGTGTCACCCTCCAGAGTGGCCCCAGAAACAGCTCCCTGGGGAGGGCAGTGCCCAGAGAGCGCAGAGCAGCCGGGCGGTGGGAGCGCAGGGGCTCCAGAGGGTGCCCGGAGCCCGCTGGGTTTCGGGAGACCTCCCCATCGCCGCCGGCCATCTCCTACCTGTGCACAGCCAGCGGCTGTCGCAGAGGGGGGGTGGAAAGCGGCGACAGCCGCCCCGCGGGACAGGATCCAGTCGCACCAGGAGCCTGCGTGGGGAGAGTCGAGGAGGGCAGTGTGCTGGCTTGAGGACTGCGCTGGCCCCCAGCCCCGCTTTTGGCGTGGGGAGGGCTGCCTTGCACCGGGAGGGGTGCAGAGACTGTCCGTGTCCTCTCCCCAGCTCTCAGCAGGGCTCTGGAGCTGGGAAGCAAACTCAGGCGTCCTGGTGCTCAGCATCAAATTTCAGCCAGGCACCCTCCCAGGGTGGCCCCTGGACCCCAGGCCCCTCCCCAGGCATCAGGTCCTGTGTCCTGTCCCTGCACCCCTGGGCTGTCACCTGCACCACCAGCCTCCAGCCTCTGCTTGGCCTCGCGTCTCCATTTCGCTCGTCGGTTGGAGAACCAGACCTGGGGAAGAGGGAGGGGGCTGAGGCTGCTGGTCCCTGCCCCACGGCACCCACGGCCCAGGCAGTGCTCCGGCTCCATGGGTGCTCTTCCCCCTGGGACACGGGCTCTTCAGACGCCCCCGGGCATGGGCACGGGCATGGGCAGAGGAAGGGGTTTGATCCTGCCTCTTCTCCACCTCACGGGGCTGCGTGCCGGGCTCAGGAGTGCCTTTCTGGCACGGGGCATGGGACACACATGTGGGCATTGCCACGGCGTGGCGTGGCAGCGTGCACGGGCAGCCCTGCCCCGGCAGAGTGGGGAGCTCACTGCTGCCGCTGCACCGAGATGGCCAGCGATGGTCCGTGGCTGGGAGGGGAAGGGGCTGCCACAAACCTGTGCAGGTTTTGCCGGCAGCACGGGGACGTCTGCCTGGAGCTACCGAGTGTGCCCTGGCTGCGTGTCTGAGGGGCGCGTGCCAGGCAGCGTGCCGTGGGGTCTGCCGTGGAATGTGCCACAGAGTGTGCCATGGAGCGTGGCAGGGAGCGTGGCACGGAGCGTGGCACGGAGCGCACCACGGAGCGCACCACGGAGCGCACCACAGAGCGTGCCGTGGAGGGCTCCACGCCGCACGCCATGCAGCACGCCATGGCCCTGCAGCGCTGTGCCGTCCTCCCCTGCAGCCCTGCCTCCCCGGCCCTGCGCTGGCCCCACGCGAGGTCAGGAGTGGGGCCGCAGCGGTGGCTGCGCTGGGACGCGGCACGCAGCCGCTCGTGGCTGTGCAGCGCGGGCGGGCGCTGTCGCCGACAGAGGTGCCGGGCACAGGGGCCGCTGCCGAGGAGCGGCCTGAGGGTCCCGCTCCCCCCGCCCCCGCGGCCAGACGGGAGCACGAGAGACCGGCACGTCCGGACGGAGCCGGCCCTGCGCCGCTCCTGCCCGTGCCCAGCCATCAGAGGGTAGAGACCCCCGAGCCGGGGACAACACCTGCTCTCGGGGTCACCCCCTTGTCCGCTGCTCGCTCCCCGCCCGCCCGAGCCCGCTCCCCGCTCTGCCACTGCCGGCAGCCGTGGCACGGTTTGTACACGGCCCCGCTGCCGGGAAGGGGCCGCGTCCCCGCCGTGCCCAGCCCCGAGCCCACCCGGCCAGGACGCTCTGGGCGGCAGGATGAGGCCAGACGCGCTCCGGGCCGGGGGGCAGCGGCGCGGCGGGGCTCTTACCCTGATGGTTGCGTCGGGCAGCTGGGTGGCCCTGGCCAGCCTCTCCCGGGTGACAGCGTCCGGGTACTGTCCCCTCTGAAACTCTGCAAGGCGGGCTGGGGTGAGGCCAGCCCGGCCGGCGCAGCCGCCGCCGCCCGGCGCCTCGGCGGGCGATGCCGGGATGCGCGGCGGCGGCCGGGCCGTCGCCGGGCGCCTGTGCCAGGAACTCGGAGCGGTGTGGGGCACCGCGGCCACGGCTGTGCCACGCGGAGGGGCAGAAAGCGGCAATGCCCTCCGCGGGGATGGCCCTGCTCCGTCCCAGCACGCTGCGGCGGCTCGGGGCAGGCGCGCCGAAGGGCCCGGCCTCGGCCGGTGTCCCGGGAGAGCCGCACCTTTCTGCAGGGCCTCCGACTGCTCGCTGGAGAAGACGGTCCTGTTCCGGTGCTGGGTGCTCGGCGGGAGCCGCCGGCCGGGCACAGAGCCCTGTGGAGGGTGCTGGGTCCCCGGGGAGGCGGCGGCACCGGCTCCGGCGGGCGAGCGGCAGCCCGGGACATGCGGGGCAGAGGAGGCGGCGAGAGGGGACACTGCGGGGACAGAAAGGCAGAAGGTGGGGGGGGCCGGCCCTGAGGCTCCCCGGGAGGGGCTGGGAAGGGTCAAGGATGGTCGACAAGCCCCTTTGCTTTGGGGGCACAGGGTCAGTGCAGGAGCGCGTGGAGGAGCCGTGTGCCTGCACGTGCATGTGTGTGCATGCGTGGGTGTGCGTGTGCATGCGCGTGGGTGTGCATGTGGGTGTTCGTGTGTGTGTGTGCATGCGCGTGGGCGTGCGTGTGCATGCGCGTGGGTGTGCATGTGTGTGTGTGTGCATGCGCGTGGGAGTGCGTGTGCATGCGCGTGGGTGTGCATGCGCGTGGGCGTGCGTGTGCATGCGTGTGGGTGTGCATGTGCGTGTGTGTGCGTGTGCATGGGCGTGGGCGTCTGTGTGCGTGGGTGTGCATGTGCATGGGCGTGCATGTGCATGTGTGTGCGTGTGCATGTGTGTGCGTGTGCATGTGTTTGGGCATGGGCGTGCGTGGGTGTGCATGTGCATGGGCGTGCGTGTGCATGGGTGTGGGCATGCGTGGGTGTGGGCATGCGTGGGTGTGGGCATGCACGTGGGTGTGCGTGGGCATGTGCGTGGGCGTGCATGTGGGTGTGCGTGGGCATGTGTGTGCGCGTGCGTGTGGGTGTGCGTGCGCGTGGGCACGGGTGTGTGCGCACCTGTGGGTGTGCACACAGCCGGGAGGCCGGTGGTGGCAAGAGCTCTCCGCCTGCTTGGAGCAGCTCTTTCCCACGGGGTGCACCCACCCCCAGCCCCTGCTCCCCACGACGTCACCCCGGCAAGGCTCACCCCGTGGCAGCGGGTCCCTCGCAAAACCCCGCTCGGCCGCCAGCCGCAGGTCGCTGGGCAGGTTCCTCAGCACCCGGTTGATGGAGGAGACCTGGGCAGGGAGAGACGGGGCTGCGCCGTGGGCAGGGGGTGCGGGGTCCCGCCAGGGTGGCAGCGGGGGAGCGGGCAAAGCCCCCGCCTGCGGTGGGCATCCCTCCGCTCGCTGCAGGAGCCGGAGACGTGCTCGGGCAGCACCGAGGTGGGGAGGAACCGAGGCTGGTGCCCCGAAGCTCGTCTCCAAGGTCTCTCCTGCAGCCGCACCCGAGCGCGTGCCAGGGACTCTCCGCGCCGGGGCCGTGCCCATCTGCTCCGCTCTTTGTTGATACAGGCAACCCTTTAATTTCAGTGGACTAGCAATATGTAACGTGAGGCAAGCTGCGCCTCGGGGCTGGAGACCGTGAGGTTTATAGGGCCAGGTCTGTCATTAGGAAGTACGGCTTTCCGTGCTGACGCTGCAGGTTGCATTTTATTGTCTCTGCCGACCAGTAGCACCAGTAACAGACCCACCACGGCATCCCAACGCCTGAGACGACGGCCAGGCTTGCTGGGGACGGCCGGCGGGGCTGCTTTAGCTGGGAGGGAGCGATTTGCCTTCCCGTCCCTGCCTGCTTCTCCCTCCGCCGTCTCGCCAAGCACCGAGCCCTTCCCTGTGCGTCCCTCCCGTTGCCCCCTGCCCACCCCACCCCAGGGAGGGAGCCCACCCCACAGACCCCCACCCGGCAGGACCCCCGCGCAGTTCCTGGCCCCGGCGTCCCCGCAGCCCCCCACGGCTCACCCCAGCAGGGACTCACGCTGGGGGTCCTGTCGCTGGCGCAGACGCCCTCGGCGTGCAGCTGCCGGCGGATCTCCCAGGCGAAGAGGGAGGGCTGCTCCAGCTTCAGCTGGGCGATCCTGGCCACCACCTCGGGGGTGGCCATGCGGGGCTTGCTGCCCCCGATGGCCTTGGGCTCCGTGGCCCCTGTCCGGTAGTAGCGGCCCAGGATCTTGCTGACGCAGCCGTTGGACACCTGCGGACAGGGCGGCTGGGGCAGGGGCTCAGCGGGAAACGGGTTTGGAGGAGAATCCCTGACCCAGGCGCACCTTGAGGCTGCGGGAGATGTCCGAGGTCCGGACGCCGCACGCCGCCAGCTCGATGATCCTCTTCCTCTTGCAGGCGGGGAGGGGGCGGCCGTTCACGAAGAGCCCCCCCAGCTGGTTCACGCCGCTGGGCCCTGGGGAGCGGCCAAGCAGCCGGTGACGGGGGACGGGGCTTGCCGCGAGCGGGGATGACGCCTGCCCTTCCCTCCCTGGCTCCCCAGGAGCGCCGGGGCCCGAGGCTTCGCGGGGTGAAGGACCGCTGGCCTCGGGGACCCCTGCACATCGAGTGGGGGGCTGCAGGGGGCTGGGCATGAGGACTTGGAGCATCGCGGGGCTCGTTCGCTCGGGTGTGGGTGCGGGCAACATGCGGCAGGGGCAGGCAGGGGACGGGGGGACCGGCCCGGGTGATGCCGACAGAGCGCGGGGAGAAGGAGGTTCCTCCAGGCAGAGGCGGGAGGGGAAGGCAGCTGCAAAGGGGGGTGACAGGCTGGGGTGGGCATCATCATCATCGGGAGGCCGGGAGGACCCTGCGGAGCCACGGGTGTATCAGCTCCCAGCACCCAGCGCAGGCTTCCTGGGGGAAAGCAGCCTCTGTGACAGAGCAGGGGCCAGCACGGCACCTCCCCGACTCCCCCAGGACCACAGACGCCGGGACCGCCCTCCCTGAGCCGCCCTGGGTGCAGCAGCATCCTCACCTTGGTGCTGCATCATGGTGAGGCTGCACGGGGCTTTCAGTGTCTGGGAATTGCCAAAAGGAGATGGTCGCTGTCGTGAGACCAGATGAATCGGTGACGGCGTCCAGGGCTCAGCCACGTCCCCTGCTCAGCCTCCTGCGAGAAGAAGGGGGAGCAAGGGCAGAAAGAGGGGTGTCTGGCTGCTTGGGAAATCATTGCGCTCCAGACACAGCGGATCAAAGGGACTCGGGCTTTCGAGTGCTCACGCGGCTGCAAGAGGCACTTGGGCTCTGAAGTGGCTGGGGAGATGCCGGGAATGCTGCCGGCGCTGCCTGTGCCCAGTGGCCCCCGGCACGCCGCAGAGCTGGCTTGGCTGAGCCACGTCCCAGCGCCTGCGTGCGCTCCCTTGGACAAGCCACAGGGGACGGAGGGATTCCCCGTGCCCACCCTGCCGCGGCTGAGTGCCGGGGTCCTGCGGGGGACCGGGGGGCCGGGGAGCGGGAGGTGGCGGGCGCAGGGGAGACGACAGGATCCGGAGCTCTGGGTTTGTGTGCAACAGCTTCGGTGCTGGTTCATGAGCCGTTTATCACCCGCTTTAACCCTTCCCTGCTGCCCGTGCAGCGGCTCCAGGCACAAGCGCCTGCGCGTGGGGTCACGCTTCCCCCTCGTGCCCTCATCGGCGGCGTCACTCTCTCTCACCATCTTTATTTCAACGGGAGGGTCTGACCCCACGCTCCCATTGCCCCGCAACAAATCCAGAGCTGCTCAGCCGACGGCGTGGGGCTGGGTTTGCAGCGCTGGGAGCACAACCCGGTCAGCGAGAGGCTGGCAAGCGATAACCAGGTTAACAGGAGCCTCCCCTCCTTTGGTGGGAATGCAGCACCGCTCCTCCACCTCCTCTGCCAGCTCGGAAGGTCGAGGCTGGGTCTCCCCACATGCCAGCACACGTACTGCCAGAGCCCCTGCACGTCTCCCCACTTCTGTCTGGCCCCCCGCACCTTCCAGGTCCTGACCTAACGCAGCCCCATGGATTTAGGCACCGATGCCCCAGCTGTGGGCACCACCACCGCACCCAACACCCCTGGAGCAAGTGCTGCCCCACATTGCTGCGGCCCTGCCCATCCTGCCCTACAGCTCTCCCGCTGCCCCCCAGGCTTCTATGGGGCAAATGCCACCTCCTCCCACCCCGGTGGCAGGTCCTGCATGATGCCTGCAGAGATACCCTTTGCCAAGTCCCGGTGGTGCCTCTGAGACCACCTGGGAGCTCTGCTCCTCCCGGAGGAGCTGGCCCCGGTGGGAACCAGGGCAGGAGGGGGCTGGTTGCCACCGGCTCATCCCTGGTGTCACCAGAGACACGGGAGCTTTCAGCCCTGCAGAAGTGGGAGGAGAGGCAGCGCAGCTCTGAGCAGCAGCCATGGGCAAGGGGTGCTGCAGGGGACCGGGGCAGCACCCCGCCCCATGGAATGGGGGAGAGGGGCCATTTCCACACGGACGGTGGTGCCAGCCCTTCTCTCCAGGAAAACCCCGCTCCCCTTACTGTCTGCTCAGGCAGAAACACACGTCGCAATTAATGAGCCACAGAGGTGCCACACAGACCGACAGCTGCTGCTGCCACCGCCGCCTTGCCAAAGCGCAGTAGCCTGGCCGGCACACCTGGATAACCCGGGATTTAACCTGAAACACCCCAAAAACTCCTGGACACCCCCAGAGTTGGGCTCTCCCTGCTACAGTTCCCGAACCCCACTACAGCCTTGGCAGCGCTTCCCTGCACGGCTTGGGAATGGTGTTTGGAGGCGCTGACCCTGATTATGAAATTCAAGGAAAGCAAAATAAACTCAACACCGGGGACGACTTGGCAGATTTCCCACGGGTGAAAAGCAAACCTGCGGTGCACCCAATCTCCCTAGGAAAGGGACGGATTGTCCTGGAGCAGAGCACAGGAGGCTGCTCCGGGAGGGAGGGAACAAGCGGTACCGGCAGGACCCGTGTCCCTTCAGCAGGACCTGTGTCCCCTTGGGGGCCAGCACGGCCCCAACCGGCGTTCCCCAGCTCTGCCCCAGCCAAGGGCTTGGCCCGTGCTGTGCCGGGAGGTGACACGGGGATTTCTTTCCCCATAGAGAAGCGGATGCACTGGGAAAGCCAAGTGAGACGCGAGCCCTCGGTCCCCCTGCTGAGGGGTCTCGGAGGGGTGCTGGGCTTGGTCTTTGCGCAGGACGCAGAGGCGAGCAGTAAGTGAGACAGGACTTGACTAGGCTAGACCAGAGCAGATCATTCCAGGAGGGAGCCCAAAGCCTTCTCCGCGTTAAGGCACCTTCACCGCCCGATTCCTGCTGGGAATTGCTTCCCGTGGCTGCGCAGGAGAAGAAATCACAACCCTCCCACCCCAGAGCAGCCCTCCCACGCCCAAGCTTGCCCTCTGCAACATCCTGCGTGCGTGCAAGCGCGCGTGGATGTCTGCGCACTCGTATATGTGTGTGCACACGCATCCAAGCGCATCTATGTGTAAGGATGCGTGCTTGTGCACGCGCGTGCTCCTTTCTCCGCACATCCAGCTGCACACACTTGCGCACACGTACGTGCGTGTTATTTCTTGCGTGCATGGGTACGTGGGGCAGGGATGCCCGGAGGGGTACAAAAGGGGGTACCTGTGGAGCCACAAAGGAGCCGAACCAGGACCGTCCACGCAGTCAAACCGGGTGCTGTCGTGCGGGATGGTTGATGAGGGAGTGGGGCCGTGATGTCATGGGGCAGGAGGAAGAGGAGGATGGGGAGGAAGGGGCGGCCCGATGGTGACAGAGCAGCCACGCCCAAGCACACGCCCGGCCCGGGGGGCTCCGTCGGGGCTCGGGGCCTGCCCGAGGCCGGTGGCCCCGAGCCCCGACGGAGCCCCCCGGGCCGGGCAGTGAATCGGTTCCTGGTGTTCAGCACTAACGCCCGGTGGAGAACCCACATCCCGCCGGCCCGAGCATCCCTGGTAACCCCCCGGTAACCCCCCGCCGCAGCCTCCCCGGCGATGGGAGATGGGGGGGAGTATGCTTCGCTCCCGCATCTCCCCGCAGAAGCAAACAGGGACAGAAACAGCTGCCATATAGTAAAGCAATTGGGATTCAATCATAAATCTGGATTATTACATTTATTTCATTTTAAGGGTTTTTTTTTTGTGGTTGTTTTTTGGGGGTTTTGGGGCTGTTGAACAAATAGAAGGTGGCCGGGGGTGGAAGGGCGCTGCGGGGACTGCCCCGGTGTGCAACCCGAGGGCCCGGCACAGATGGCCCCCCTCTTAGGAGATAAAAAAAAAAAACAACAAAAAAACACGTTGTAAACCTTTCAAGTAAAATATTTGAAGAGCAAATATTAGCCAGCGAGGAGCCCTGCACCGCGGCCCTCCGCGCCCGGCCCCGCGAGGCGCTGAGCGTTACGAGCACCCGCTCCCGGCCCCCGCGCTCCGCGCACAGCCGCCCGCCTTTGGAAAATACCATATGCTCCCAATTACACATTAACCACAGCCCCACGGGGGCCGGGCCCGGCCCCGGGGAGCCGCCGCGCCGCCCCCCCGCCACCCGCGGGGCGCCCCGGCCGCCCCCCACCCCCCGCCGCCGGGCCCGCCCGGGGCAGCCGGAGCCGGGGTCCCGGCGGCGCGGGGAGCGCCGGCAGCCGTGGCCGGGCCCCCCCGGTCCTCCCGGCCCCCGGGGAGCCCCGGCGGAGCCCCTCCGGGCCGGGCCGGCCTCGTGCGTAACGCCGGGGAGCGGGGCGCGGGGCCCGGCGCTGCTGCGGGGGGGCCCGGCGGCGGCGGGCCGGGCCCGCCGCTCGCCTCCCCGGGCCGGGCCGAGCCGGACGGCGGGGCGGGGCGGGGGGGGGCGGCCGGGCGGGCCCGGGAGCGGCGAGCGCGGCCCCCCGGGGCTGTGCGCACCGGGGCCGGGCGCGCCGGCGGCGGGCGGGACAGCGGCGCGGAGCGGGGCCCGGGGCGGCGGCGGGGAGCGGTCCCCGGCGCTGCCCCGGGGGCGGGACGAGCCCCCGGAGCCTCCCGGACCCCGGGGGCGGCCGGCGGAGCCCGGCGGGCCCCGGGAAGGTGTGGGCGATGGGTACCGGGCGGTGCGTCCGCGGCGCGGGTGGGCGCAGTGGCCGGGGCGGCAGCCGGCACCGGGGACCGGGGATCGGCCAGCGCGGGGAGGGGTGGGGGAGCCGGAGGAGGTGAGGGGAGGTGTGGAGATGGAGAGGTGTGGAGATGGAGAGATGTGGAGATGGAGAGGTGGAGAGATGGAGAGGCGGAGAGATGTGGAGAGGTGGAGAGATGCGGAGGTGGGGAGCTGGAGAGATGGGGAGGTGGGGAGATGGGGAGGTGGGAAATGGGAGGTGGAGAGGTGGAGGGTCAGGGAAGTGAAGGTATGGAAAGACGGAGACATGGATACGTGCAGAGGTGGAGTGATGGAGAGATGGAGGCACGGAGATGTGGAGATGTGGACAGGTGGAGTGCTGCTCCCGGTCCCCCCGTGCCACCTGCATTTCGTGCTTGTGTGCACGTCTCCTCCCATCCACCTTCCTCCACCCCTCGGGGAAGAGCTTTTTGCGGACATTTGCTTTGCGGTGGGAAGCGCAGCCCGTGCTGGCCTGCAGCACAATGGGGCAGTCTGGGGACGGGGTCAGGCGCGGCGGGATGGCATCGGGCAGGAGCTGGGGGGGATGCCAGTCCCTCCTCTCCTGCCTTCCCCTGGGCCTGGGCGGGCACCTCCTGTGCCGGGACCTCGTGTGCGGGGGCCCTGAGTCGGGCTCCCCATGTCCCCTGCTCCAGGACCTCAGCTTTGGGTTGGATCTGACTTCGTGGATTTGTCCCTTTGTGGTGGGCAGGGAGCGGCTGGGCAGGGAGAGGGTTTAAGGGTGCTGCCTGTGGGTGCTCAGCAGACACACCTCTGCCGGCACGGGCGAGGGAGGTACGGCAGCACAGGGGCAGCTCGCTCCTGCCTGCCCTCACCCACCTGAAGGACCAGGCGGTGCCTCCCTGGTGAGGAGCAAGCGGAAGGTGCCCCGGCAGCCCCACCGGCCACAGGTGCCGTGAGCCACCGAGCCGGGCTGCTGCTCGCCCAGGCGTGCGCTGCCGTGCCCGTGCCTCCAGCCGGGGCTGTGCCGCTGGCAGCCGGGGCTCGGGCAGTGCCCTCACTGCAGCCAGTGCAGCAGCCTTCGGGCAGCCCCTCACACCACGGGGAGCCTCAAAGCTAATGCCCGGGGAGGGGCTGGAGGATGAGCGCTACCTGGGGAAGGGCGGGGGGTGCTGAGGTGTCCTGGGGCAGGATGGGGACGCCGTGCTTCCTGGGACAGGATGGGGACGCCGTGCTTCCCAGGGGAAGGACGAGGATGCTGTGCTTGCTGGGGGAAGGGCAAGGATGCTGAGCATCCCACGGGCAGGATGGGGATGCTGAGCATCCCGGGGTAGGATGAGGATGCTGTGCTTCCCAGGGAAGGACAAGGATGCTGGGCTGCGTGGCTTTTCGGCAGCTGGCACATGGTGGTACTGGCCCAGTGGCCTGGGGACCTTGCTGGCTGATCCCCGCCTGACCGTATGTGCCATCTGATGCCGTGGTGGCTGGCGGGCACCCAAGTGTCCTCTGTCACCAGCTCCTGATCATCCCAGCTCCCAGGAGAGCTCCCTCCCTGGGACCCAGGAGCCCCAGGGCAGAGCTGCAGCAGCCAGGACAGCCCCGGCCGGGAGCACCGCAGCCCCTTCCCCGCCTTCGCTTTGGGCCTGGCTGCAGGGAGGGGGGCCGTGGGGTGGGTGCAGGATGGGACCGGGTGCAGCGTCGAGGGCGTGCAGCGGCTGGCCAGCATCGGCGGGCAGGGCTGAGACGTGGAGGGGGCGAGAGGGGCTCAGGGGGATTTGCTGCTGCTTCTCACCGTGTGCGAGCGCGGCACGAGCGTGGCGAGGCGCTCTCTGTGCCCTGTCCCTTGCAGGCAAATACCGCAGGTATTCAGGGTGAGCTGCTTAGTGCAGACGGAGAGGGAGGAAGAGGGAAAGGAAGAGAAGGCAAAAGGTGAGAAGGCAGGAAGGCAGGCAGGAAAGCAGGCAGGCAGGAAGGCAGCTGTAGGAAACCCGAGAGAGGATATTGTTGGGTACTTTCACACCGTGTAAGCAGTGGCACGATATTCTTCTGGGCTTTTCTCCGCGGCAGGATCCGTCCCAGCCTGCGCTCAGACACCTGGGCAAGCGTGCGTGGAAGAGCAGCAGCCGCTCAGGCCTTGAAAATCCCCCGTGGAGGCCCTGCAGCCTCGGTCCATCCCTCCAGCCGGCCCCGGGGACGCCCACCCCAGCCTCCTGCCGCACGGCCGGGCAGCCGGGGGCACAGCGGTGCTGAGGATGGTCCCTGCTCACCGTCAGAGGAATAAATCCAAACACATTAAAAAACAGAAAATTATTTTCCTGGCGCCAGGAAAAACGTTCCTTTGCCAGGGACAGATTTTTCCCCACCTCCCCGATAACTGGCAATTTTCCACCTGGAGCATTTGCCCGGGGCGGAGGTTTTGGCGCAGGAGGCTCCTGGCGCAGTTTCTGCAGATGCCCGGAGATGGCTGGCAGGGCCGCCAGCGAGGCAGGCATCGCCTGGGCTAGAGGAGGGGTAATTTCTGCTTTCCCACAGTCGTGCCCCATCCCTGCAAGGAGTTGCACCTCGGGGCACACCTTGGGTCTCCCCGGATCTCCCCTCTTCTCCCCAGGGCCCTGAGGTGGAAGAGCAGCTCGGGGTCTGTGCTGGGATGCTGCCGGACACAGGGCAATGCTGAGCGGCTTTGCAGGACCTGCCCAGGCTGCGGCGGAGCCGCCGGGGAGCTCTTGGGCTGCGGAGACCTGGGAGCTCTTGGGCTGCGGGCCTCTCCCCGAAGCAGCCCCCTCCAGCCGTCTCCCCTCTCGGAGGGGGCACCAGGCAGAGTCCGGCTCGTTGCAGGCAGGACATCTCCACTGCCTGCCTCCCCCGCCCCGGGGGAGCACCCACCGGCACCCGGCTCCCCGCTGCCACCGGCAGAAGCAGGGGCATATTGGGGGCACCGGGGGATGCGGAGCTGAGCCCAATATTTCGGATGTCCCAAAGGGAGGGCACGTCCCAGGCAAGGTGCTGGGGTGCTGGCTTGGCACCAGCTCAGCAGCGAGGTGGTGTCCACCACGGGTGCTGGTGTGTCGGGGTGTTTGCACGGGGTGGGGGTCCAGCCAAGCGGGTCTGTTGTCTTCATCTCCGTCTCCTTTTTTAAGTAGATTTCGTGTCTGGCTGATGACGACACCCATGTTGATAGAGTGTAACTGGATTTCTGCAGGTCATTTGACTTAGTACGGCACAACGGTTTGATTAAAACCCTCCCGTTACGTGAAATTAAGCATTAGGTCGGGGAGAAGCTGGCTCCCGCCTACCGGGAGACGCCGTTCCTGCGGAGCCAGCTCGCAGCGGGACCCGGGGCACTGGCCGCTGCCACGTCGCATTTTCTGAGTGGTGGCATTTCCAGGTGACACCGGTGGCCCGTCTGGCAAAGGTGGGTGCACCCGGGACCAGGGCTGCTGGTGACCGCCATGGGCGAGGGGATGGCCGGGAAAGCAGAGCCCTGAGGGTCCCCTCAAAGCCTGAGCTCTCTGGGCAGACGTGAGCTCTGGCGAGCCTTCGTTAACCCCTAATTGCAATCAAACAGAATTGCAGGAGGGGGCTGGGCGTTGCTGAGCTCTCCCTACCCGGGAAAGAGATTCCTCTGTGGCCCCGCCAGCCAGATTTGGGGAGTTTCACCGGAGGATGCTCCGCAGCTGGAGCACGGGGCTGGGGCCAGGGTCCTGCCCTGTCCTGGGAGCATCCTGGGGCTTGGGGAGCCCCCCGGGGAGATGCAGCCTGAGAGCAAAGGGGGTGGCGGTGGGACCTTGAGGACGAGCTTTCGGGGCCCTCCTCTCCCCATGTCTCCTGTACCGTGCCGGTGGGAGGAATGGGGACAGACAGCCCTGCCCGGCACGGCCGCAGCTCGGGGCAGAGCAGCTCTGCACGGCGGCTCCGAGCGGCACGGCGGGGCTGAACAGAGGCGCAGGGACCGGTTCCCCTCCCAGAGTCCCACCCTGGATCCCACCGGAGACGCCCGGAAGGTTTTTCCTCCTCTGGGAGCTGGCGGTGGGCTGGAGACAGCCTTGGTCCGGGCAGGGGGTGATGAGCGGCTTCCCTGCCTGGGAGCACGGGTGGTGCTCGTCAGCGCTAACGAGCCGGAGCGGGGAGCAACGGCCCCTTGGCCCCCGCTCTGGGACGTCCGTCCTGGCGTCAGGTCCCTGGGCTCGGAGCGAGGAAATGGGAACGTGCTGGGGTTTGGGGTCTCGGAGCGTGCGGCTGGGAGGGGGCACAGGACCCCGCAGGGACAAGGGACGAGGCGCTGGGAGGTGGGAGAGGGCCGGCGCTCCGCAGGCAGAGCCGGCGGTCGTTACTCGTGCCATCGGCACTGCACGGGACCAGGGAGACGGAGGGAGTGGGACAGGGAATGCGATTATTACATGAGATTTTTAGCAACAAGATGTTCACCCACTGCCAAACGGCCGTCGCTTGTGCCGGCCATCTCGTCCGGCGTTCAGCAAGTGGCTTCATTCCCCGGGTGCCCCCGGTGGGAGAGGGAGCAGGAGGGGCAGAGCCCCCGTCCCGACCGCGGCGTTAAGGTGCTCTGACGCTCAGTTACTGGTTTTCCCCCTCCTCACCCCAGCTGAGAGCCACCTCCACGCTGGTCCCGGGGGACGCGGCCGGGAGGGGCCGAGCGTCACCCACCACGGCGGGTGCTCTCTGGCCAACGAGGGCGGCGGCAGCAGCGGGGTCCTGCGCAAAGCAGCGGGATGCTCCGAGACGGGGCAGGGGCGGAGGGGCGGGAGGGTGAAGCGCAGCTGCCCCGGGGTGGCTGGGCCACGGGGGACGCTGCAGGGGGATGGCGGGGCCATGGGGGACTTGGAGCCGCCGGGCATGTCCAGGAGGAGCTGGGGGCACGGGGAAGCTCTCACGGGAGAAGTGGCCCTGGGAGAGGAGGGAGGAGAGGACCAGCCTCACGCCCAGCCCTGCTGCTGCGTTGGTGGGTTGGCCGGGGAATGGGTGCACCCCAGGGTCGTCCCGGGGGTCAGCACAGGGTCCCTGGCAGCGCCGGGGGCAGGGCGAGACCCCCTTTAACCAGCTGCCTTTGCCTGCACGCTCCTGCACGCCCCCAGGCCTCATCCTGCCTCGTGAGGGGATGCTTTTCAGACCACCACCCTGCTCGCCCAGGAGGCTGGAAAGCCCTGGGGCTCCTCAGGGAGCTCACGCCCCGTGCCCACCCCAGCCAGGTCCCTCCTGGCACCCGCTGTCGCAGCGATGCACCCAGCCCGTGCGCTGCTGGGGGTCCGCGGGGGGCTCAGCCGGCCCCTTCCCGCAGCCTTGTGCCCCCTCGCACCAGCCGGCCCCGCTCCGGCACCCGCGGTGCAGAGCTGCTCTGCCAGCAGCGGCCGGCACGGCTGCCCCGGGGCTGGGTGCCGCTCAGCCGCGCCGCCTCCGCCCCAGTAACTTGCAAAACGCATCACTCCGCATTGTATCGACGTGTCCGCGCTGGACACGGAATATTTATGGGCTCTGCGTTGAAATACAGCCCGGGCGCTCCACCGGCACGCGAAGGGCACGGTGAGAGCGCCGGGGCGTCGGTGCGGCGCAGGGGTCTGGCACAGCCTGCGGCGGCGTTGGGGTGACCGAGCAGGAGCGACGAGGGCATGTCCCTTCCTGGGGACCCCAATTTCCCCCCGGGCTGAGAGCTGGTGATAGCGGGAGGCCCTGCAGCGATGGGTGGGTCCTCGAATCTCACCGCAGTACCGAAGCTGGGCGCTGCGGCAGGTCGGGGGCGGTTCGGTTACCCCAGAGCGATGCCCCCGGCACAGAGAGGAGCTTTCCTCTCCTCTTCATCGCTCCTTTCTACGTGTCCGAGGCTGTTTTGCATCTTTCTGGGCTTTCTCTCTGCAGCAGGTGACCCTGTTCCTCTCTGAGCACCGGGGATGGCTGGAAAAAATCCTTTCTTTCCTCCTCCAGAAAAAGCACACATGAAAGTTAAAAGCCCGGATGAGTCAGCCAACCAAGAAAACCTACTTTTTCTAAGCGTTTCCACCTACATTTTAACTTTCTTTTCAATAAAAAAGATGATTATTAAAATATTCTGGCTAAAAGAAGCAATCTCGGGGCTTGAAGACGCCTTCACCAGAGTTGGAGCTGGTGCTGGAGCACACACCGTGGCCCTTCTCCTCCCCGGGCACAGCCTGGTGGGACGCAGCCGTGAGCCGGGACAGCGGCAGGGCCAGGAACCGGCCCAGAAATGCTGTAAATCAGGTTAACGGAGTCGCTTTGCCAGGTTTTTGGGCAGAGGAAATGGTTGCCTGCCCTTCATGCAAGAGCTCTCGCCCCGGTGCTCGTGAATCACGGTGCAAAACATTAAAAAGGAAAAGGGGAGAAAACAAAGAAATAAATTACCATAAAACAAGCTGGGGCAAGAAAATGAAAAGTGGTGGAGGGCTGCGGGAGGCGGGGAGCGAGCCGGGAGGAGGATCCCCCCCTACCAGCCCAGGCCAGGGTGGGAGACTTCGGCGAGGGCGGTGCGGTGTTGGGGTGAAACCCCAGGGACGCCGCGGCAGAGGCTGAAACCAGGACGGCGTGTAGGAAACGAGCCCTGCATTAAAGGAACATCCTTAACATTAGGGTTGCCAAATGTGCCCTGAATGGGTAGAAGATGCCAGCAGGACGGCACAGCCCCGATCCCCGGCGGGACAGCCCCAAAACGCAGGCAGGAGCCAGCTTCCCCCGCAGAGCTCCGATGCATTCGGTGCACCCGCTTCCCCACGGTGGGGTCAGGCTGCGGGGGGGGACACCAGGACCGGCGGACGCTGCTGCTTCTCCCCCCGTGGCAGCTGTGCTGGGACAGGACACCCAGGCAGCAGTGACCATGCCATCAGCATCGCCTGCCCGGCGCATCCCTGCTCCCGAGGCGGGAGGGCCGCGGTGCCACCGCGCTGCCGAAGCCGGGAGCTCGCAGCTGGAGGCAGAGCCTGGACGAAGGGACGCAGCTCGCCTCTGCTGGGAGGCTTCACCGCAGCACCGACCCGGGCCCTGTGGCACCCGGGGGCTGGTGCCCGCTCCCCGGGGCCGGGAGGGAGATGCTTCCGAAGAGCAGCTCGGGCGTCCTGGCCAGCCAGCACGGGTGGGCTCGCTCCCAGGCTCGGGGGGGTTTGGCACCCGGTGCAGCGGGTCCGGCTGCCCTGTGGGACACGGGACCACTGTCAGAGCCGCAGCAATGGCCGCGGCCACTCCCACCAGCCCGAGGAGGGGAGCTGGTGCCGTTCCGTCCCTGTTCCCCGGAGCGGGGAAAGCAGAGAGGTGCGATTGCCTGGATTCCCTCCGTGACCACTCAAAAAGAAGATAATAATTTTCTACCACCCACGAATGACACGACTCAGTACCGGGCTGGCAGCTTCCGAGCTGGCAGAGGCGAGCGCTGAGCTGAGCGGCGGCTGCAGCAGGGTGCGAGGAGCCGTCCCTGCCCTGTGCCGTGCCCCATGCGCCCTGGCGCCGCGGTGAGGGGCACACCACAGGGCTGCCGCCAAACACTGCAACAGGCGTGCTGGGGTCGGAGCTCCTGCCGGGGAACGGCACGGCCATGGACGGCGTCTCCGGCCAGGTAAGCACCGGGGGCATCTCCAAATCGCCTCCCAAGCCGGGCAGAGCACTCGTCTATGCATGAACCACCAGCCCGACGGTCACTTGCCGGAGCCACCGGCGTGGGTGCCATGCCCACCGCAACATGGCGTTGCTGGGGCAGGTCGCGGCCGTGTGCTCGGTCCCCGGGCCCCTCTGCTCCGGACAGGAGGTTTTGGGGTCACCTGAAGATGTGAGGTCTGCACCCAGAGCCCCGTCTGAGAGCAGGGTGGCCGCAGTGTGCCGGCGTCCCCAGTGGGAGGACACCCCGGAGCCGCAGCCGGACTGCAAGTCCCCGCTGCCAGGACACGATGACGATGGGTGACCTCGGGTGGTCGACGCCATGGGAGACAGACCTCACGTTGCGGTGCTGGTGCCCCTGGTCACCTCGCAGGACACGGATGCCGCTGGCCACAGGCGGGAGGGGTGGAGGATGGCCTTGGGGAGGGGGCGCAGGAGGGGTGTGAGCTGCCAGGCCAGCTGTGCCCACAGCTGACCCCGTGCAGGAGCGGCTGTGCTGGGGGGATCCCCAGCCCCTGACCCTCCATGGGGCTGAGCTGGGGATCCCTGGGCCCTGACCCTCCGTGGGGCGGCGCTGGAGGTCCCCGTGGCACTGGACTGGGGGGATCCCCGGCCCCTGACCCTCCGTGGGGCGGCGCTAGGGGTCCCCGTGGGGCTGCCCCCGGGCCCCCCCAGCTCCGTTGCTGCCGCCGGTGCTCGGCGCTGCACGCACGCGGGGGGGGGGGGTGGTGGTGACGTAAGAGGGGGCGTGCCCCCTCCCGGCCCCGCCCCCGCCGCGGCGCGGCGGGAGGCCACGTGGGAGCCCGGGCGGCCCTTTGCCGACGTGTCCCTGGCGCCGCGTGCCCCGGAAGTCCCGCCCTCCTCCGCGGGGCGGGGCTACCCGTGACGTCACACCCGCGGCGGCCTCTCGGGCCGGAGCTGCGGTGCCGCCCGCCGCCATTGGCCGGGGCGCGGCGGGGCGGGGCGGAGCTGTCGGCGGGGCCGGCCTCCCGTTGGCCCTTAGCCGGGCGGCGGGGCGTGGCGGGCAGGGACACCCCGCCCCCCCGCCGCTCCGCCCCGCGGCTCCCTTCCGCGCTCGCGCCGGGCCCCGTCCGCTCCGTCCGCGCTCGCCCCGTCCGCCGCCCCCGCCCCGCCATGGCCTCGGCGGCCGCTCCCGGGCAGGGCGGCTCCGCGCCGCCCCTCGCCGTCCAGCGCGGCATCGTCAAGATGGTAAGGGCTCTGCCCGCCCGCCGCGACCGCCGCTCCCCGCGGGCCTGCCTGCCGCTCTCCCCACCGCCTCGTGCGCCCGCCGGCCTGGCCCGGCGCCGCAGCCCCCGCCAGTGTCCGGACCCCGCCCCACCTCCCGCAGCCCCCGCCGGTGCCCGGGGCCCCCCTCCACCCCTCGCCTGCCTTCTCGGAGCCTCGCGCGCTGCCCCCGCCGCACCGGGCCCGGTCCCGCAGCCTCGGTGCTGCTCCGCAGCAGCTGCTGTCCCTGCCCCGGCAGCCCGGGGCCTCCTCGCTGCACCCCGGGAATCCCCCCAGGTGGGGGGTGCCGGAGAGGGCTTTGCCCAGGGTCCCTCACCGGGGCCGGGGGCCAGGCTGCCCCGGGGGCCGTACGGCCGCCTCGCCCCGGCTGCTGGGAAGCGGCAGGAAGAGCTTTCGGGACCCTCTGCATGTACGGGGGCTGCCCCGGGGCCCGGGGACCCCTCCCGGGGGGGGCACTGCCGCCGGCCCCCAGCCTCCGCAGCCCCGAGGAAGCTCGGGATGCCTCGGTGCCGTGAGCAGGGACGTCCCGTGGGCACACCGTGGGCTGGCACATCCCTCGGGATGCCCCACCTGCTCCTCTTCCGCCTCTTCTTCCCGTGCCGGCAGTGTCCCCACGGGCAGGAGTGGTGGGACGGGGAAGACGACCTGGAAAGCAAAGGCCGGGGTCTGGCAGCCGCCGCTGGGATCAGGCCCTGGCAGCATGTCCGGGTCCCCGTGTTCCCTCCTGGTGCCTTCCCTGCCCCTCCCCGTTACCTGCCATGTCCCCCCCACCCCGGTGAGGCTTTGGCTGCAGGCTGCCGCCTCGGCCCCCACGGCTGCTCTCGCCGGCCGTGCCACTTGTGGGAGAGGACAGCTTGGTGGGATCCATCCCCGCTCTCCACGTGTCTACCTCGAGCCAGGCTCCTGCGCCAGCACGGTCCCAGCTCCCGTCTTCGAGCCCGTTGGCCAACACCCTTGCGGTGCCCAGCACCGGCGTTGTCATCCCGTTGCCCAAACACAGATTTTTCTTGTGCCCAAATACACTGTTTTTCTCTCGAGGTTGCAGGTGACACCCCGCCCCGCGCAGGCGTCAGCGCTGCAAATCCCACCACCGCCTTCGGAACGAGACCTTCGCTCGGGGCGTCCCTTCGCCCCGGAGCCCGCCGTGGCGCTGGGGACAGGGCTGGAGGTTTGGGGACGCTGCCTTCCCCGTGCTTTAGCTCGCTGGTGGTGTGGGGAGCCCTTCCCGCCGCCCCGTGCTGTCTCGTGCCCAACAAGCAGATTTTTGGGATGCTCAGGAAAAACCTCACCTGGCTGCTTGTGCCGGCCTGGCTTTGTCAGAGGGGATGTGGATCTGTAGCGTGATTTTGGGCAGGATGGTTGGTGTCTGCTGGCTGAGAAGCACCTGGCGGGCACCACCTCCTGGGGGCCATGCGCTGCCCCAGAGCCCCATGCCTGGGGCTGGGTGCTGCGGGATCGCTGCCTGGGGTGTGCCTCGTGGACCCCCATCCCTTTCCAGGGCAGCCAGACCAAAATCCCTGCTCAGGGAGCACCCCGGAGAGGTGGAGGTCTGTGGCTGCGCTCGCTGCTCTGCTTCCTGGTGGTGCCGCGGAGCCAGGAGCTGCCGGGCTCAGCCAGAGTGGTGCCGGCTGCGTGCTCCGCTGTTGTTCCCGTCACAAATTTTTGAACTTGGAAGTTTTGGGGATTTTTTGCACCTTCCTGATGCACGATTTCCCCTGAAATTGCAGTGGGACCGCAAAGTTTGGGAGCGGGGAGGGGACTCGTCCTGGTGCAGCGGAGCAGGGGAAGAGTGGCAGCAGGGAGGCGATGGGGGTCAGGGCCCTGCTGCTGCCGGCTGCCCCCCGGCTGGAAGAGGCAGCAGGAGCCAGGCTGGGGCTCTGCCCCACGGGGTGGGATGGGGCAGCAACAGGCTCCTTTGTTCTGGGGGCTTGAGGAGCTGGGGGAGCATGTGGAGTCCTGGGTGGGTAGGGCTGCGCTCGGGGCAGCCGGGCATGTCGGGGTCTGGCTCTGCTGTGGGGTGTTGGTGGCTGGGCTGGAAGGAGCGCGGCGCAGCGTGGCACAGGCCTGGCTCACGGCACAGGGACCCCCGGCTTGGAGCTGAGCTGGGGCCGCACGTTGGTGAGTCTCCAGGTAAAGAGAGAGCCGGGTTGCTGGCTGCCCTTCACCTTGCCAGTGCCTTGAGACCCTGCCTTTGCTGTGCATCACCTTCCCTCCCATCCCTGCGGCTGTTGTTAACCCTTTGTGCCCCACGGTTGCAGCTCTGGACCTGACGGTCTGGCCGATGACCGTGCTGGCAGGACCCCGGTGCCATGGCTGCCTGTGCTTGGGGGCCGCCGCCGCAGGAGCGGGTCTGTCCGACCCGCATCCCTGTGCCGTGCCCTGGCCTTGGCGTGTCCGTCATCCTCTCTCGGTTCTGAGCCTGCGCTAACGCCTTGTGTCACCGGTACAGCTTTTGCAGCCTGGTTGAAGCCTGGCGTTGTCTGGCCGGAGTGCGAGGCAGGGCTGACGGGGTGCCTGGGCTGGCGTTTGCCGTGCGGGGGCCGGGGCTGCCTTTGGGAGGGGGAAGCCCGGATGCTGGGACGGTCTCCCGGTCCCATCGCTGCCAGAAGCCGCTGCCTGTAAAGGTGTGTGCGGTTGCCCGACCGGGGAGCGGCGGGCGGGCGGTGTGGCTGCCCCACAGGCAGGGACAGGGGCACGGGGGGTCGGGCGCAAGGGGCGGCGTGCCCACCCCGAAGCACTGCACGCACCCGTGGCACACAGAGCGGCTCTGCTAATGAAGCTGTCCCCTTCCCAGGATCAAGGGTTTGTATCGGTAATTGGATAGAACAGTTACAGCATCTGACTTGTTTCCCCATGCCCTATAAATTAAAGATTAAGGTTAATTACAGTGATGAAACCTCTAAGTCCTTAAGTATCGAGCACTGAGCCTTTGCCAGGGGATCGCTCTGTGTGCGGCTCAGGCTTAACTTGAAGCTCGATTCCCAGTAGCTCCCACAGTGCCGGTCTCTGCCGTGGGCCCGGGCGTGCAGGAGACGGTGCAGGGCAGCAGGCGTGATGCCGTGGTGCAAGCAGACCCTCGGGGTCGGCGTGGTGGGGCTCGTTGCGGTGAGGCTCGTTGCGAGCCGGTGCCCGTGGCGCTGGGCCAGGCTGGCTTCTGTTACCGGGTACGAGTCCCCCGGCTTTGGGACGCGCTGTGCGCATCCATGGGGACGTCGGGTGGGCAGCGCGCCAGGGCGCGTGCTGAAATCCAACCCGGAGTTTTTCTGCGAGCGCTTCAGCAGCATCAATCCGCGTGCAGGGAGCCGGTGCAGATTAAAACGGGAACGGGGTGATCCCCGGCACGCTTGCGCTGCCTGGCCGGGGGCCCAGCGCGTGGTGGCTGGAGCTGGCGCTGCCGATGCCGTGGGTGGCTACGGGGACGGCGCCGTTGAGAAACCCCGGCGTTTTTGCAGGGTGCTGCCGGTTACTGTAATGCCGTTGGGTGCAAGTTGGAGAGGTCCAGTTTGGGTCTGTGGTTTTTGGGGGTTCTCCCAGCAGTTTTCCCCATACGGGCTTATATGTCTGACCTCAGCGCAGTCTCTTGGCTGAGGCTACCGGCCGCGGGCGCAGGGTGCGGCCAGCCCATCGCCGGTGCCTGCGGCCCCTTCGCTCCCAGCGGGTCAGATCCCCCAGCGATGGTCTTAACATCACGGTAGGTAAAAGCATCTGCTCCGAGTGTGCTCCTCGCTCAACGCTCCCGTGAGCCTTGCCGAGGCCGTGCTGCGCAACCCAGGCGGTTAAACCCCTCGTGCCGAGAGCAGCGTCCCTCTGGGCCGGCTGGCTGCGGGCACGTTCCCCCTCCGCATGGCCGGTCCCGGGAGGCTGCCCCGGGGCAGCGCCGGTGCCAGCTGTTCCCTGCCCGCATCCTCCTGTGCCGTGCCGGCACCGCGTGGAGCCCCTCGGGGTGCCGCGGGCACCGTGCCCTCCCGACCGCGGGGGTGCCCCCGCAGCGGCGGGACGGGGTGGCACCGCCCAGCGTAGCGGTGCTCCCGGCTCAGAGCGCTCGGCAGCCAAAGCAGCGGGGACGGTGGCCTGGCTGGGCTCATCTGACGGGTCGGCACCGGGAGTAAAACCCCGATCCGCCAAGTCCTTCGTGTCGCCCGCCGCGCCGAGATCACCCTGCGCTCAGTTGCGCCGTGCTCTGAAGGAGGGGACGGGATGTTTGGTACTGCTGTGGTGCTGCGGGGTGCGAGGCTTAGCTCCATCCCGCACCTCCGAGCAGGAAATCTGGCTCTGCCAGGCGCGTGAGAAACTGGCCCTGTGGTGCTGAGTTTCCCATGCCCTGCCTGGGGCAGGATCCGTCCCCCGAAGTCTGTCTGTCCACACAGCAGCACCTACCTGGGTGCTCAGCTCCGTCACCTCTTGCCTCCCCAGCCTCCTGGCTGCTCTCCTTTGCCGGGGCCGGGGGACCCCCCGTAACCCCTCTGCTTCCCCGCAGGTGCTGTCGGGCTGCGCCATCATTGTCCGTGGGCAGCCCCGAGGCGGGCCGCCCCCCGAGCGCCAGATCAACCTCAGCAACATCCGTGCCGGAAACCTCGCCCGCCGGGCCGCCGCGGGCCAGCCGGATGCCAGGGACACCCCGGACGAGGTGGGTGCCTCCCCCGAGCAGTGCCGCGCGGCCCCCCTGCGCCGAGGCTTGCGGGCTGAGCTGGACGGGGGTCCTCCAGGCCGCTGGCCCAGCCCTGGAGACCACAGCACCCTCGGCTCGGCCGTCGCGAGGGGCATCATCCGTTCCCGGGCCCGCTGCTGCCGTCCCGTGGGGCGCAGGCAGCCCCCTCCTCACCGGTGCCGCCCCCCCTGGCCCGGCTGGGGGGGGCAGCGGTTGGGAGCGGCAGGTTTATGTCGGAGGGAGCCCAGCCGCCCCATCCTCCCAGCCCCGGGGGTGGTGCAGAGCGCTGGCAGCTGATTGCTCTCCCTGGGGAGTTTGTCTTCTAAACACTGCCTCAGCCTTTAAATGTCACTCTTTTAAAAAATTATGCCTGTCAGGTTTGCTAATTGTTTATGAGCACGTCATGTTCTCTCCTCCGGACCGTGTTCCCCACCCACCCGCTGCGCGGAGCGGGGCTGAGCTCGCCGGGGCTCCGGTGCGTTCCTGCCTCGGCGCAGGGAGGTGCCGGGGGATGCCAGAGCCCGCTTCTCCCGGCTAGGCACGGCCGCCGCGGCTGGTCCTGCTCTGCCCCGTCGCCGTGGGCACCCACGCAGCCTTGGGCAGGAGCCGGAGGAGCCCCCGCCGCGTCCCTGGGGGCTGGGGCTGGTCCAGCTCCCCGCGTCGCCGCAGCTCCGGCGTTGCTCCCTGTGCCCCGGGAGCCTTCCTGGGCTCCGCCGGCTGGGTCTGGCTCTGCTCAGGCAGCGCGGGGCCAAGCTGGAAAACCGACCGTGACCCCTTTGGGAGGGACGGAGGGGGAGAGAGGGGCTGTTCTTCCTGCGGAGTGACGGGGTCGGTTCCTCTGCAGGCTCGTGGGCTGCAAACAGCCTCCAGCACGGTCCTGGGCTAATGCAGCGCTCGTGGGGCCGGGCGCGAGTCCCCCGGGTGGGGGGGCTCTGGGCTTCCCCGGTTGCCTTTGACCCATCGGCTCACGTCGACTTCTTTCCCTCCAGCCCTGGGGGTTCCCCGCTCGCGAGTTCCTACGGAAGAAGCTGATCGGGAAGGAGGTCTGCTTTACCGTGGAGTACAAGACCCCGCAGGGCCGGGAGTACGGGATGGTGTATTTGGGGAAAGGTGAGCACAAAGGGGTCCCGCGGGCACCTAGAGGGCTGGCGGGGAGTACGCAGCAAGGGTTGTGGGGCGCGCAGCAGGAGCGTGCGGCGCTCGCAGCCGGAGCGCGCAGCGGAAGCGTGCGGCGCTCGCAGCCGGAGCTAGCCCGACAGGGTGGGTTGGGATGCAGTGTTGGCAGCGGAAGGGTGCATGCCTGCTCTTCGGTGGAACTCCGGCTTTTGGAGGGGACTTGTGCCCAGCAGTGGTCCCGACTGGCTGCGGGGTTGCACAGAGCCGGAGCACGGCCACGGTTTCTGGAGCTGCAGCCCCCGGTTGCTGCACCGCAGCGCGTGGCCGCAAGCCGTGGTGTTAGGCGAATTCCCACAGGCTTCTCCTTGCCATCTTTTTTGTCGTTATAAATCTCTTGTTCATCTCCCAAACGCAACCAGCTTACCTGTGGCCCCCGACGATGCGGCAAGCGCCGGGAGCAGAGCCTGGCGCAGCCGCTCGGCCCAAATGCTGCGCGATGCCTGCGGCCAGCACTCTCCGTGGCTCAGCGCAGCATGGGGCACCGTGGCCGTTTCGGTGCTGGGGCAGGTGGGCTTTGGCTCTGGCTAAGTCCCCACTCGTGGTGGGCACAATGCCGGACTGCACTCCACTCGGTGCCGCGTCCCCTCTGCCAATGGCCCTGGCTGGTTTTGGTTCCAGCCATGCCGGCGGATGAGTTTTTGGACTCATGCTCCCCACGGTTAGCCCTCAGCCATCGCGCGGTCTGGTGAGAGTAAGAGTGAGAGAAAGCGGCTTAGAGATGCCTGCATGCTGCTGCCGGTTTCCGGACCGCGCTGCTCTGCTGGGCTTAGCTCCTGGTTGAACTTCCCGTGCCGTCAGGTTCCAAGGAGGAGGATGAGATCTGCTCGGCGTGGCTGGGCGCCTGGGAAGCGGGTGCTCGCCAGGGCCCAGCTTGTCTCCCATTGCCACCCGGCTCAGGGTTGCTGGGGCAGATGGATGCACCGGCTCGGCATAGGGGCAGGAGATGCGCCGAGTGAACCATGCACCTCCGTGCTCAGCGGAGGGTCGGCGCGGAGGCGGGACAGCCTCGTGACTGGGATATTTGGGATACTACAGGGTGTAGGTCAGGCTCAGCCACAGCTCCCTGGCAGCCTCCTCTCCCATGGGAGGCTCAGTGGGGTAACTCGTAGCAGTTGGGGGAAGGAGGGAAGGACGAGGCGT
This sequence comes from Phaethon aethereus, assembly GCF_964289735.1. Taxonomy (NCBI): domain Eukaryota; kingdom Metazoa; phylum Chordata; class Aves; order Phaethontiformes; family Phaethontidae; genus Phaethon; species Phaethon aethereus. Next base: position 994,023 of record NC_138575.1, read on the forward strand.
GTGCAAGGGGCTGTAAAGGAGCTCAGGGGCTGCTGGGTTTTGGGGGTGCGTCCCCTGGGGTAGCTCTGGTACGGACTGGAGGGTGCCCTCGGCTTCGTGTCCTTGCCGACTGTGCTGCCGGTGCCGGGCCGGACTGGAGAGGGTGAGCTGGTGCCGTGAGGCACCCTTGTCTCCAGATGCGCGTCCCGGCATCGCCGGTACTCAGAGCCTTTCCTGCGGTGGAAGCAGGAGGTTGGCTCAGGCAGCAAATGGCTGGGACTTGCTCGCTGCCGCAGACGGGTTTCATCCCAAGGCAGCGTAGCACAAACGGAGTGAGCGGGGTTTGCACCGGGACAAAGGAGGCGGCCCATGATTTGGGGGGAGAGGCTGCCTCTGGGTCCGTGGCAGGCATTGCCGGTGCCTCTGGCTGGGCAGGACGAGGATGGCCGGCGCTGGCCCTCGGCTTCGCTGCACAGCCAGAAAGCCCAGCATCGCTGCTGGCTCCCGGTTCCCCGCTGCCGAGGATCAGTGGATGCGTTTGCGGCCACGCAGCTCCCCGGGGAGGCTGGAGCTCTCGCCTTGGAGGTTTTTGGGCTCGGCTGGACGTGGCCAGGGCCAGCATGGCCCGGGATGGGCAATAGCCCTGCCTGGAGCCCTTTCCACCACCGCCTCATCGCTGCTGCCCCTTTCCACCACCACCTAGGGCTGGCTTCCCATCACCGCCGTGTCCCAGCACGCTCCGGCCAGCATCTCCCACATCCCTGTGGGGTCCCCCTCCAGAGTGCGAGACCCGCACAGTCCCCAGGCTGTGGGAAAGGGGAGCAGGGCCCTACATGCTGCCAGGATAAGCCTGTACCCCCAGACCACGAATAACTGTATATTGACGTTACCTCCATGCTCATTCCCGAGCTTCCAGTTTGCTCGTGGTCTGGGGGACTGGGAAGCCCTTTGAGATGAGGATCCCCTCCTGTTTTGAGAGGGGGCCATAGTTTTGGACAGCTGTTGCTCTCTGTTTTCCCACCCCGTGGGCCATCCTTCCGCAGGAATGCTGGCAGGTCCCGACGGCGCAGTCTGCAACAAATAAACCTCAAAAGGGGTTTTGTCGTTCGGTGACACCGCGATCAGTAAAGCGCTCCCTTTCAGTCACCTGCAGCCTTCTTGTCTGCCATGTTAAGGCCTCCTGTGCCGTGCCTCCCATGTAGGTGTCATCCTTATTGTTAAATCCCAGCCCGTCACACTGCGGAGGTGAGAAATGAAGCATAAAATGTTTCCTGATGAAGTTTGTCAAGGTTTAAATACTATTAATATGGAAACGCTGCGACAGCTTCCCTGGCAGCAGTGCAGCAGCTGTCTGCGGCTCCGGGCTTCGAAGGCGTGAGGGCTTGCCATCGCTTGCCGGTGGTGGCTGAGCCGGAGCGGAGGTGCTGGGGAAGGATGGGGGTCCGGCCAGTGCCCTACACCCCCAGCCACCCCCCACTGCTGCGTGGGGCCGTGCAACCCTGCGCCCTCCCTTCTGTCTGGGCAGCCAGGGGTTCCGCTCAGGGGATTCTGCCCGAATCCTCTTGTGCATCTGCTCTCCCTGGCCTGGGGTCCCCCCGCACCGTGGCGTTTGTCCCCGGGGGTCTCTGGCTCCTGGTAGCTGTGAACCCCCCATGTCTCTGCGGAGGAAGGATGCTTTGTGCAGAGGTGCCTGTTGCCAGTCGTGCTGGCAGCGCAGCCTTCGTTAGAAATCCTGAGAGCCCCTTCGGTGCTGGGAGGGTATTGCCTGTCGCCCCCCGGGTGCTGGGGACATCCCCTTCCCACGCAGGTGGTCCTGGGTGACAGCACGCCTTGCAGCATGTTGGAGCAACGTGCCACCTTCCCACTTGCTTAGCCCTGGTCTGGGGGAAACGCTGTCCCCAGGAGAGCCCTGGGCTGCTCCGCTCGGTGCATCGTGATGGCCGCGTGCTGCTGGGACACGGGGCTGGTGACGGGAGCCTCTCGCCCCCCGGTTGCTTCAGCGCTTGCCAGCTGGAATCATCTTGGGAGTGCTCTCCAGGACCGAGGTCTGTGTGCCTCCGGGCCACCCTGCGGGCTGGCGGCTCGGCTCGCTGACTCCTCTCCTCCTCTCTCCGCAGACACGAGCGGCGAGAACATTGCCGAGTCCCTTGTGGCCGAAGGGCTGGCCTCCCGCCGGGAAGGGATCCGAGCCAACAAGTACGTATGCGGCTGTGTCCCTGCGCTGCCCCGGTGAGCCCGTGCTGCGCGGCCGCGACAATTCTCCGTGGTTATTTACCCGAGCGCAGAGCCGGTTGGGTTCCTCGGCTGTGGCGGGGCAGCAGCCCCTGCTCCTCAGCTCTGTGGTGCCCATGTTTCACAGGCGTTGGTATCGCGGCACGGTGAGCCCTCGTCTTTAGGGTTGGGCTGGTGAGGGGTTGTGGAGGGGGAGCCGGGCATCTCCTTGCCCCAGACACTGAAGCACCAGAGCTGTGGCCCTGCACTGCAGAGCAGAAAATCTTCTGAAGCTCTTGGCCGCTGGAAAAGTAACGCCTGGGGTGGAGTCGAGGTGCTTTAATTCACGCTGGGGAGGTGATGGTGATGTTCCTGCCCCTCATTCTACGTCCAGCCGGTGCTATGCCAGTGCCAATGCCACCGGAGCCAATGCTTTGCCCTGGCCCCGTTGCGTCCCAGAGCAAGGGAGAAGCCCGGCCTCGGCTGCGGTGTGCCGGCACCCCGGTGCACGGCCCCGGGCCCCGGCCGCCCCGTTCCAGGGGTGCGAGTTATTTCCATGGTGCTGCTATAAATACCGGTCAGACGCTATTTCCATCCCTGTGCCTGCTGGGCTGGAAGCTTGCCCATGTCGCTTCCTAAAACTGTTCCTGGCACACTTGGATGCTTTCCACCCAGTGTTTTCGGTAGTGCAGCATGTGAACAGGTACGTTGAGTAAACAGAGCGTGCATTGCCAAGGGTGCCGATGGGTTATTTTCTGCCCGGACTTGCCGGCGCTGAGGCCTCGAGTGCTGGCAGGTCCTGCTTGCTGCCTGCCTGGGAACACAGTCCCTGTCCCCAGCCCTTGGGGAACGTGCTGCCTGCCGGGTCTGGTGGGCTCTGGGTGCCGTTGGCAGAGTTTGGTGGCTCTGCTTTGGCGTGGCTGGGGACCACCGCGGAGCAGCGATGCCCGGGAGGGGCGCGCAAGCCACCGCGCCTGCGCTGGAGGGGCTGTGAGGCCGCTGGGGCCGGGGGCAAGGAGCTGCCGGGAGGGCGGGTGAGCACCGGCGGTGCAGCCTGGCGAGGACCGGCGGCATTTGCAGGGGATTGGGATGGGACTCAGCCGGAGTCGGCTCTTGCCGCTCTGTCCTGGTTCTGCACCTCCTGCCTCGCGCTCGAGCTGCAGCGGTGGAGCGAAGGGGGAGAGCCTCCTCCTGCCAGTCTGCTGGGGGGTTTGCACCGACTTTCTCCTGCTCCCTGCTGGAAGCGTCCCCCGGGGGCCCTGCCGGGGCTTGTGCCGAAGGGGGACCGTGAGCCCACGCGGGGCTGGCTGCGAGCAGGCGGGCCGTGTCGGCTGCCACCGCTCGTGGCTGGTGGCCGGGTGACACCCACGGGAAGCTGCGCTCGCACAGCGGAGGGACAGCCGTTGGACACCCCAGGGCTGGTGCTCCCCCGGGCGCCTGGAAACCAGGGTGACGGGCCCGGCTCTGTCTGCGTTCCTCTGCGCTCGTCCCGGCTTTCCAGCCAGCCTTCCCCGCTGCAGCCCCTTGCCTGGCTCCGCTGCAGGAGCACGTCGGCTGCTCGGGGAGCCCCTCGCTCCAGCCGGAGAGGTGAGCGAGGTCCCCCGTGCATTTGCTGCCCGGGACTTTTCAGGCGCTTCTGGACCGGTCTGTTGTGGCAGAGAGGAGGAAATCGGGGCACAGGTTGGGTGCTGCGTGTGCTGGGGGCACCTGGGCAGCCCTGCAGGGACCTTCGGGTGGTTTTGGGCTTGCGGGTTTATAGAATCATGGAATAGTTTGGGTTGGAAGGGGCCTGTAAAGCTCATCTAGTCCAACCCCCTGCCATGAGCAGGGACATCCCCAACCAGAGCAGGGTGCTCAGAGCCCCGTCCAGCCTGACCTGGGGTGTTCCCAGGGATGGGGCATCCACCACCTCTCTGGGCAACCTGGGCCAGACTTTCACCACCCTTGTTGTCAAAAATTTCTTTCTTGATATCTAGTCTGAATCTTCCCTCTTCTGGTTTAAAACCATTATCCCTTGCCCTCTCGCTACAGGGGTAGCACATTGTGAGCGCACATTGCCGGCTCCTGTCCATCTTTTCACCCACCAGTTCCCCCAAGTCTTTCTCCATGGGGCTGCTCTCCATCCCTTCACCCCCAGCCTGTGCTGATACTGGGGGTTGCCCTGACCCAGGGGCAGGACCCTGCCCTTGGCCTTGTTGAACCTCATGAGGTTTGCATGGGCCCATTCCTCAAGCTTGTCCAGGTCCCTCTGGATGGCATCCCATCCCTCAGGCGGATCAACCGCACCGCTCAGCTTGGTGTCACCTGCAAATTTGCTGAGAGTGCTCTCGACCCCACTGTCCATGTCATTGATGACGATATTAAAGCGTGCTGGTCCCTATACAGACCCCTGAGGGACACCACTCGTCACCGATCTCCATCTGGACATTGAGCCATTGACCACCACCCTCTGGGTGTGACCATCCAACCAACTCCTCATCCACCCAACAGTCCACTCATCAATCCATATCTTTCCAATGTAGAGAGAAGGATGTTGGAGGGGACAGTGTCAAAGGCCTTAGAGAAGTCCTGATAGACAACCTCCCTTGCCCACTGCTGCAGTCACTCATCCTAGAAGGCCGCCAGGTTGGTCAGGCAGGACTTGCCCTTGGTGAAGCCATGCTGGCTGTGTCGAATCACCTCCCTGCCCTCTGTGTGCCAGGGTTCTGCTGCTCTGGTCCTTCAGCCTCCTCCTGCAAGCGCGCCCAGTGGGCAGCACGCCCGGTGAAGCCGGTCACCCTGACCTCTGCGATGGCGGCACGGCAGCAGGAGCAGGACCTGCAGCCCCTCCTGGGCTGGGCGATGGTGCTCCATCACAAGCTCCATCACCAGCGCGACGGGGCTGGCGCGGCACAGCACAGGACTGAGCTTCTGGCAATTAAATATTGCCTGGAGCACGTTGCTGCTCCGTGTTTGCTCCCCTCGTTCAAAGGGTGCCTCAATTAACGGGTCCAGGAGGTGATTCTCAGCCACTCACTTGTCAGCTGCTTGAGTCGGGTGCTTCTGCGCTGAATTTGGGATTCACCAGGTTGCAGCTTTGCCCTGAGCTGAAGAATGCTAAAACACAAATATCACCCTTTCCGTTGAATGAGTTGTGACCGCGCGTGGCAGGGCCGGCCATCGGCGCCGGGAGGGGGCTGCTGCTGTGCTCCGCCGTTGGCGGCTGCCTGCGTGCGCGGGACCGGGGCCGGCCTGTGCTTCGGTGCGGCATGTCAGTCAGGTACCTGGCTTTGCCGTTCTCCTCTCCCCGCTGCCCCGTCTCCCCGGGGTGCGCACAGCAGCCTCTGAGAGGGTCGCGTGGGCTGAACCTCCCCAGGCCGCCAGAGCCGGTGCTTCCAGCGGTGGGTATTTGGGCGTCGACGGTGCAGCCTCTTGTGCCGAGGTGTTGGAGAAAGTTTAATTTACTGCACGTTGCTGTCGGCGGCACGAAGCATCACTCACCAGCTCACCCAGGCGGTGCCTTTTCTAGACGTGAGCGATCAAATCGCTAAAGCATCCAGAAAAGTGCCCGGAAGATGGATGTTCCCGGTAATAAAACGTGCAGGAACCGGCAGCGTCCTGCCCACCCGGGGCCTGGCCTCACGCCGCCGCGTCCTGTCCTTGCAGCCCCGAGCAGAGCAGGCTGGCCGAGCTGGAGGAGCAGGCCAAGAGCGCCAAGAAGGGGATGTGGAGCGAGGGGACGGGCTCCCACACCATCCGGGATCTGAAGTACACGATCGAAAACCCTCGGCACTTCGTGGACTCCATGCACCAGAAGCCAGTTAACGGTAAGCTGGCGCCAGCTCTGGCCCTCGCTGCCGGGCACTGGGGTAGCCCCTGTCCTCCAGCCGGGGGCCCCCGGCCTGCGCCGCGCTGCTTGGGTGCTGCTCCCGGCACCCTCTCGCCGCAGAGAGCTGGCTCCGGCTCCGTGGCTCCCGCCGAGCCCCTCCGCGGCAGGACCAACCTCTCTGCTTTTGCTCCGCAGCCATCATAGAGCACGTCCGGGACGGCAGCGTGGTGAGAGCCCTCCTCCTCCCCGATTACTACCTGGTCACCGTCATGCTCTCGGGGATCAAGGTGAGGCCCGGCCCCCGGCGGGCACGCTCAGCAGTCCTCTTTGCCGCAAGTTCCCTCTTGAATTTGCACCGTCATTCATTGCGCATCCTCCTCGGCGCCCTTCGGCACCGGTGGCTGCCTGCTGCCGCGGCTGCCCGGCTCGCGGGGATGGAGGCAGGGGTACAGCTGCCTCGTCGCCCGCTGTGTCGTCCTGCAAGCCCCCTCCAGTGACCGGCGCGTTGCAGCCCGTGGTTGCGTCCGTGCCGGCGTGGGGTGTCACCGTGGGGAGGGGAACGGGTTTGGGTTAGGCGGGTATCAGCTGCCAGGCCTCTGGTTACTGTCGGACACCCTGCAAGGATTCCTCGGTCGCCGCGTGAGCGGTCGCCCCTGCTCCGCTGGCATGCAGCCGGCCGCTGGCGCATGGTCCGGAGAGCTCGGCCACCCGGCGTGGCAGGAGGCGGAGGGCGGCTCTTGGGCTGGGGGCTGCGGGGGCGTCGGGGGCAGAGCAGCCCTGCCCGCCCGCCCGCCCCAGCCTCCTGCCTCGGCTCGCTCTCACGGTGCCCTTCCCGGAGCCCCGGAGCCCTTTTTTCCCCTTGCCTGCCCGACACAGGGGGATGCACCCTGGGCGCGGTTGCGCCGGGAGTTGGTCCCCGTGCCCTGCTTTGCTGCCGGCAGCGGTTGCTGGGGCGGGTAAAGGGCTGTGTCGGTGCCACACGCACGAAAACATCGGGATGCGTGGACCCCGATGCGCAGCCCCCCAGGCTGTCTCTCCCAGAAGCTACAGGGCACGGGGGCTGTGTGCAGCCTTCCTCCCCGAGGAGGTTTCCCACCCCCTTGCCGAGGTTTTAGGGGCCAGCCCGTGCCCTGACCGCCCTCCTTCTGCCACAGTGCCCCACGTTCAAGCGGGAGGCGGATGCCCCCGAAGTCCCCGAGCCGTTTGCGGCTGAAGCGAAGTTCTTCACGGAGTCACGGCTGCTGCAGAGGGATGTGCAGATCGTCCTGGAGAGCTGCCACAACCAGAACATCCTGGGCACCATCCTGCACCCGGTGAGTGGGGCTGGCGCTGGCAAGGGGTGGGAGAGGGTCCGGGCGGTCTGCCGGACTGTTGGTCATCACTTGCTGGAGATGCTGATGGTGGTTGCAAGGTCCAGGTGCCTCTGGTGGGGGCTTGGGGCAGCTCCAGTCCTGGGCTCTTTACCGGTGGACGTGGGAGACCGTGGTCCATCTGAGCAGCCCACGAGGAGCGCAGAGCCCCGTGAGTAGTGCTGGGGTGGTCTCGGGTAGCCCTGGGGGCACTGGGTGCTGTGGCCAGGCCTTGCAGGGCTCTCTGGGGACCTGTGACATCTAAGGGGCTGAGCAGGGCGAGTGAGCCCCCTCCTCGTGGTGGGGCAGGGATGGGGGGAGGCCAGCTCTCCTTGGGGGCGCAGGGGTAGATGTGGATGCCGCGTCCTCCGCGGCTGAGCGTGCGCCTCCCCCCCTTCTCTGCAGAACGGGAACATCACCGAGCTCCTGCTGAAGGAGGGCTTTGCCCGCTGCGTGGACTGGTCCATCGCCGTCTACACCCGTGGCGCTGACAAGCTGCGCGCGGCCGAAAGGTGAGTCTGATGCCGGGAGTCGCAGGGCCGGGTGCTGCGGTGGGCACGCTCCATGCTGCACCCGTGGGGTGCCCGGGGTGACTCTGGCCCCCTCTCCCCATCCATGTGTGGGGTACCCCCACTGCCCTCCCGGGTGGGAGGTAGATGTGGTCTCTCCTTGCAAGTCTGCGCCAGCCCCACTGCCTCTGCCAGGGCTTTGCTGGACAGTTTAACGTACGGCACGGTCCCCCCTCCTGCCAGGTTCGCCAAAGAGCGCAAACTGAGGATCTGGAGGGACTACGTGGCCCCCACGGCAAACCTGGACCAGAAGGACAAGCAGTTCGTAGCCAAGGTGAGTGGCTGGCAGAGCAGGGGAAGGGGCAGGCAGCGCCGCCCGTGCCGGGGCGGAGGGCAGGGTGCCCGGCTGCCCTTGCTGGCCTCTGCACGTGCTTGGACAAACCCCAGAGGGTTTTTCCTGGGCCCCTTGGGTTTTTCCTTACATCCGTGCCACGGACCGTGGTGCACGACCGCCCAGGCGCACGCCGGGATCTCGGGCAGGCCTGGGGTGGGAAAAGAGTGAAACAATGCGGAGGGGAGGGGAAGGGGCCATGGTTTGTGGGGATGGGCTGGTGGGTTCCCTGGGGCCTCGCTTCGGCTGACTGGGTGCCGCAGAGATACTCTCGCCCTGCCTGCCCGCTCTCCTGCCTGCAGAGCGCTGTTGCCTTCCCGCTCCTGCCTGTGTTTCCAGCATGATGTCGGGTGCAGCCCCGTGGCAGCCCCTGCCCCGATCCTGGGGGTTGCTGGTGTGGAGACCCCCTGGCTGGCACCTCCCTGCGGCGGCTGGCCCAGCTCCAGGGCCTCGCTAGCCCCACACGTGAGAGCAGCTCCAGGGATGCCCCGCCGCAGCCGTGCCCGCGTTCCTGCCGTACGGAAACCGCGTGCCTGCCCCTGCCCTGGCGCGGTTCGGAGAACGAGCCAGTGTGAAAGGGAGGATGCCAGGGAGGCTGCGGTGGGGCTGACCTGGCGCTGCCCCTGCCCCAGCCGGGCATCCATCCCTGCGGAGGAGCATGTCGCCCCGGCAGGGCTGGCTGGGAGCGCGGCGGTGGGCTGCGGCAGGGCGCGGGGGTCCGGGCACGGCTTGGGGGGGAGCAGCCCGCTAGATGGTGCTGCCGGCTCGCCCAGCGCAGGCAGCCGGAGGCAGGGGCCTTCGGTTCTGGTGGAAACCCTGGGAAATATGCCGCAGCCGGATTTCTTGGAAAGTCAGCTTAACCCCTGCGCTCCCCCGCGCTCGGGTCGGATCCTGCCCCGGAGCATCCTTGCCGCTGCTCCGTCCCCGCCGCGCAGGAAGCTGCGGTTGTGCCTGGGCACCTCTGCCTGCAGGCACGGGAGCGAGCGGGGCTGCTCCTGGGGAGACCGCTCCTTCCCTGCCTCTTCCCTGCCTGCACCGGGGGCCGCCGGCTGCGGGGTAGACCGGGCTGGCAGCAGCGGCAGGGCTTGGGGCAGAACACACCTGGCTGGGCGAGCTCTGGTGCTGCCGGGCCGGGCAAAGCCACGAGCTCTTGCGGCCGGTCGGGTCTCAGCCGCGCGGTGCAACCGCTTTCATTAGCTCGTCCGTGCGGTGCCGTCGCCAGGATCCGCGCGGCAGCTCCTGTCCCGTGGGGCGAGGCTGGGGAGGAGGCGCTGGCTCGAGCGTGAGCTTTGAAATTACGCCCTTCTCTGCAACGGGCCGTTTGTCAGCTCAGGGGTGGCCACGTTTGGTCCCTACCCAAGGTGCCGCTGCCGTGGTGAGAAATAATGCCCGGGCAGATGCCCCCACCGACCCCCACGGGCACGGGAATCGCCGTGCGAAGGCATCGGCACGCTCAGAAGAGCCATCGTGCCGCTGGCAGAGGGAGCCCGCGCCAGGAGCCGGCGCGGAGGGGGTGTTAGTCATGCTGTGCTCAGCAGCTTGCGGAGGGGGCGGGTGGATGCTCCTGGCATCTCAAGATGCCCGTCGTTTTGTGGAATAGCTCGTGCGTGAGCTGGGACGCTGGCAGAGAGCTGCGGCAGGCAGATCGCTCGTCCCGAGCCCCCCGGCAAGGCAGCAAAGGATCTGCGGTGGGTTTGGGGCTCAGCAGCATCTCTGCCCTTGGGCCAGGCGTTGCCGTGGGGCAGCCACCCGCCCGGGCGCGGTGGGAATCCGGCCCGAGTGCCATGGAGGAGAGGGGTCCCTGATGTGCAGGCTGCATCCCTGGACACTGTTAGAGTCCCAGGGCAGAGCCTGCAGGGTGGTCCCCCGGTTCTGGGCACGGCCCCTCGCTCTGTCGGGGTCCCCCCCCAGTCTGGGGGCACTCGACCACCCGGCTCACTGCAGCCCGGGGTCTGCTCCGGCGCGGTTTGGCTGCCCCGGCTCTGCGGTAAGAGCCCCCAAACACGCTGAGCACCGCGATGCCGTCCTGCTTCCTGGGGAGGAGACGCAGAATTTCTCCGCCTTTGGTTAAAACCTGCTCTTTATGCAGGGCCGTGCAAATCAGCATTTAGGGAGCCATCAGCCGAAGCCCCCCCGGGCGCTGTCGGTTTTGCAGTGTCAATTTTTGGTCTTTTTTCGTTCCCGGGAATTGTAAGTGACATGGAAAATCAGGACAAATGCCCGCACGCCTCCGAGCACCGGAGCTGAACCCAGAGCTGGGCATGTGCCCGGCCTCCCTGAGGGGCTCTGTGAGCCCCCGTCCGTCCTCCCAGCACTCTGCAGAGGGGTTTGAGCGCCCGCAGGCAGCAGGCAGGCAGCGGGCAGGCAGTGATTGCTCCGGCGCTGAAGCCGCCTCCGTGCTCGGCAGAACGCCGAGGTGCTCGTTTGCAGCGGCAGCGCTGACGTAGGAGCTGCTGGAGGGAGCCGGGGGGGAGGAGGAGGAAGATCCCAACCTGTCTTTGCACCGTTGAGCAACCGTGGCAAATCGGCTCCGGCTAATTTTGGATCCTGCTGCCGGCGCGGTCAGCTGCTGGCACAAAGGCAGGAGCCGGTGGCTTTGAGCGGAGGGGTTGGTTTGGGGAGAAATTAAGGCTTGGCCTCGATTGTGGGTTTGATGCCTGTGAGTGGCAGGAAGAAAATAAAAATGTGAAGAAGCTGGAGGCTTTCGCCTGAATTCCCTACGTCAGCTTGTTTTAGAGCACCCAGGAATTTGGGACAGCGCTGCTTAGAGCCGAATACATTATGCTGAAAGCTATCCTCTGCCAAAAGCTGTTTATAATTCAGCTTTGTACGTGGGGCTCGGAGGGCTGTGCGAGGTTGTGTCGGCCCAGCTCCCCGCCGCGGGGCAGGATCAGCCCCCTCGGGGCCGCGGGGAGCGGCAGGGAGCGGCGGCTCGCCTGGGGCGCGCTGGGCTCCGCGCGCAGCCCCTCGGCCGCATCCGGGCTCGCGCGGGGCTGCGCGTCGCCGCCCGCCGTGCAGCGGCTCCAGCGCTTTGCCGGCTGGAGGAGGCGGTTGTGGATGAGCTGTGCCTGGGTCTTTTTTTTTTTTTTATTACCCCTTTGCAAAAATGCTCGGAGCCTTCGTTGTGGCCAAATCGTGTCGGATCTCGGAGCTGCAGCCTGGGAGCTGCTCTCCTGCCGAGCCGAGCGCCAGACCCTGCCAAAACCCCTCAAAAAAGCAGTTTCCTGGTGGGGGGGGCAGCGCCAGCCCTTCCCTCGGTGCTGGGCACGCTGCGCTCCAGCCCCGCGGGCAGCCGGTTCCCCAAGTGCCACCATCCCCGCCCCACAAGGACGGGGCGCGGGCGGTCGCTCCCGGCTTCGGGGGTGCTCCCCGTGCAGCAGCCTGTCCCTGAGCCCGCTCGTGGCAAGCAGCGGTTTACCACGGCGGCAACCGGCGCCATGGTCCCCAGGCACGGGGTTCCTTGGCCCCATGAGCACCCAGGGGAGCTGGGCCAGCAAAGCCCCGGGGTGGAAATTTGGAAACCTTGCTGGGATCAACGCTCTCAGTGAGGAAAGCTTCTCGCGTCAAAAATACCGACGCTGCCCTGACCTCCTTGCCCCCGGGGGTTGGCGAGGGGGGCGAGCCCGGCCGGGGCTCCGCGGCCGGTCGCAGGGACGTCACCCAGCCCTCCCCTCCGTGCGCCCGGCTGGGGGAGCCTGGGTGTGGGGCGAAGGCTGTGTCCGGGGGGGGGGGCTTTTGGGGAAGCGGCACCGGAGCACGCAGGCTTTGCAAGAAGCAGCTGCAGAGATTAAAAAAAAAAAAATCCTTTCAACCCGTTTATCAAAGTGCCTTTCTGAGGCAGGTGAAGCCACAATAAATATTGGATAAAGGAAGCTGGCCACAGCAAGCTGAGAAATTGTTAGGAAGCAAAATGGCCCCCCCTCCGAGGCTGTGCTGGCTCTGGTTTCGCGGCCGCTGTCGCCGTGCCCCCGCGGGGTCCCTGGGGAGGGGGCTGCAAAGCTCCTGCTGCCGCTTCCCCACGTGGGGCCGTGCTGCCAAGCTGGGGCTGCGGCTCCTCCCTGGCGGAGGGGAGCGGGTGCCTGAGGAGGGGAGCGGGGTGGGGGCACACGGGGACCACCCTCAGCTCCTGCCGCCGCCCTGCCCTGTCCTGCCTGGGGCTGCAGAGCCCCGGGGTGCCCCGGCCCCACGTCCCGTGTCCCCTGCAGGGACCCGCGGCAGCTGGGTCAGCCTGGCGAAGGGCCTGGCAGCTGAATTCCTGCCGGGAAGGGGATGCTCGGGGCCGGAGGGGCTTGGCGAATCCCCCCGTGCCCCTCGTTGTCTCCCGCACGGAAGGCGGGCCGTGCCGGAGGCCGGGGTGCCGGGCGCCTGCCCCGCTGCCGCTCCTGCCAGCGAGCAGCCGAGGTCCGAGCGCCGCTCCGACCTGGAAGTGCTGAGCGCGCGTGATGGACGCGTGGCACGGCGCGGGATTTGCCCCTGGGTTTGACCCGCAGCTCCCCTGGCTGCGGTGTCTTGTTTTCACGTCTTGCTTTTTCTGAGCCTTCTGCGAGAGGGAAGGGATAGATGCCCAGTGCGCTGCGGGGGTCCCATCCTGACCCCTCCAGCGGTGAGGATGCCCTGAAGCATGAGATTTGATTACTCCGCTTAGCATGCAAACTGCTTTGGGCTCCGTTCTGCCTAGGAAAGGAGAGGAACTGGGTCCCTAGAGGGGCTGAGCCCGTGGGTAGGGACCTCCCCGGGGGGGTGTGCTGTGCCGAGAGCAGCTCCGGCAATCCTTGGTGTCTGCTTTAATTTTAATTCCTATAATCCTGTTATCCCTTTGGCTAAGCTCGTTTTGAGGGACTGATGGGCTTGCTGGGGCAAAAAGAGCTGCAAGTGGAGCAAGTCTGTGCCCTCCTGCCGCTGCTTCCCCCCGAGCTCTGGCTCGGCTCTGGGGGGACGCGTGGGGCTGTGCTCCCTGGGCTCGTCGGGGATGACCAGCAACGGGAATCTTTTGCCCTGGTGTGACTGGGGGGACTGGGTTTGTGCTGGGAGTGGGCAGGGGAATGTCCGTGCCTCGCCAGCGGGAATAGCCGGGTGCTCCGCGTGCTGCCGCTCGGTCTGGGCTGGGGAGTGGGTTTAATGAAAACTGAGAAGATGAAAACAGCGATCCCCGAGCCCCGCTGTCCCCTGCCTGCCTGCACAGCCCTGCCTGCCTTTGCCACCAGTTTGGCTAATTAATTTGCTCCCCGGGTGCATGGGGAGCCACCAGCCAGCACACGCTGTTGCACGACCGTGGGGGGAAGAGTCTGTGCCGCGGGCTGTGCTCGCTCCCTCCTCTACGTGCGCTCGCCCATCGTCCGGCATCCTGTGGTCCAGTCCCCGCCACGGTTTTGCTTCTGGAGTGAAACCCTGAGCCCCGGCACAGGTCGGCACAGGGCTGGTGATGTGCTGATGTGCTGCACTGTCACGGTCCGGGGACCTCGCTACGCTCTGACCGGCGCCGAGCTCCTTGGGCTCGGAGAGCAGGACCGCGGTGGACGCGCCGGCGAGCCGCACTCGCTCCGGTGACCCAGCAGACACCCGGGATGGGGCTGGAGCCGCTCGCTCTGTGCCGTCTGCCGGGGGCCGAAGCCGGGGCGGGTTGGGGTGCGTGCCAGAGCCTGGGCAGCGTCACGGTGGTGCCCAGCTCCGCAGCTGATGCTGCCTGCGGGGCACTGCCCCGGGTGCCGCGCTGCCTGTGGGCACGGTGTTCACCTCAGCCTCTCTCCCTCCCCAGGTGATGCAGGTGCTGAATGCGGACGCCATCGTGGTGAAGCTGAACTCTGGGGACCACAAAACCATTCACCTGTCCAGCATCCGGCCCCCCCGGCTGGAGGGGGACAGCACGCAGGTGACCGTGGGGACGTGTGGGGGGGAGGTGGGGCGGCAGTCGCCGGCGTCCGTGACCGTCCCTGGACGGAGTCCCCTCCCCACCAGGCTCCTCTTCTATCCGGCCTGACCCCCCTGCTCAGCACTCCCTTTTTCTTCTTGCGGGAGCCCGCTCTCCCGGGACGCAGGAGGCCGTGGGGAGCGTTTGGGCGTGCACGCTCGCGGCTGCAGGGAGACCGACGCCTCCTTCGTCCCCTGCCTCGCTTCCCCCTCGGTACTGCGGGTGCCACTGCGGCTCTCTGCCCCGTTTCCGGGGCGTGGGGCTGTGGGGGACGTGCGGGGGGTGCTGCTCGGGGACGTGCCGGCGGAGAGGCGACCCGTCCCTGCGGACCCGTGCCCCGCGTGGATGGGCATGCGGGCAGCGGGGCCTGGCTGCTCGGCCCCCTCGGGCCCTCGGCCAGCCGCAGGCTTGGGGCTGGGGCCGTTCCTTCGCCGGCGCGGCGCGGCAGCGGCTCTGCCCTCCCCTTCCCCTGCGGCCTGGCGTTTGCCCATCGCTGCGGGGAGAAGCAGGAGGCTGCAGGGCCGCCGGAGGTGACGCAAGGCGCGCGAAACCCTCTGGTTTTCCTTTTCCTCCCCGCTGTGCCGTTCGGCGAGGTGCTCGGCCCTGCCGCCCCCCGCGTCCCTCCCCTCCGCCGCGGGGCTGGCTGGAGTTGGGGAGCGCTTCCCTCCGTCCCCCCCGCCCACGGGAGGAGCGGCCTCCCCGTCCTCCGGCTCTAAGGGATGCCGGGGTCCGACTCGTGGAGACCTGCAGCGTCGGGGTCTGATGGGGAAATCCCGGGGACGGAAGTCTTCGGAAAACGCCGCGTTGTTCGTGCAGTTTAGTCTCTGCTGTGCTTGGTTGGAGCATCTTGTGAGGGCCCCACGCTTGGCAGTGACATGAAAGTGCCCAAAATAAGCTTTTTGTGCTTAGGTCGCATGCTGCGTCCCCTTAACCTCCCCTCAAAGCCCCTCTGCTGGCCCGGGAGCCGGACGCCGGTTTGATCCCCGTGCCCCCTTCTCGGCGCGGGGCGGGTGGCGACGGGGGCAGCCGGTACCTGCCGGCAGGGCTGTGACCCACGGCGTGAGCAGGGTCAATCCATCCATCCACAGCCATCCAAAAGCCCCTTGGGACAGGCATTTATCTGCTTGCTGCTTTTTTCTTTCTTTTATTTCTGCCCCCCGCCGTGGTTGGTGCACTCGAGAGCTGCTGAGACCCCCGCCGCAGCCACGCTGTTCCTAGTGGAAGCCTCACCCCGCGCCTCTCGAGGAGCACTCCCGCCTGCGAGCGAGAGGAGGGCTTTCCAGCCGGGAGCAGGAAGCCAACCTTCGCCCAGAATTAGGCGAAAGCCACCTTTTCCAGGGCCGTTTTTTCCCCTGACGGCACCGATGCGCTGAGCGCCGGCTCGGGCCGGCCTCGCCGCGCTGGCAAGCGACGGCGCCACGTGCCACGGCTGCCGGAGCTGTTGGTGTGCGCAGGGTTGCTGTGGGAACGGTAATTTGGAAATTCCTCCCTCCTAGGATGCCGCCTTGTTTTGTACACACTGCGTTATGAATAACTTCCCAGATTAGCCTCTTCCTCCCGCTGTTTCTCTGGCGTCAGCGCTGGGTGGACGGGAGCTGCCGCGAGCCGAGCGGCACACCGGCGCGGCAGGGAGGGCGCGGGGCGGCTGCGAAGCGACCACCGGTGCCGGCGGGGGGGACCTGCTCCCTCGTGCCCCGCCAGAGCCGTGCGGCGCTGCCGGGAGGAGCGCGGTTTCTTCGCCGAGAGGTCGCGGTCTCCAAGGAGACTGCAGAAAGGCGGCTGCCTGCCTCCATGCTGCCGGCTCTCCGGGCAAAATCCTTCGCCTGCTTCGGCGCTGCGGCCCCGGTGTGCGGGCGGTCGCCTTCTCCTGCCTGCCGGGAGCTGCCGGCTCTTCCCCCCGCTGAGTCTGGGGTCTCGCTGCAACGCCCCAGCACCCCAAAGTCGCCAAGGCGCTGGTCTGGCTTCTCCCCTGGGGCGCTCGCCGTATGTTTCGGCATTTGGAACCATCTGCACCTTCAGGCTGCATCCGGGGTTTGCAGGGGCCGGGTCCTGCTGCCGGCCCCTCCGGTGGTGTGAAATTATCCGTCCTCGCCAGCGTGGCCTGGCCAGCGCGACCCCAGGTCGCGCAGCACCGCCGCGGAGCCGGAGCTGCCTCCATCTTCCCTCCTCTCCTTCCTCCTCCTCCAAGGGCCGGGGCAGCCGGCGCCCCGGAGCCCATCCCGCCCCAGCCTCGGGCGCAGCCCGCGTGGCCATGGTGGGAAGTGGGACGTCCCCGTTTGGGTCCCTGGCTTGCTGCTGCCCCCGTGCCAGCCTCTTGCCTGGGCATCCCCAAGGCCGGGGGGTTTCAGAGCCGGGCGCTGGGGTGGGCTCTCTGCCCTTCGTGGTCTCCCCAGCGCTGCGTGTGGGTGCCCTTGCGCCGTGCGGGAGCGAGCGCGGCCGCCCTGGCTTCCGGATGCCCCAGTTAAACCTCATTTCTTTCTTTCTGGGTTTTATCCTTCTTTAGGTCCTTCTGCATTTTCATCTCTGGCTCCGCTTATGCGGTTGCTTAATTACCTGTGAATGCAATTAATTAAATGTTTACCCCCCCCCTCCCCTTCCACATCATTAGTTTAAAAAACAGGAAAAACATCAAAAAAAAACGACGACCAACCAAAAAGGGCCCATCCAGACAAACCAGGCACCTTGCTCAGCTGTGTGCCCCTCTCCCCCGTCCCTGACTCGGTGCTTTGCTGCTTGCAGGGGGGTGCTCGGTGCCCGGGGACCCTTCACCCCTGCTTCTCCCCTTTAATCCCTGCTCTGGCTCCCAGGCTCTGTCCCGCTCTGTGCTGGGGGCCTCAGCCCGGGAGACCCCCGTCCTAGCTGCCCTTGCAAACGTGGAGCCTGAGCTCAAGGCATGCACGTACATATACATTTTAGGTCGATTTGGGGCTGTTCTGGAAGGCTTTACGCAGGAGGTGGTGCGCGTGGGTCTGGCAGGTCGGTAGCAGAGCGCGGGGGCTCGGCAGCCCTGGCTGCGAGCCGCTGTGCCCGCGCTCGGGGCTAGACGTGTACCCGCCGGAGCAGGGAGCTCGTAGTTAGCGCGGCTCCGACGGGGAGATCCATCTCCATCCCGCCGAGCACAAATTGGTCCCAAGGCACCCGATCGAGGAGATGGGAAATGACAAACCGAAAATTCAGCGTAATAAAATCCTACAGCCTTTCATCTCCCGCCTTCATCACCCAGCGCAAAATGAATCCTGAGAGCAGGAGCTGATAGCATTTAATATCTCTGTCGCTTGTCTCTGTCGAGGAACATAACATATTCAGATGAAGATGCATCTCCCGCCGCTGCCCAGGTGCTGGCTCTGCGGGTGCAGCGCCGGTGCCGGCCGCAGCCCCTCGCCGGGCCGGCCTCCTTGGTTCGGGGCAGCCTCTCCGGAGCAGGACGGAGCACGGCTCCTTCACACCGCGCAGCGTCAGAAGCCGAGTGTTCATGGCGCTCCTTCCCCGGGCCTCGTCCTGCCACCGCCACGGGCTTAGCGGCTCCCCGGGGTGGAGGCTGAGCTGTGCTGCCGCTCTCGCCGCGGCCGGCGCCGGTGAAATTGCCAGACCCTTACTCGGCTGGGCTGGAGCCAGGGCCGGTTTCTGCGGCGTTGAAGCCCGCAGCCTTGAAGCAGGGGCTCGTTTTGCGGCTGTGGCGCACATCTGGGGCTCGAAGCACGGGGTGCTCCGATCTTTGGGGCGAGCGAGGTGTCTCTGGGTGCGGGGAAGCCCTTCCCCATCCCTGCAGCTGACACGCATCGCTCCGGCGTCCCGCACCGCTCAGCCCCGTGCCCCGTGGTGGGTTTGCGGTCTGTGCCGGTGACGGATGCGGCTGCTGGGGCGTCGGTTCCGACCGAGGGCAGAGCAGCCCGCGGGCGGCCGGAGCGTGGGGCAGAGCCCTGTCCGGCGGCGCGGCTGGCGTGCGTTTCCGTGGGACGGGAGGAAGAGCGAACGCCCAGGGGGGAGCGGCGGCTGCGAGGGGCTCCGACCTGCCGGATCCGCTGGCGCTGCCCGCGGCAAGCGGCGTTTCTGGCTCGGGGACCGGGGCTTTTCTGCATCTCGGTGTCGCCACCATTGCCGGAGTCGGGGAGGTTTCAGCTTCGTGTTTTTAATCAGGAGTTCACTCCCTCAGACAGCTAAATTATGGAATCTCGTTAGCGGCTCTGTGCTCTACCAAGCCGTATTGGCCCAACTGATGCAACGGCAGCAGTACAAATCTCTTCCGATCCCCCGGTTTATCTAAATCGGTATCTTAATTGGTAATACTCTTGGAGTGGGGGTGTCAAGCACATGGACCCCGACTCAACTCAAAGAGAAAAAACAGGGAAAAAACTATCCTGCTGCTGGTGGGTTGGGCTGGTTTGAAGTCCGAAGGTGGGGCAGTGGCTCCGCTGGCCGGCGCGGGGCTGCGGGGAGGGATGCGATTGCTGCTGGGGGGCTGGGGGTTTCGGCAGCGCCGGGGCCCCACCTTGGCCCTGGGAGCCGGGGCCAGGAGGTGGAAAGGGAATCGGGAACGGAGATGTCGCGGCTCCTTTCCTGGCTGTGCCGCTGCTCCGGGACTCGAAGGTCCCTGCTCCTGCCTGCGCAGCGGAGACGAGGGTGACGTTGGCAGTGGGGGATTTCTTCAAGGATTGTCTGGATGGCCGTGGGGCACCTTCCGGCCGTGTTTTCTGAGGACGTAAAGCCGAGGCTGTCTGGCTTTTCTCGTTTATCCTGGATGCTGGCTCACGCCTGTCCTCGCACCGACGCCTGCGGTGGGGTGCTGGGGAGGGCTCTTGAGCACCTTCGGGTGCCTCCAGCCCCCTCCGGCTGGAGCGTAGGGCGGTGGGTCTCCAGAGGAGCAGGACCCCGGCGCTGTGCCTGCTCCGGCTGCCGGGGCTCGCCAGCTGCCGGAGCGACGGCAAGCCGCACGGCTGCCGGGAGCGTGTTTGGCACGGCGGCAGCTAACTGCAAAGCTGACGTGAGCATCGGGGCTGTCACCGCACCGGGCAAAGTCAGAGGAGCAGGCGCTGCCGCAGCCAGAAAGCAGTGAAAAGCTGGAAACGTGGGGAAGCTGGAAGTGGCTTCAGAGGAAGAAAAAACAGATGGATTTGGGCTTGGATGATTTTTCCCCCTCTCCAATGGGCTCGTATGCGGGTTCCTTGGCTTTCTGATACGTTTCCAAAGGCGGGGAACTGCTGGCTCCCGTCGGGCTGCGAGCAGATGAGGGATTCAGCCGGCCCCCGCACGCGCCAGCCTCCGGGGAGCCGGAGCCGGCACCCGCGAGGGGTCCTTGCTCCCGGCCGGTGGGGACCCTCACAGCCAGGGATCAGCCCCGCGCTGGGGCCGGGCAGGGAGGGCGAGCCCGCGGCCGTCAGGCTTGACCCGCCGCTGCTCTCAGCATCGTGCAGGGTCCCGTGGGACAGGGTGCTCGCCGTACCGCTTCCCCTCGGGTCTCACGGCGGCGGGCGATGCTGGGCAAAATGTACGAGGCTCTGTCCGTCTGTCCGCCCGGCCGGGCACGACGTGTCCTGCCGCAGAGACCAATGACGCTGGAAGGTTGGTGCTCCTCACGCGGTGTTTGACTCCCAGAGGTGCCGGTGTTTAAGCCCTGACTCTGCCTTGAGTCTCGTGTCTGATCTGCCTTGAGCGGTGC
Source organism: Phaethon aethereus (assembly GCF_964289735.1). Classification (NCBI taxonomy): domain Eukaryota; kingdom Metazoa; phylum Chordata; class Aves; order Phaethontiformes; family Phaethontidae; genus Phaethon; species Phaethon aethereus. The sequence goes on from NC_138575.1 coordinate 1,013,834, forward strand.
TGCCCCGCGACCTTCGTCACCCCTCGCCGCCGGGCAGCGACGAGCCGTGCCCGGATGAAGGCAGAGCATCGGCCGCGCGGCGCGAGGGCAGGTGACGGACGGCGTCCCCGGCAGCACCGCTGCCTCATCGTTCTGCCCACAGGCTCTCCGCCACGCTCCAGCGGGTTTTAGAAAGGGCCATATTTTACCCAAACCCCATCAAACGGTGGTATTTTCTCTCTGCTCCTTTCCCTGACGCTTGCTGATTGCCGGGATATTTATGTGAAACTGGAAGCGCTTTGTAAAAACGACCTGCCCAGCTCACTGCCAGCCCCGTCCGGCACCGCTGCGCCGGCTCGGCAGGAGCTGCCGGGGGCTGCGTGGCTTGGGAAGGGCAGGGGATGGACCTCGGGGTCGAGGGGAGCCCGGACCCCTCGAGCTGCTGGTTTTGGTGCTGTTTGAGATGGTTTATAACCCTGTTTGAGATTTGGGAAAGAAGCTGTTCAGGAAGGATCCGGTCCCACCTGGTTTTAGCTGCTTTATCCCTGGGAATGAGCTTTTTCCTCCAGTGCTGGGACACTTCGGGGCACCTGATGGCGCGCGGGTCTCGCTGGCAGGGCCTGGGGTGCCTGTGGGTGCCTCGTCCTGCTGGGCCCCTCTCGGCGGGAGCCGCCCGCGGTTGGTGCCGCGCTCGGCGAAGCAAAGGCTGCTCGACAGATGGTTTGCAGGTGTCTGCCTGGTGCTTTTCTGCAGCAAGCCGGATTTTGGAGAGAGGGCGGCTGCACTCGGCTTGGCAGAAGTTTGAATGTTAGCTGTGAACGCGGATCGGTTCCTCCTGTCCCTGCAGAGGCTCTTCTGGCATCCTCGGCTCGGCAGGCTCTGGGGAGCGCGGGCGGCGCCGCGGGCCCTGCCAGGAGCGGCAGCGTTGCGGCACGGCACGGCCGCGCTGCCGGAGCGGTTGGGAGTTGGGCAGAGGCCGCTTGGAGGCGGCGTGTTGGCCGGTGAGCGAAGCGCTCGGTTCGCTTTGCAAAGCCCCCCGGGGCTGTTCGGGTGACGGCACAAATAACGGCGGTTATGGTACCGGTGGCGCGGCCGCCCATGCTCGTTCAGTGCTGAAGATGGGGGAGCCGCTCGCTTCCCCGGCGTGTTGCCTCGGGCCCGTCTCCGGTTCGGTAGCGGCAGCAACGCCGCCGCCAAGCTCTGGCTTTCCGGGGGCAGCGCCGGTGCCGGGGCGGTTTTCCTCCGCGGCTCCCTGGCAATCCCCCCGGGAGCCGGATCCGAGGGCTGAGAGGGGAGCCCAGGGAAGGGGAGCCGCGCTGGGCCGCCCCGACTACGTGGGATGCGCGCCCGCGACTTTCCCTTCTCGGCAATTTTAAGGCAGCAGCGACGTGTCCGGGCTGATGCGATCAGGTGTCCCTTCCCCGCGTGGCACCTGGCTTTGAGAGGCTCTGGCACCAGACTCGTCTCCCGTTGTTCATCCCAGGGAGGCATCCGGGCTGCTCCCAAACTCGGCGGGGGTTTCCATCCCTTCCCGAGGAGGGTCCCTCATTTCCTTGGCCTAACACCCGCCTGCTGGCTTCTCTCGTTGCGTTGGGCTGTGCTTGGTGCCTTCATCCCTTAGTGATGAGTAGCTCAAGGCAACCAGCCTCGGAGGAACCTGGGGGATCCCGCGGCCCAGCCAAGCTCCCCGGACCTCCAGCTTGTCTTCATCGTCCCCGTTGGCGCAGCGAGGAAGGTCCCTGTCTGCAGCAGCTCGGAGCCCGCGGGTCACGCGGCCGGCCGGGATCTCTGTGCCAAGAGTTGAACTCAAGGCTACCGCAGCCGAGATGAGCCCCGCCTGGTGAGGGATGCCGTCCGGCTCCGCGGCGGCAGACGGATTGCCTGCGAGGGCGGCGGTGTCTGCGTGGCGAGAGGATCTTGTTTCCCTATTTGTTGAGCAGGGCTTGTACTACAAAAAGCGCACCGCACTCAACGAGCATAAAAGATTAATGAGAAGCAAACCCATGAACTCATCAGTGTCTCATCTCCGCTAAATTACAGTTACAAGGATCATCGTAGCTCATCCGTGTATTGTGTAACAGCACCGGTTGCTGGCGCGGACGGGGCGCGCGGTGAGCCCTGTCGCGCTGGCGGAGCAGCGCGGCGTAAAACGCTAAGTGCTCGGGCGTGCGGCCTTAATGTATTCTAAATATTGGCAGAGGAGAGGTGCGTCTGAGGAGAGGCGGGAGCAGAAAGTGGGGGCACTGGAGTTCCCTGATCAATATTTAATAGGGGCTGCAATAGCTTCCAGGGAGAAGACATATGAACTCAGCATGTTCTTGCAACCTGCTTTGTGCCCTGTGGGCAGCACGCTTTTTCCAGTGTGAAAATGATTAGCTTGCACCTCTCTCCGCTGTTCCTCTCTCCCTCCTCCCGAAGTCTTTCCACAGCGGGAAGGCGATTGTCTGGCATTTGATCCGGCACTCCGGATTGCTGAGGTACAGCCCCCGGCAGCGCAGGGTGCTAAATTCGGAGGGGGTGGGCGGGGGGGGCTTTTGGGGGGGCTTCGGGCTGGTCCAGACCGCTGGTAAAATACCGCTGCTTTATCGCGGGAGGGTTTTCCTCCCCCGGCTGAAAGCAAACGTACAAACACGCGACGGCACAGCCAGGACCTGGCTCCCGGGGGACCTGTCGGAGCCAGGTACGAGGCCTGATCTGGGTTGGATTAATTTGTGAGCTGGCACAGCTGGGCTCCTGTACGGATTACAGCCTCTGGCATCCCGGGAGGTTGCTCCTGGCTTGGAGAGCAAAAGCTTAGTAGCAAAAAAGAAAAAACCCCAAAGCGGTAAAGAAAGCAGCAGCATCGTGGAGGAGCAGAAGCCGGGCTGGTGATGGGCTGCGGGCAACCGGCCGGCCCTGGAGCCGAGGCTGACACCGGTCTGGGGAGATGAGCAGGAGCCTGACGGCAATTACGGAGCCGCTTCTCCACGAGGCAGCGGCTCCGTGACCGCAGGCAATAGCTGACTGGCACCGCGCGGCTCCAGGGACCGTGTCGCCCGGAGGAAGATGCAGCTCCAGACCATATGCTCTGCAAACAGCGGTGGCTCTTAAGTGCTTGGTCTTACTGGTGCCGTGTAGGCAATAAGCCCTGACGATTGGGCTGTGCTAAAATGCTTCCCGAACAGCTTACATTTAAGCGTTGTAATTCTTCTGACCCAGCAGAAGCGCCTGCTGTTCTGGCACGGATACCTTGAGGAGGATCCGGGCACCTGCCGGCTCGCCTTCAGGAGGACGACGCTCCAGCCAGGCTTTGCGTCGTGCTCTGGGAGCTGCTCTGCTCGCAGCGGCCGAATCGCCTCCGGCGCCTGCAGTCCGCGAGCGTCAAAGCAGAAACGGGCAGACCCGGCGTCCTCCGCGCGCGGCCGCCCGGCTTCTCGGGGCGGCTGGGTCTGACGCCGTGCTAGGGCTGTGGCAAATGTTTCTCGGTCTGCTGGGTGAGCGTGCTGATGGGAGAATGAAGCTTTGACCTTCTGATCTCATCAGGAAACTACTGCGAGTCCTCTATTGATGGTTAAATTGCACTAAATTAGAGAGGAGCTGTGCAATTCTGCCACGTTGCTGAACTGTGCAATTAACGTCCTGCCTAGCAACAGCACCCTTGTGCCTCGGGAAGCTTAAGCCCGTGATTTTAGGTATGTGATGAACCTGCCTCTGCGAAGGCTTAATTTTCTTCCCCCAGCTGGGTATGGCTTTAGGGGCGTCTCTGCCCCACCTGGGAGGCAGCCAGAGCCGTCCCTGCCGGCCGCGCTCTGCTCCGCGCGGAGCCGCAGCATCCCGCAAGGAGGTTGAGCTCGGTGCCTGGCACGGCTGCAGCAGAGCTCTGCCGCGGCAGCCGGCGTCACCCCGGAGCCCGCCCTGCGACCGGGGGGATCGCCCCTCGGTGATCGGGGGGACCGCGGGGACGCCGCAGGGCACGGCTGGGGCACGCGTTGGCTCAAGGGCACTGCCACGGAGCCGGCATCGCCTCTGCAGGCTTGCTCCGGCCGGCTGATGGGGTACCCCTCCCCAGCTCCTCGAGGCGCTGAAGGGATGCTGCGGGGACCCGCTGCGGCGTCGGGTGGGGGGCAGGAGGGGGGATCTCCCGTGCCGAGAGCCGGCCCGGGCTCGCGCCCTCGCCCCGCTGCTCCTCCTGCGCTCCGCCGGGTTTAGAGCTGGTCGCAGCGAAGCGCGCTGCTGCCTGCGGGTCGGGGCTCGGCTTTTGTACCTCCAGCCGGGAGCGTGACGAAGGCATCCCTCTCCGCGGAGGGGGAGGATTGCTGGAGCAGAGCCCTCGGTGCCTCCCCCAGCTCCCCTTGCATCGCTCGGGCGTTTCAGCCGTGTTAACACCTCCCTCCACGCGCCTCTCCCAGCGCCGCGCGACGCTCTCCTGGCTCGGAGTAGTCATGAATATTCCCCCTGCCATTACCACCGGCTGCTGGAGATCTCTATTTAGTCGCTAGACGTTTGAAGCCTTGCTGCAAGGGATGATGCATATCCCCCACTGGCCCCCGCAGCCCACCCGGCGCCTGGGCCCGCGGGCGGGCTGCGGGGAGGGGATGCTCCCACAGGCATTCCTGGACCTTTACCGGCACTGCTCGTCCGTGGGGACGGCGAGGGACGCCGCGCTCCTGTTCCCGTGCCCCAAAGCGGAGGGGACGAAGCTGCGCCCCTGCGCCGAGCTCCTTTTGATGCAGCCCCAAGCCCGCGCTCACCCTTGGGCACCGGCACGCGGGCAGGCTTTGCCGGTGCCCGGCTGTGGCGGGAGCGCGCGGGTGGTTGTCACCGCCCCAACGCCTCGTGCCTGCGCAGCTCCGGCCGTGGCACCTCCTGCAGTCCCTGGTTAAGGGGCGAAGCCGCTGGGCCCCTGGAATCAGGCTTCCCGCGAAGGAGCCGCCCTGGAGCTGCGGGGCTGGGTGCCGGGGAAGGGCTCGTCCCCTCCGGGTGCCTTGGCACGGCGTAGCCCGTGTGTCGCCCGCGGGCGTGCTGGCAGTGACACGGGACCCGGACCGCGCGCGGTTTGCTGCAAGCAGCCGGCTCTCGGCGTCTGTGGCAGGCTGAATTGGCTGAATTGGCTAAATTTTACGGAGGCTCCAGCTGCCAGGACGAGGGCTGCCAGGTCGCGCTCGGTGTGCTGGGCGAGGGGCGGCGGCGGGGCTGGGCGGACGTCTCTGCCGCGCCAGCCCTGGCCCCTCGGCCCCGCGGCCTCCCCCTCTGCTAAAGGTGCTGGGCGAGGGACGAAGGGCGAGGACGAGGGACAGCACGGGACAACCCCCTTCGCGTTTCCTACCCCGACCTCCGCCGCGGGGTCTGAGGACGGACCCTGCCTGCGCCACGGACCCTGCCTGCGCCACGGACCCTGCCTGCGCCACGGACCCTGCCTGCCTGTACCTCTGCCAGCCTTAGAGCAGCCGCTGGTGCGACGCAGCTTCCCTGGGGCTGGCGAGGGAGTCGTGGGACGGCCCGCGGGCAGGGCGGGGTGGTGACGGTGACAGTGAGGGCTCAAGATGTCCCCTCTCCCGGGTCCCACGGAGGGAACGGCGGCTCCGTCCTCAAAAGCTTTTTGCCTCCCTCCGGCCCGGCTGCTGCTGTCCTAGTTTCTGCTGGCTGCTATTCTTCCCCGCTGTCACGCGCAGGTTCGGCATGGTGTGCGCGAACGCGGCTTCATCTTCTGCGGCGGCTCCGAGCGGCTCCCGCGACTCCAAACGCCTCCCTCGGCCCGGCAGCCGGGGCCGCTGGTGCACCGTGGGGCTGCGCTTTGCGGACCGAGGATTAGCCGAGACGAAATTCCCCAGGAGCGGGGCTGCGGTCGAAAGGGGATGCGTGTGCGTCCCCTCCCGCGCTCCGAAAGGACGTGCGCCCCTGAAGCCAGGGCAGTGAGGTCCGTCGAGTGACGGCCCCGTCACGCATCCCTCGGGCTTTGCAGTTATCACCTGAAATTCGGGTTAACGGTCTCAAAAGGGTGGAGGTTTTTCCCGAAGTCCTGAAATGGCTGCCACCGCCTGAGACGAGGAGCCTGCCGGCAGCTGCTGGCTCTTTTGCTCTGGGCAGAGCCCGTCCCCATCCCCTCAGGGACGGTTTTAGGGCCGAGCCAAAATGAGGCAGAAGCATCCCCCAGCTTTGCAGAGTCCCGCAGCCAGGCTTTGGGTCTGAGTCGGCCCCATCCTGAGCCCGGCGACCCCCTTTTCATGCTCCTTGTGAGCAGATCAGCCAAAACGCTGCTCAGGACCTAAAAGCCGCACCTTGCTCGGTGCCCCGAGGTGTGCGGTGCCCGCGGCGGTGCCCCATCCCAAGGCATCTGCGGCTGGATTTCAAGCTGCTGAGCCTCCCGTACCAGGCGCTGGCTGTTCTGCCCCGGGCGGCTGGCGTGGCGTCGCGCCCGCTGCACCCAGCGCGCGGGGGAAGGCCTGAAACGCCAGCGCCGAGCCGCGGGGAGCCGCCGCGACGGCGGAGCTGGAGGCCAGGCGGGTCTGGCTGGGAGCACCGAGAAGCTCGGGGACGTGTGGGCCCCGTGGGGCCGCCTGGCTTCGGTCGGGGGTAGCCCGAACCCACCCTCTCCTAAGCGACATGGGTTTTGCCTGTGATCTGTCAAACTCCGCTCGCTCGCCAGCCCTACCTGCGGTGGGCTCGGCGCTCCGCGGTAGTCCCACGCTTCGGCTGCGGCGTTGGGGGAGATGCGGCGTGGGGACGTCCCGGCGTGAGGTCTGCAGCGCCAGCGGTCGGGGAGCGCAAGCGTTGTCCAGGCTGGGGGTGTCCGTCCTTCCGTCTCCCTCGCCTTCCCCCGGGGGCTGCGGGACAGAATCCCTCCTCCGGCAGAGCCAGCCGTGCCAAGCGCCGGCGCTTGTGCTGGTTGGGCCAATTAGCATATTGAATCATTTTCCTCTGAGATTTTGGATGATAAATGATTTTTCGATCGAAAGTAATAGAAGAGCTCCGTTACGCGCGGACGGAGGCGTTTGCGGAGCCAGGGCTGCTGCTCCGCCGCGGTTCCGGGCTGGGTGGGATGGGCGCTGGGGCTTCGTGCCCCTGCCAGCCACCTCCCTGGAGTGCTTTGGGGACAGAGGGGTGGCAGAAGGGCCCCCCGGGCCCCCCACCGGGATCCGTGACAGGGGACGGCTGCTGTAGCGAGGAGGGAGCCAGGCTGGTCTGGCAGAGCCCGCCGGCGCGCGGCGGCTTCGCGAGAGCTCTGGGCTCCGGCCTGAGGGTGCCCGGGTAAGCGGGTGCTCTGTGGCACACCGCGGCACAAAAGCGCCGTGTTTGGGTGACTTTTGCAGCCGCGGTTCTCTGGTACTCCGTCCTGCGGGGGGGACCCCGCGCTGGCTCAGACCCCCGCTGCTGGGGCCAGCCGTGCGGCGCAGGGTGCCGCCGCCGTCGCCCTCCCCTGCAAATCCCCGGGGACTGCTGGCACGAGCCAGGCTGGCGAGAGCCCTCCTCCCGCGCCGCGAGCTCCCTTCCTTCGTTTCCCTCTGGCTTGGAGGGCAGCGTGGGAAGGAGCGGGGTCGGCGTGGTCCGGGGGGGCACTCCGTCCCAAAGGCCCCCTCCAGCAGGCAGCGGGGACGGGGACGTTGCCTCGTCTGCCCTGACGGAGCCTCGCTGCCGGTCTGCGGGCAGGCAGCGGCAGGAGCGGTGCCGCGCCGCCGCGCCTGCGCTGCCGCCTCCCACAGCCGCTCCGTCCCGCGGCCCGGTGCCCCGAGCGTCGCTCCCCGCTTGGGGCCGGGTCGTGGCAGGGCTTGACGTTGGCATCGCTGGCAGCGGGGACCTCCCCGGGGTCTGTCCCCGGGTCGGGCAGCCCCCCCGTGCCACGGGAGGGGACGACTCGGGGGGCGCGTGGGTTTTGCCCTGCCTCGGATGAGGCGCGCGGCGCCGGCGGCGGCAGCTTGGCAGAGGACGGGTTCTGTCCCCTCCGGTGGCGGCTGCGGCGTGTTGGAGACACGAGCGTGGGTGGGCAGAGGAAACCCCCGCGGGGGCTGCGTGCCCTCCCTGCCTGTGCACGGGGCTGCTGAGCTTTAAGGCAAACACGAGAGGTTGAAACTAGGGAGGACGATTATTTTTTAACACGTTCCGTAAACCCCGTGAGGGTCTGCGTTACGGCAAGCCAACGGGTATTCAGCATAACCCCAAATTAAATCGCAGGATTTCTCCAATTTTTTTGGAACAAAAGCGTGTGCCCGGGGAAGATACGCGAGCTGTGGGTGGACTAAATTTGGTGTCGGGAGGAAGAACGCTACAAAAGCAACGTCGTCCCTCCCCTTTGACAGTCCCTTTCGGCGAAAACCTGGGCTGCGGCAGTCCGGCGTGCTCGGGGGGATTCTCCTGGCCAGACCGTGCTTGGGGCTGTCGGCTCCCCGTGGGTCCCTGGTGCCGCTGGCGCATCTCCGGCACGTAACGGCGCAGCCCTCGATCAGCTTTTCCGGGGGTCTCGGCTGTGAGACAGTCAGAGCATCTCGCACTGGGCTGCTTTCCCTTGGCTCGACGAGGGTGGCGGGGGAAGTCGGGTTCACTGAAAACAGAATTCAAATGTTGCGGTGTTGTAAAATTGAAAAAAAAAACCCCACTAAAAACCAACGACAAAACAACCCTTCTGAAATTACTGAGTAATTTTATACATCTGAATTTCCTCATTAGTGGCAACATTATCTCCTCGACCGCGGAGAGGTGGCTCTTTGCGCGCCTTGCCAAAGCGCCGCCGGTTAATGAATTCCCCGTCGACGGCTAACGTCGTGCTTGGGCGATTTCCCCGATTAGTTCCCGGGAAAGGGCACTGCCTTCCCTGCCGCTGCCTAAAGATGCTTTGCCGTGCTTGTATCCAGGCAGAGGTTGCACCGGAGCTGCACGCGCGCGGGTGAAACGCCCCTTCGGACGCTCTCGCTCCGGCGCCGAAGCCTGGATTAAGGAGTTATTCCCCAAATACTCCTCAGCCAGAAATATGCTCCTCTAATGCCGGCGAAACAAAAACTTCAATTGCTTGGAAATTACTTTTTCGCAAGAATCTTGATGGGTTTAAGCAGAGGCTTTCCTTGCAAAGGGTAATCCCGTTTTTAACGAGGTAATTTATAGTCGCTGATTACAGCCCCGAATGGTCCTTTGTGAGCAAACACGCTGGAGCAGCGAACGTGCTATCTGCTGGTGGCAGGCTCCTGCGGGTCGAGAGTTGAGAGGGAGATATCCAAAGGATGCCTGTAATTAGCCCGAGCGTTTAATTTAATAAAACAAGTGACTAAAAACATAAGCGTGCTCTATTCTAAAAGCGTTGCACGTAATTACAAATTATCTTAATTCAGCGCCGGCGCAGCCAACGTGGTAATCGCCTCATAAATAACTTTCATTAGCTGATTTCAGCATCCGCGCTCGGTGCTACCTCCAAGGGTACCGGAGATTTGGGGGGAATCGGGGAAGGAGAGGGCTCTGTGGGGCCGGCAGCGCCGCGCTTCGGCCACGGCATCTGCTGGTGATGCCCCTCCAGGCTCAGATTTGGGGGATTGCAAGGGGGTTTGGAGGACCACATCAGTGGGCAAGGGAAGAGCTACCGCTGTCATCCATCTGGACTTCTGCAAGGCCTTTGACAGGGTCCCCTCCAACATCCTTCTCTCTACACTGGAGCGATACGGATTGACGGGTGGACTGTTGTGTGGATGAGGAATTGGTTGGATGGTGGTGGTCTAGAGGGTCAACAGCTCAATGTCCAGATGGAGATCGGAGGTGAGTGGTGTCCCTCAGGGGTCTGTATTGGGACCAGCACTCTTTAATATCATCATCAATGACATGGACAGTGGGATCGAGGGCACCCTCAGCAGGTTTGCAGATGACCCCAAGCTGAGTGGTGCGGCCAACACCTGAGGGACGAGATGCCATCCAGAGGGACCTGGACAAGCTCGAGGAATGGGCCCATGTGAACCTCATGAGGTTCAACAAGGCCAAGTGCAGGGTCCTGCACCTGGGTCGGGGCAACCCCCAGTATCAGCACAGGCTGGGGATGAAGGGATGGAGAGCAGCCCCATGGAGAAGGACTTGGGGGCACTGGTGGGTGAAAAGCTGGACATGAGCCGGCAATGTGCGCTCGCAGCCCAGAAGCCAACCATGTCCTGGGCTGCACCCAAAGCCGCGTGGCCAGCAGGGCGAGGGAGGGGGTTCTGCCCCTCTGCCCCGCTCTGGGGAGACCCCCCTGCAGTGCTGCGTCCAGCTCTGGAGCCCTCGGCACAGGAGAGACATGGACCTGCTGGAGCGGGGCCAGAGGAGGCCCCAGCAACGCTCCGAGGGCTGGAACAGCTCTGCTGGGAGGACAGGCTGGGAGAGCTGGGGGGGCTCAGCCTGGAGCAGAGAAGCTCCGGGGAGACCTTCCTGCAGCTGCCAGGGCTGAGAGGGGCTGAGGAGAGAGATGGGGATGGACTTTTTAGTGGGGCCTGTAGTGACAGGAGAAGGGGTGATGGGGGTAGATTTACAGGGGCAGATTTACACCAGATATAATATAGAAATTTTTCATGACGAGGGTGGTGAACCCCTGGCCCAGGTTGCCCAGAGAGGTGGTGGATGCCCCGTCCCTGGGAACACCCCAGGTCAGGCTGGACGGGGCTCTGAGCACCCTGCTCTGGTTGAAGATGTCCCTGCTCCCTGCAGGGGTGGGACTAGATGGCCTTAAAGGTCCCTTCCAGCCCAAACTGTTCAATGAGTCTGTGATTCTGTGCCGCTGCCCCGGGTGTCCGGGGCACTGCTGGGCACATGTCCCCAGCCAGAGGGGCAACACCTCTGTGCCCTTCCCAAAAATGGCTTTCAGCCCCAAGCCCTGTGCTCATCTGCTGATCCCCTGCGCTGGAACAGCATCTGCGGTTTCGCCATTTATGTTCGTGCCAGGAGGGAGGTGATGATCCTATCGGTCGCGTGGTTTCCCTTTGTCCTGTGGCTTTTCTGCTGGGGTTGTTTCGTTTCCCCGCGGACCGGAGCAGCGGAGGCCTCGCCGGGGCTGCGTGCCGTGAGCCTTTCTGCTGCGCTCGTCCCCATCTCTGGTGCTACCCGACCCCCCTTCGCCGGCCGTGCCCGTGGCGGTGTGAGCGCCATCCTGGAGCGAGCCGGGAGCGAGCCGGGAGCGAGCAGCCGCGATGGGAGCACCGGCCCCGCGCTGAACCGAGGGCGAACCGCTCTGGCGTGCCGTGTGGGGAGCGTGTCTCCATGTTGGGGCCTCCGGCAGCTGCTGGGGGCTGCGGGTGCGTGATGCCAAAGGCATCAAGCTCCCTCCCCAGGGATGAGGAGGGTCATTCGCAGGCAGGAGACCGGGGCTGCTTACGGCAGCAGGGATGCCATAATGGGGCAGGCGCGGCGGCAGAGCCAGCTCGTCCTGGGCGGGGTTCGGCTCGCCCCTGCGACGCAGGAGCGCAGCTCCCGAGGGGGTGCTTGTTCCACGTGTAACACACGCTGACGAGACAAACAACTTTATTAATTTAAGCCCGCTGCTAATAGGATTGCCGGCGGCCGCGCGAAGGAGGGCTGCAGGGGCACGGAGCATCCTGCCAGCGGCTGCGGTGCCGGCAGCGGCTGCAGCCAGTTCCTCTGTGCAAAACTGCATCGTGTGGGTGAGGAGCAGAGCCCCGGTGCGGAGCCTTCAGAGAATTACGGGCCGCAAACAAAAAGCGCTTTTGTACCTGCTTTTGAGGAGTTAGAGGCGCTGAGCACGGCGGCTTTGGCCTTGGCTGCGCCTGGGCTTTGTTTTCAGCCCGAAGAGGGAGCGGGGACGGTTTCCCGGTGCAGGCGGGCGTTGCCGGCGTTGCATGTGCCGTTTGCCCTGGGGATGCTGCAGCGCTGGCTGCCGGAGCACGCGGCGGGATGTGCACTTCTCGTGTCGGCGCACGCCCCGGCGGCATCCCTCTGGGATGCAGAAGGATGGAGGAACGAGGCTAGGGACTGCTGGGCACCCGCTGCAGGTCCAGAGCAGCACGTGCCAGCTGGAAGGCACTAGCTGCAGTGATGGGAATTCCTGCGGAAGATGCTGTGTCCTGCTTCATCTGCTGCTCCATCAGGCGAGAGGAGCCCCAAGGTGACCGGTTACGGCACCGTGCTTGTCCTGTGAGCACCTGGGATGGGCTGTGCCATGCTGCCGGTGCTGCAGCCCGTAAGCATCTCTGCTGCCAAAAGCCGTGCCGTGGTGCTGCCGGCATCCCGAGAGGCACCTGCATCCTGTGGCCCCGTATGTCCCGTTCTGCTCTGGGCTGCACCGGCCGGCGTCTCCCCCGTGGCAGCCTCGGGTGCCTCTTGCCGCGGCAGGCGGTGGGTTCCCGGAGGGAGACCTGGAGGGTTTCGGGTGAGATCCAGGCTGCCGCCAGCTTCTGCTCCACGCAAGGGGCTCCCGCTTCAATCAGCTGCTGGTGCGCCCAGAGGGGAGGAAAACCTTTCCTTTTCTCCTTTGGGATCCCGTTAATCTGGGACAAGGATCCCTCTGAGGATGCTTGGCTTGGCGGGACCCTGCTCTGGGGGAGACACCACCGCCGCCTTCCTGGTGCTGCCGTTCCTCCATGCTGTTCCTTGCCGTAGCGGCACGAACACGCCGGGCCCGTCGCAGGCTGCTGCGTGCCGGGCTGGGGCTGCCGTGCTCCCCATCAGCGTGGGCTGCCGGTGCCCCTGCTCGTCACCGTTGAAGCGGGCTGGCAGAGGCAGACGAGCAGGCAGCATGTGGCAGCAGGCAGAAGGTTTAAATTAGGGCCCGTCTCTAACGTGATTAATCGGTGCCTTCAGGCTTGATGGAGATTGATCGCTGCCGGCGAGGCTGCCGAGCGAGCCCCGGCGCGCGGCGAGCGCAGCCCCGACCCCTGGGGAGGCGACTGGGGCGGCACGCACCAGCAACACCGTCGATACCGGGGTTGGGTTTTGTGGGGGAGGCGGAGGGTGGATTTGGGATAAGACAGGAAAAGGCAGCGGCCGGGGTGGAGCGGCCGTTCCCCCTCCCGGCAGCCCTCTTTGCAGGCTGGGTGGCTCTCGTGCCCTGGGCTGCTTTCGGGAAGGGGACCGGAGGATGCGGAAAACTTGCTCCGTGCCGCGCACGGTTCCGTCTGGCCCCACGTCCAGCTGCAGACCCAGCTCCGTGTTGAGGATGATGACGGAGAAAAGCCTTCAGTGCCCCTGTGCAGCATGCCGGTGGCTGGGGCTGGGCTGGTCGGGCTTGGGGCCACCGAAAGCCCGGCTGTCCCCTGCCTCCCCCCGCTGGCTTCGGCTGCGCTGAGCCCCTCGTCTCCCGGGAAGCTGCTCCAGAGGAAGCAGGAGAAGGACTTGGAGCGGCTGTCGTGGCAAGTTGTGTTTGGAGGCGAGTGAGGTCGACACCGAGCTCGGCCCGCCTGTGCGTGCCGTGAAGGGCGACTGCCGGCAAGCTCAGCCCGGCCGGCACCGCCGCGGCACCGAGATGCCGTGGCCGGAGTCGCCGCCGCCGTGCAAGGTCCCCGCTCCCAAGGGGACAGCGTTGTCCCCGCGGTGCCGGTGCCGGGCAGGGCGGGGGCCGGAGGGCAGAGCGCTCCCGTGAGCCCTCTCGATTCGCTTCGGTAAAACGCAAATCACGTCCAAACGGTCAGCCTCGACTCGCAAGACCCCGGCGGGGAGCCTGTTTTGATAACGGAAGCGATTAAAACGGGGGCCTCTCGTTCGTGTTGGGATATGCACGCTCAGCTCAGAAGTTTGTTTTTCTCTCTTTAATTGGACTCTGCTAACGATGCTTGAGTAATTCCGGGCCCCGAGGCGCTCTGATATAAGCCAGGGAAAACCCTCTACCCCCAGGGTGCCATGGTGCTCGCTCCCTGGGGCATCTTCCCCCAGCTCCGGCATGGTTGGTGCCGGGAGCACCGTGCCGGCGCGGCCGCCCTCCTGTCTCGCCGTGCTCTCTGCCGGCGGTGCGCGTTAACGTCCCCGTGGGTGCCCGTCGTGGGAGCGGAGCGTGGGTCCCTGGCAGCGGCTGGGGGAAGCTGCGCCATCCCGGCAGGGCTCTGTGCCGCGGTGCGGCCCCGCCGCCGGCGACTCCGCCGCCGCCCTGCCTGTCCCTGTGCCGTCGCACCCCTGGGCAGCGCTGCTTTGGGCCGAGCTGGCCCAAAAGGATGACTCGGATGGGTGCAAGGCGACCCGGGCCGGCGGCGCGGCGAGCACCCGGCGCTGCTGGCTGGAGCACCCGTACCGCTGAGCTCGGACGCTGGCAGCGACCCGCCGGGGCTTTTGAAGCCGCCCGCTCTCTGACCGCAGGCAGGCGCCTTCGGAGGCGGTGGGAGCCGTCCTGTAGCGGCAGCCGCGGGACGACGGGCTTCCAGGGGAAGCTTCTTCGTGCCCCCCGGTCGTTCGGCGGCATCCCTTTGTGCGAGTACCGGGGAGCTCCCGGCACGGCCGCTGGCGTTAATCCTCTTACGGCGGTAACTCCGGCCGGTCGGATTAGCCGAAGGAGCAGCCCCCGAGACGCCCTGATCTTCCCGGTGCCCTCTCAGGGAGCGGCTGGGAAAGGGCCGCTCTCCCAGGCTGCCAGGGCGCTGCCGGGGCGCTGCCGGGGCGCTGCCGGATCTGCCTGCGCCCCTCAAACTCATTAGTCCTCAGTCGCCGCCACAAACGACTCGGCTCCCGCGCGGCCCCCCCCGACAGCCGGTGTGTCCAGGCCGCGGCTGATCCCTGTGCCGGTGCGGCCTGTCCCACCGAGCGCGGCGGTGCTGGCGTTGCCGCGGTCATCGCTGTGGCTGAGGATGCAACCAGGTGGGGCTGGCGGCCGTGCGAGCCCCTGGGGCTGGCCCGGGGCTCGCTGGTGGCAGGACAGGGCAGGGCAGGGCAGGGCAGGGCAGGGCAGGGCAGGGCAGGGCAGGGCAAGGCAGGGCAGGGCAGGGCAAGGCAGGGCAGGGCAGGGCAAGGCAAGGCAAGGCAGGGCAGGGCAGGGCAAGGCAAGGCAAGGCAGGGCAGGGCAAGGCAGGGCAGGGCAAGGCAGGGCAAGGCAAGGCAGGGAAGGGCAGGGCAAGGCAAGGCAGGGCAAGGCAAGGCAGGGCAGGGCAAGGCAGGGCAGGGCAGGGCAAGGCAAGGCAGGGAAGGGCAGGGCAGGGCAGGGCAGGGCAAGGCAAGGCAGGGCAAGGCAAGGCAGGGCAGGGCAAGGCAGGGCAGGGCAGGGCAAGGCAAGGCAGGGCAAGGCAGGGCAGGGCAAGGCAAGGCAGGGCAAGGCAGGGCAAGGCAAGGCAGGGCAGGGCAAGGCAGGGCAGGACAGTGCTGCCCTCCCCTCTCTCAGCCCGCAGGTCGCTGCGGTGGGGTCCCTGGGCATGCACTTTCCCTTATCGCCGTTTCAAAACACTCTCCAGCTCTGCCGGGGCCACCCGGCGTTCATCACTCGCGTGGTCGGGGGCACGTGCTGCCTCGGTACCCAGGGCCTGCTGCGAGCGGGGCTTCTGCCGGCGTCGGGGAGCGGGGGACGCTTCTGCAGGAGAGCAGGCAGGCGGCAGAGCCCGCGGAGAAGCTGAGCTCACGCTCCGCGCTTTGCATCCAGGCATTGGCACCTGCTTGTGCGGCGGCGGGCGCCCCTCATCCTTGTTTCCTCGCGATCCGCAGGGCCGTCGCTTTCCCGTAGCTGTTTGTGCTCCTGCTGTCACCCCCTTCCTTGCCGCAGCGCTGGCCGGCTCCTGGGACGGACCCGCGAACGAGCGGATGCCGTTCGTAAGAGCGTCGCCCACGTGCGTGCGTTAAACCAGGCGCGTGCCTTGCCGTCTTTGCGCAGCAGCGCTTTGATGCGCGACGGAGGCTTTGATATGGAAAAGCCCGTCCCCAGCCGCTCGGCAGCGGCACGCTTCTGCTCGCCAGCTGCAGGCTCCTCTCGGAGCCCCGCGCCGGGTGCGCTCGCTCCACCCGCACGGAGCACGCCGCCGCGCCTGCTGCCACCGCCTCACCGGCCCCCGCGGCGGATTTCCCACTCGGCGCATCCCCTGGCGAGCCGAGTGTGCCGGCTTCAGCCGAGGATGCGCCGGGGCGGGAGGGCTGGGAACCACAGGCGTGACGCTGCTAACGACCCGTCTCCCCTTCCCTCCTTCGCCTTCGCGCTCCCCGTGCCGGGGGGGAGCAGGACCCGACTCTGGGCGTTAACCGGGCAGCCCGGGGCCCCCCCGCTGCCGCCCCGGGGATTCCTCTGCCTGCAGGAGGGACCCCGCTTGCTGCGGGTCGGACCCTTCCCCGGGCGCCCAGCTCTGCCCCGGCACAAGCCAGGCAGCCTCTGCCGGGGCAGGTTGCCCCCACCCTGGGCTCCCTCGGGGCGGCTGCGTCCCCGCGCAGCCCCGCAGTCGCCAGGCCCCCGGCACGCCGGGCACGCTGCCGGCACCGCTCCCGATCGCTTTTGGTGGCAGCTGGTAATCTCCACCTTGGCTTATTCTTGCGCCTTGCTTCGCGTTGATTTGCTGTGCTAATTGCTTTACAAATAATAAGCTTCCCTAATTGCGCCGGCGGGGAAGGGGAGGGCTCTCCCCGCCTGCAGTCCCGCATCACCGCCGTGCTGTGGCTCCCGGCCCCTTGGCTCCTCTGGGGTCCCCCCATGAGCGCTGGCACCCACAGCATCCCGCACCAGGACTCTCGGAAGAAACCCCAAAATCCTGCACATGGGGAGCTGGGACCCCCGGCTTGTCCACGGCGGGTCGGGCTGCTCTCCCCTGCTCTGCGAGCCGGCGAGCACCCTTGGGACCGGTGGGGTGTCAGGAGGTGCCGCCGGCACGCCGGGCTGCATTGCGCCCGCCGGGGTCTCGGAGAGTTTCCAGCTGCTCCAAATGCACCCAGCTCCATCGTGGTTCCCATCTTCTGCCCTTGGGAAGGGGGCCGGGGGCTGGGAGCGGGACCCCCAGGCAGGGGGAACCGAGGGCGCTCGGTGTTGAACCCCCGTGGCAGGATGCGGTCCTTCGCGGAAGACACGGGCTGCTGCTTTGCTGAAAATAGGCTTTAATTGGCTACTGTACGGCGTAATGATGTTAATTTGACAGGAGAGCCGTAATTCCCTCGGCCTGTTAGGTGTTTACAGCCGCACGGGGGTTATCTAAGGAGGAGGAAGGCTGCGGGGGGGCTGCCGGCACCCGGCGCTTGCCACCCCTTGCCGGCGACCACGGCCAGCGCCAGCCCCGGGGCCGGCACTCGCTGTCGAGATGCTCCCGTGTTCCATTTTAAACAAAAAGCCGGCTTCTTTCCCCCGGCTGCCCGGCACAGATGTGCGGGAGCGGCACGTTCCTGACGATTTCTGGATGGAGGTCCCTGTCTCCGCGCCCCGGGACGGGGGCGAGCAGTTTATCCCTCCCCTCCTCCAGCACCTCTCCGAAGCTGAAGCTCCACGCATCGACTTTCTCGCTAATAAAACGACTTCCTCGCCGCACACCTTTAATTGAATGAGGCTAATGTGCTGCCTTTTTTTTTTTTTTAATTAATTTTTGAACGGCTGATGACTCTCCCCGGCAGCCGGGGAAAGCCGCGGCCGGCGTTCCAGCACCTGCAGCTCCCCGCCGAGCTGTGCCACCCCTCTCGCCCGGCCCGCTCCCGTGGCGGGACGCAGCCGCGGACGTCGCTTCTCCTTGCGCCGCTAAGTGCCGTGACGGGGAGGGCGGCTTACAGGGATGCCAAGCTCTTGGCTCGAAGTGTAGTTTGAAAAAAGCCGTATCTTTCTGCGTGTCTGTAATTGCCGGGTATCTGACGGTCGCAGGATTTAGTTAACATCCTTGCTGTTATATTGATTTTTAATGTTTATTTGCAAAACCTCAAACGTGCGTCCAAGTTCTTGAACAGCTTCCCAGACTGATGTGCTAGGCCGCTTCCCCCCCGATATAAATACCATTTTCACAGGCCAGCGAAACGGCGTTTAATGGTGGCTGACAGGGCGACGGTTAAGGGCGATATGTCTCGGACACTTAAACGCGCCGGTTACCCGAGTCCTGGCACAGCCCGTCGCCTTCTACTTGTGCTGGGCATTGCAGAAGGGTTTGCATTTTTCATCAGCGTCACAACGATGCGGCCTCGGTGAGGACTCGGCCCCCGCCTCTCCGGTCCTTCTGGGGCCAGGCGCGGTGCAGCCGCGGGTCCCGGCACGGCACGAGGAGGGCGGCTGTTGCGGCGGCGGGGACGATGCCGTTGCTGGGGCACCTGTGCCGGTAATCCCCTTTTTGGGGTGCTCCCACGTGGCTGAAGACCTGTGAGATGCTCTGAGGTTGCTGTGGTGGTTGGTTTTTTTAAGGCGGACGCTGGCTTTCGCGCGATGCCGGGGAGAGCCGCCGCTGCCGTGCTCGGAGAAGAGGCTTTGAAGCGCTTGAGTGCTGCTTCCAGGGCGGGCGTTTCCCCGCTTCTCCTTAATGCAGCCGCATTACACGGGGCGGGTAAATCCCTGGCTAAGCGGCGGCAGAGGAGCCTGTCCCGAGCACCAGCCCCACGCCAGCGCCGTGCCGGGACCCACGGCCGCACCGTGCCAGCCCCGTGCCGGGTGGGACGGAGGGTGCGTCCTGTGGGTGCTTGGAAAGCAAACCTGGAGTTCGTTAGTGAGGATTAATTAGTGTTTGCGCCGGGCTTTGCCTGTGCAAAGCGTCAGACAGGAGCCCTGGCAGCATTATTTATCTTGAAGCTTCGCCGCGACCGTGTCGAGGTTGGGAGAGACTCGTCGCCCGCGTGCCGTCGGGTCGCACCGTGGCCGTGCTTCGAAGGCGAGCGGAGGAAAACCCGTGTGCTCCGGGCTCTGGGGCCCGGGGGCGGCACGCTCCGGCAGCCGGGCAGGCGGTGCGGGCAGGCAGAGCAGGCAGCGCGGGCAGCAGTCTGCTGCGTGACCCCGAAGCGCGTATCGTTGCGCCGCAAGAGCCGCTCAGACGGGGCCGGGAGCGGCGATCCCGGGTTTGGCTGCAGGGGAGAGGCAGCGTTTGGGTGCGAGCGTTTCTTTCGGTGGCCGCTTCGGCGTTTTGACCGCCGTTGTGGCGGAGGCGGGGAGGGCGGGGGTCCTGCTGCACCCCCCAGCTGCGCGGGGGCTCGCCTGCCCGCCCGGTTCCTCCACGCCGCGGGCTTACAGCTGCCGCGCTCCTGGCCACGAGGGCACGTGGAGAGCTGGGATCAACCCTCCTCCGGGAGCGCAGGGACGCTGCAGCCGTTTTGGGGGCTCTCCTGGGCTTTCGAGGGCTCTCCTGGCCCCGCAGGCGGCCGGCGCGGCCGGCGGCAGCTCCCGCGTGCTCACCTCCGCCTGCACGCAGCTGGCAGCCGTGCCGGCACGCTGCCCCTCGCCGCTGCCGGGCCAGCCGAGCCCCTGCCCGCCCCGGGGGCTGCAGCAGAGCCTGGTCCCCGCTTCGGGGTGCAGGCAGCGGGACGGGAGGCGGCGAGGTGGGGAGCATCCGCACGCGCCGTGTCGGATGGCTGAGCCCGCCCGGTGTCTCAGCCCCTCGGCTTAATTCTCCGCCTGCGCGCGGTGGTTTTTCAGCGAAGCGGCGGCCGCGGCTGTACGGCACCGCTTCGCGGCGCCGGACTGTGAAATGCGGAGTCGGTCGTCCCCGCTCCTCCGGCCCCGCAAGGCGATGGGCAGGGGTTCGAGCTGCCGGGGCTTCCCTCTGGCCTCCCGCCAGCCGCGCCGTCCCCGTGTGCTCAGCCGGGGCTTTGTTTTACACGGGGCGAGGAAAACCAGCTTCATGGCCAGCTGGCCGGCACCGCGTCCCACGCTGCGCGCCGCAGTGCCGTGCCGGCCTCGTTAAGCCCGTCTCATTAGGGACCAGGAAGCTTTCCTGTGCCGTGAGCGATAGCGGGCTGAAGCCCGGCGAGCGTAAAAGCTCCTTTCCCGAAGAAATCCCATCTCCGCCGATCCCGCACCCTGGCCGGCTCGGGCCCTGCCCTCACCCTGCCTGCAAAGGTGAGGGTCCCTTCAGCCGCTGCAGGGAGCGGGAGCCTCCTCCGGGGACGGGTTTGGCGCTGGGTGCAGCGCCCGCTCGCTGCCACGGGTGGGGGTGCCCTCGCGGGATCCCATCCGTTCCCG
Source organism: Phaethon aethereus (assembly GCF_964289735.1). NCBI lineage: Eukaryota > Metazoa > Chordata > Aves > Phaethontiformes > Phaethontidae > Phaethon > Phaethon aethereus. The sequence goes on from NC_138575.1 coordinate 1,033,770, forward strand.
CGCCGGCGCTGGCAGGGGCTGCGGTGCTGGGCGAGCGGCGACGCGGGTGGAGGAGGGAACGGCTCCAAGGAGCAGCCTGGGAACGGCGTCGAGGACACAATAAACTCTATCAAAGCCTCATTCATTACGGAAGAATGCGGAGCGCAAGTGCCGGCGCATCTTTGTCCGCTCGATCCCTCTCCCGTCTGATCCCTCTCCTTCATTTCCTGCTGCTTTTGCCTTATCTGCCCTCTTTTCGGCGTGTTCCTCCTCTGCCCGGCTCGGCAGGGCGTGCTGGGGGCTGTGCCTCCACGGCACCGTGCCGGCGCGCAGAGCGATGCGCCCAGCGCTGTCCTCCACCGGCGTGAGCCGGGGAGCTCCCAGGCTTGGGTTGCCTTGGCTTCGTCTCCCTCCTTCCTCCCCTTGCGTGCTGGCAGGGCCCGGAGGTGCCATAACCGTAACGGCGCCGGTGCAGCCAACCACAAAGCGCGTCCGACATCCGGCACGCCACCGGTGAGGGAGCAGGATCTGCCGGGGAAAGCCGTGTCGCTCCGTCCGGGAACGGCACCGTCGGGCGACGTGCTGCCGCACCGTGCCGCGCTGTGCCGCGGAGCTCCTCGGGACGCTGCGGGCCCGCTCACGAGACCGCCGCAGAGCTCGCGCGGGTGCAGCCGTGCGGCGCGGTGCAGCGCGGTGCGGCACGGCTGGAGCCCTTCCCGCCCCCGTGTCGTCCCCAAATCCCTGCTGCCGTTTCCGCCGGAAAATTCCCCTTTGGCTCAGCCGTTGAAGGGGTTCCATTGCCGCGAGAGGCCCGGAGCCGCCGCGGGGCAGCGAGCGGCCGCGTGCCCTCCGGTTCCCTTTCCCGGGCGCCTCATCCTGCAAGTGCTGCTAATCGCCGGCTGCTAACGAGCTTGTCTAACGAGTAACCGTCCCAGCCTGCACAGCTCGCCTGATTCCCGAGCTCTCGGAGCTTTATTTTCCCCTCCCGCGGGCAGGGCGGGCAGTGGGCGCGGGGAGGGGGTGCCGTGCGCGGGGAGGGGGTGCCGTGCATGGCGTTTCGGGGGGCGAGACCTTTGATGCTTCCCTCCGCGAGCAGAGATCCCCGGGCAGCGCCGAGCTGCCAGGCACGGGGTGCGCGGGGCCGGGGTGCTGGGTGGGGGTGGGCGGCTCGTTGGAGGGACCCTGACTATCCCCCCAACCCCAAATCCCCCTCCTTCCCTTCCCCTCATAAACGCCGAGATGCTCAGCCCGGCGCCACGCGGTGGCTGCCGGCACGTCCCCGGGGTGGGTGCTCGTGTCGGCCAGCGCTCCCCTTGGGTTTCGGTGGAGCCGGGGCCGCGGCGATGCTCGGGGAGCCCACCCTGGGGTGCAGGAGCGGAGGGCACCCACGGGAGCGGGCGGGAGGGCGCTGGGCGCGCCAGCCTTGGGGTGTCTGCTCCGGGGATGCGCGGCACGGGGTGGTTTCGGGGGGCTGCCCTGACCTGCGCCCCCTCTCTGCCCCCGCTGCAGGACAAGAACAGGAAGCTGAGGCCCCTCTACGACATCCCCTACATGTTCGAGGCCCGGGAGTTCCTGCCCAAGAAGCTCATCGGGAAGAAGGTACGGAGGGGCCGGGGCGGGTGGCGAGGTCCTGCCCGTGCCGGGGGTGCCACCTGAGTCCTTACGGGTGACCCAGGGGCTCTCCGCGGGGGATCGCGGGGGGCACCCAAAGCTGGAGCACCCTTCCCTGGCTGTTGTGGTCTCGCTTTCAGCCGCACCCATTTCCCAGCAGGGCTGTGCACCCGCGTCGCATTGTGTTTCCCTTTGTTTCCCCGGCATATTTTTCTAGGCTGGTTTAGAGCAATTCAGGGGAATGAAGAATATAATGCACACTTAACTACCAAAGCACATGCTCAGGATGCAATTTTGAAACGCTCATAAAATGGTCAAATAAAATCAATTTCCTTCAAAGCGAGGCTGCTCGCTGCTGCTCATTGAGGACTATTTCCATGCCTAATTGCATCTTTCCATTTCAGAGCCCTGTTTATATATTAAAAAAAAAATCAAAAAAACAGAAAAGAAAAAAATAGCAGCTTGCGGGACTTTTCTAATGGGAAGTCTGTCACTTGTCGTAGTGAAAAGCGGCTGCGAGGATGTTGCCGGGACTTGTGAAGAGAGCTCCGGTCTCTGAAATGGAAACCCGGTCGTTTCTGGGAGGGACCTGGCCCCACGCCGGCTGGTCCCGCTCTGAGCGCTGCCGGCCGCCCCGGGGCTTACTGGCACCGGTTTTCCTCCAGCCGCCATCGCTCTGCGGTGCAGCGGAGTGGGGTTTGCTCTCTCCCACCCTGCCACGCTTGGCTGTTGCTCAGAACCACCCTTTTTCTCCCCGAACGTGTTTGCAGTCACCCTTGCGTGCTCGCAGGCGGGAGGCGAGGGCGCACCTGGCCGAAGCCCCCGGCTCTGGTCACCGGGTCCCCACCGTGGCTGGTCCCCACCACCCCTGGGGCTCGTGGTGCCGCCTGCGCCGGAGCCGCGTGCCCCGTGCCCGGCCCCGAGGCGCCGGGCGCACCGTCCCCGTGCGGGGCAGCCCCAGTCCCCGGCCGGCCCCGGGGCTGGCGGCTGCTCTCTGCGTCCCCCGTGTCCCCACGACCGCATCTGGGTGGTGCGGGCTGCCGTGCCGGGGAGGAGGATGAGGGTCCTGCCTTCCTCCCGGGACTTCTGGCGTGGTGCTGCGGCACGGGCACCGCGCTCACCCTGCCCGCAGGGGTGGGCAGCAGGATCAGCCCCGCGAGAGGGACGGGCAGGAGCTGCTGCCGTTGGATCGCGGTCAGCGGCAGCAGGAGGGGAGCGGGACAGCAGCCAGCTGCCCCCGTCCCCGTGCCCGAAGTGGCCGGTCAGGAGCCAGTGACCCCCAGAAATAGAAGCAAAGAGCCGTTTGGCTGCCAGTGCCGCCAGCCTCCGTGTTTGAAGCTCCCCATAACCTTGCAGCGCGCTGCCGGGGCTGCGCCGCGAGCGCCGGGCTCCTGCCTTCGCCGCCTCGGTAGCCTTGGGAGCCGGGCGCCCGTTTGCCTTTGATGTTGCCTCGTTTCCCTTATAAATATTTCCTTTGTCAGCTCCACGTTTTTCACTTCAGATTAATTTGATTGAGGAAAGCGACGAAAAAATCCTTTCCGTTAATGATCAAAACAGTCCCTCGAGGGTGGCGGCGCGTTGTGATTTGAAGTGACAGCCTTGCACGGGGTGGCTCGCCCTTGCCTTCTCGCGGCTCGCTGTCAGCATCAATCTTTGCGGCAAAATCCCTCTTTTCCCACCCCTTTTTTTAATATACTTTTAAAGCCCACCCCGGCAGGGAGCTAGCGACTCCCGAGAGCTGTCTGCTTGCGGGGAGATCAAACGGGGTGGGCTGGCACCGATGCGCAGCGCTGCCCGCGGCGTCGGCATGGCTCCAGCACAGAGCGTGTTTGCAGGGCTGCCCCGGGGAGCCCTGCCCGTTCCGGGGAGCCCTGCCTGTCCTGCAGAGCCCTGCCTGCCCCGGGGAGCCCTGCCACCCCCCGGAAAGCGTCCCTTCCTGCAGATCCCTGGGGTCACCTGATCTCCTGGATCCTCCAGAGATCCGGATCTCCCGGATCCTCGGGCATGTCCAGCAGTCAGAGAGGTGCCAACTGCTCCAGCATCCCCGGCTGCGGGTCCTCAGGGGCTGCGGTGACCCCTTGAGCTGCTGCCCCGCTGCCGAGCACCTTCTGGCCCCCTTCTCCTCCCCTCTCCTGCATGGGCATGGTGGGCGATGGGTGCTGGGTGGCTGTGGCCGTGCCGGCATGTCCCCGAGGAGCGGTGGCTGCGGGGACCCTCCCCATCGCAGGGGTTCGGGGTCTGCCCTGCGCGTGCCCAGCGCCTGCCGCAGCCTGTCCTCCGGGGCCAGGACTCCCCTGCCCGGCTGCCCTTCGCTTGCCTGGCGAGAGCTGGCACGGCTTGACGGCATGACAAGCCCCAGCAGGCACCGCTGCCGGCAGCCGTTCTGGCGGAAGGTGATCGTCCCCTTCGAGGTTGATGAATTGAATATTAGGAATAATTAGGGCAGGATGAATTTTTGGTCTCTCTGTGCCGGTGCTTCATCAGCCTCCTCCTTGGCCGCCGGCGCTGCGTCTCTGTTGGGCTTGGCCGTGCCGCGCCCGCAGCCTGCACCCCGCGGCTGCCTGCTTAGGGCTTGTCTCGTGGGTGCCGTCCCTGCACCCCAGGGACCCTCCTCGTGGGTGCTGTCCTTGCACAGCAATGACCTCGCCTCATGGGTGCACGGTGGCAGCTCTGCAGGGCTGGTGTGGCACTACAGGGAGCTGCGCTTTAGGACTTGTGGGGCTGGATGTACCCTCCATCCCACCTCACCCCATCCCAAGGGAAGCAGCACCCACTCCAGGGAGCAGGACCCTTGCCGGCAGCCCGGCTGCCCCCGCCGCGGTGGCCGCGCCCAGCCCCATAGCTGTCCCCTGACCCCGCGGGCAGGGCGGTCCCCGTGCCGTCCCGGCGCAGGTTTGGTTTAGTAGCTGGACATGGAGCGGGGTCGGAACAAGCCCCCCCTCGCCCGTGGGTGAGGTGTGCTAGGGCAGGGACCTGCGTGTGCAAGACGCCGGGCGTGAGCCGGGAGCTGCCGGGGCACAGGCTCCGACTGCTGGAGGGCAGCCCCCCCCCAGCCCCCCCCAGCCCCGGCCCAGCCCCCCAGCCCCTCCCAGCCCCCCCCAGCCCTGGCCCAGCCCCCCCCAGCCCCGCCCAGCCCCGGCTGCTCCGGTCCCAGCATGGGGGGACGCGTTTCACCAGCAAGGACAAAAGCCCTTCGGCTGTAGCGAGCTGTCTGTCCTCAGCTGCCCTCCTGCCCTCGTCCTGACACCTCCCGGCGCGTGTGCTCCGGCTGTGCCGCAGGCAGCGTGCCGTCTGGTGCGGGCAGCGTGCCACCCGGTGCAGGCGGGAGTGCTGTGAAGGCAGCAGGGGCCGTGTTTGGGGTCAGATGCCTCAAAAGCACCATCTTGGCACGATGGGATCTCCTGAGATCCCACGATCCCCTCTCCTCCCCGGTTTGGGGGTCGTCACCACCCCTACCAGCTCCAGGCAGATGAAATTAGTTGGAAATTAATAATTGTTACTGCTGTGTATTGCTCTCCCGGTATATCGCGCTCCTGGCTGCACGGCAGCTCCGGTGGGACGCGCCTCTCGTTGCCGGGCTCCGCGTGGGCGGTGGGAGCCTGGAGCCGCGGGACGGGCTTTGCCACGGCTGCTTTTGTGGGCGTCCGTGGGCATCTGAGGGGAGCAGGGGCTTGGGGACCCAGAGGCGGCTCAGCCGGGGCGTCTGCGGTGCCGAACGGTGAGCATGGCCACGGCCAGGGGCCGGGCTGCGGAGAGCGGGCGGGCGGGCAGCGGCCCTGGGGGATGTGGGTGTGCTGGGGCGGGCGAGCAGCCAGCCCTCCTGGCGCTCCCGGTCCCACCGCCGGTCCGTCTGTCCCACCGGCCCTCAGGGCTGTCCAACCACAGCTGCTTCCAGCGCCAGCCCCGGTTTGGCCGCACCGGGCTGCCCGACGCTGCTCGTTTCCCACCACCTTTGCTCGCCTCCTTCCCTGGCCGCTCGCCCCGGCTCCCTGCCCTCCCGCCCCGCGGCAGGAGCGCCGCATCCCGCCAGCGCGCGGCCTCCCCGTGCCGCGGCGCAGAGCTGCCTGCGCTGCCCGCCGGCTGCCTGTCCTGCCGAAACGCAGGGGCAGCACGACAGCTTTCCCCGGGCCCCTGCAGCAAAAATAAACCGCTGCGACTGCTTCCAGAAATAATCCCTTCTGTCCCCCCTCGCTCTGGAGGAAGCACCGAAGGGAGACGAGGAAGAGCCGCCCCCGTGGCCGTGGCGGCCCCTTCGCTTGCGGTTCGTGCAGCGCTTGGCGCGTGAGGAGAGGAGCCGGGCTGCGGGGCACCGCGTCTGAATTCCCAGGGCCCCAGAGCTCGATGAGGGTATATTATATTTTCTCTCTCGCCCTTTCACCAAAGCAGCATGAATTTTCTAAAGCTGGGATTTTTATGGCACGTCGCTTTTCCCTTTTACAGACCCCATTTGTCTGTCTTTGACTCTTCTGCCGGCTTTTGCTGTGCCGATGCCGGCTCCCTGCGCTGCCGTGGCTCCGGCAAGGGAGCTGCGCCCTCCCGGCAGCCACGGGAGTGACCCAGCGCGGTGAAATTTGCCCGATGGCACGGGATGAACTGTCTGCCGCGGCCCCGCCGCAGCACCCACCGGCGTTCGGCTGCCGTGCCCCGGTATGGATTTGTCTCCCACGGTGGAATGAATCTCTGGTGCTCGTCGGGGCGGGGACGGCTCCCTCCGCGCAGACACTGCCCATTGATTGCGGCGCTGGGCATGCGACGCCGTTAAGCAGCTTTTTTTAATTATGCCATCGTGCAGGCAATTGAATTGAGTCTAAATGGGTGCTCTTGGCCCTTTCCTCTAATTAGCTGGGGGGATTAATCACTTGGATGGAGAGAGATGGCACGAGATCACTCAAGGAAAAATATCTCTCGTGCACGGAAGCGATCCGGTCCCGCGCGTAAGGGCTGCTCTGCAGCCGGCAGGAGGGCGGGGGGCGGCTCTCCCCGGGGTGCCCGAGCACCCAGGGGTGCCCGACCATGCTGCCACCATACAGATGTGGGGCTCTGGGGTGCACCGGGGTCCCTGATGCCGCCACACCCATCCCCTCCATGGGGTGCTGGCATTCGGTGCCTCCGGCCTCGGTGCCTCCGGCCTCGGTGCTGGGGGCCGTGAGTTTGGTGGGAACCCGGGAGGGTCCCCGGGGACGCCGAGAGGCGGCGATGCCGCGGTGAACCCCGTTACCTGCCCTGCAGTGCGCCCCGGGCAGGAGGGCAGCTTCGGCAGGCAACAGCAGGCAGCAGCCCCCCGCTGCCAGGCTGGAGGTCGGGGCGCCCATCTCTCAGCCCCCCGCACCCCATCAACCGCGCGACCGCAAGCCAAGGCTTGTGCGGGGCCAGGGTGAACCCCCGAAGCCGCGACGTGCTCCTGACACTTAATTTTATGCCTCTGGCCCCGGAGATAACTTCACCCGTTCGGGCAGCCCCGGTGAGACGCGCGTAAGCCGGCAGCACCGCCGGGCCCCTGCCCCAGCCCCGCAGCCCAGCACCGCGGGCACGAGCGTCTTGCTCCTGCCGTGGCAAAGGGGCTCTCGGGTCCAGGCCGGCACGGCGAGCCCCGGCGCTCCCATGGCACGAGGACCGGCGGCACGCGGCTTCTCCGGCGCGTGCCGTAGCCGGTCCCCGGGTTGGCGGGGGGTGCCATCGTGCCGTGCGCGGTCGTCCCCGGGTCGACGGGGAGGTCGGTAATTGGAGGCTGGCGGGCCGCTCGCGGCTGATGCCGAGGGACGAGAGGAGGAGCGTGTCCGAGCTGCGGCCGCGCCTCGTTTTCCCCGCTCCCGGGCAGAGGGGTGCGCGGGTGGCCTGCCCTCACCCCCATCCCGATGCCTGCGCCCGTTTAGCCGCAAAGCTTCGGCTTGTTTTTGATCCCCGGGGATTTGTTCGCGGCGCAGCTCATCAGAGGGGGGGCTGGCAGCGAGCTGATAAACCCCGTCCTCTGCGAGAGCCTGCGAGGGCGACCCCGAGCCCCCAGCGCGGCTGGGGGGCAGCGGCTGGGGGTTTCCCTGCGGCTTCCCAGGGCGTCCGCCTGCGTCTGGTCAGCTAGCATGGCTCAGAGGCACTGGCACGCTTCCCGGCATGCTCCTTTTGGGGTTACCGAAAGCAGCGGTCCCGGTGCCGGCACCGCCGGCGGACCGGAGATCAGACCTGGGAAAAACAGGGGACGGGGTTTGACTGGGGAAAACGTTCCCCCCCCGAACATCATCCGTCTCCCCGGAGGAGGGAAGGCTTTTGCAGACTTCTGCAGGTTTTTGCACTGATGGGCAGTTTTTGCCGTGCGTTACCGGCAGCTCGCAAACCCGGGGAGCGCTGGCGACACGGCACCGCACGGCGTGGTGGCCGCCGCTCGCCGAACGTGGCGGCGGTCGGGCCGCAGCCACGGGTTTTTTGGAAGGTCCCGCTTTCTGCGGAGCGGCGCAGCCGGGAGGGATGGGGACGGTGCACGGCAAGGGGTGGCCGCTGCTCCCCAACCGCCGCCAGCGCCAGGACGGGGGGGACGCAAACAACCGCACCCGGCCCTCGGTAATCTGCCACCGCGCGCAGCCGGTCTTGCCGTGCCAGAGCTGGGACCCTGCGCCGAGCAGCGCGCCGGTGCCGGCGAGGCTTCGCAGGGCTCCTGAGTTTCATGGGGACGCAGTGCGCCATCGCCGCTGCGTTCCGGCGTGTGAAGCTGGGGAGGGTTTCGCTGTTCGGAGCCTTCTGCAGAGCTGGCTGCTCCCCCGTGCCGAACCCGGGAAGGATCTTCTCCCGCCTGCGTTCTGCTTGGAACAAACGGCGCACGCGGATGCAAACGGGCCGCGGGGAGAAGTCTGCCGGCGCGCGCAGCTCCGGGCGCCGCAGCGGGCTGAAACGGCTCCCTGACAGCAGGGGAGGGCAAGGAGAGCGAATGTGGTTGCTCCTGGTCTAATGACCAGAAATTTGGGACCGTTTCCTCTCTGTGCATCTATTTTCCTCCTCCCGACGCCGCCTCACACGGCTCTGCCGGGCACTTCCATTGCCAGGCTGCAGCCCTGAGTTTTTCGTGGCTCCGGCAAAGCCTGCCCCGGCAAGGTCAGTCCTACCCCGGGGCTGCTCGGCTGGGCTCAGCTCGGCTAGGCTCAGCTCAGCCGCTCGGGGCTGCGACCCAGCGGGGGCTCGGTAGCCCCGCCGCTGCCGGAGCCGGCGGGGAGGAGGGAGCGCAGAGCCCCGTGGCTGCTGCAGGCTCCGCTTTCGGCAACAGTCGGGGCTCTGCAGGCTCCGCCGGGGCTGCCTGGGAGTGTGGTGGCTTGGAGCGTCCCCCGCACTGCATCCCGGGCTCTTTACACGCCTTCTAGGAGGGACCGCGGTGGCACGGTCTGGTGAGGAGAGGTGGAGGGGGCTAACGAAGAGCTTGGTGAAGCCGAAGGCAAGCGGAGCTTGGCTCCTGCGTGCCGTCCCCAGCAAAGCACCCTTCCTGCAGCGGGACGGGCGGTGAGGCTGGGCTGAGCCGGCTCACGCGGTCCTCGGGAAGGAAGCTGCCTGTCCGGAGGGAAAACGTGACGCTGGAGCTTTCCCCCGGGTGTCCTGTTGCCCCCGCTGTGCCTCCTGCACCCCCTCGCCCTCCCGGCGTTCGCGGCTCCGCCGGGCACGGCGGCAGCGCCGAGGGCCGCGGCACGGTGTCTGTTTAGAGTCCCGCCAAGTCACGGAGGAAGCGCCGGTCCCGCTGGGCTCCGTGAGGGCTGGGCGAGCCGTGGGCCGGCCGCCTGCTCCGCTGTGGTTCGGCCCCGGCTGAGCAGTGCCAGCGAGGAGCGGTGGGGCTGTGGGTGACGGGCTCGTGCTCGCCGGGGCGGGCGAGCTGGAGGAGGGTTGCAGGGCATCCAGGCACGCAGGACCAGCCCCGTCCTCGCCCGCTGCTTCCTTCTCTCTCTGGCTTCGCTTGCAGCAGATGCTGTCACCGCGCTGCTCCGGGACCCTGCGTGCCGCAGCGCGGCACACCCAGAGACCACCGGTGCCTCGCCGCGGCGTCCTGCACCGCGGCGCAGAGCTTTCCCCGAACGGCATCTTCCCACTGGCAGCACCCCGCGGTCGGTGCCGGTGCCAGGCTGGGGTGAGCGGGACACGGGTGTCGCGGGCGCATCCCCTCCCGTGGAGGTGGGGGGCTGCAGCCTTGCTCGAGCCTCGGGACCCCGTGTCAGCACCCGCCGGGCGGGGCAGAGCGAGCCGTGGGACCAGCCGGGGGGCAGCGCCGGGGATGCCCTCCCAGCCCGCAGGCGGGGAGCAGCCGGCTCTGGGCTGCCCGAGGCGCAAGTGGAGCGCCTGGGTGTAGTTCGTGGGTGGCACCAGCCACGTCCCGGCTGTCCCCAGTCTTCTCCCCTGGGAGGGGGGACATAGAACAGGCAAAAATGGGGGCTGTGGGACTGCTGGGGGCAGCACCCGCGTTTCGGTGCCTGCAGGTGGGAGGGGGGCAGGGGTGGGCTCCGTGCCGTGCCGGTGACGTCCCTCCCCGCTCCCCTCGCTGCAGCCTGGCCCGGGGGGCTCAGAGGGGACCGTCCCCCGCCACGGGGACACGGGGCGCAGCAGGGAGGAGGGGGCCGGGCGGTGCCGGGTGGGCGCAGGGTGGGTGCATATGGCAGGGGTGGGTGGCAGACCAGCCTCGCTCTGCTATAATTACTGTCGGAAACGCCTGCAGAGCTCCCAGCCCTCCTTCGTCACAAACTCGCAGGGACTATTTTTGCCTCCCCTGCGAGCTCGTGCCGCGTGTCAGCGCCCCGAAGGGGGGCTGGCCGCCCCCTCCTGCCTCTGAGGCCGGGGGACGCTGCCAGTGACCTGCCTGCGAGCGCCCGCCCGGCCGGCGAGCCGGGGGCCGCGCGCCGGCGACCGCCGCATCGCTGGGACCGTGACGCCGGGACGGCGTGCCAGGGGCCCCGTCCTGGGGACGGCGTGCCGGGGGCCGCGCGCCCAGGGCCCCATCACAGGGACCACATGCCGGTGACCGCGCGCTGGGGACCATGTACCTGTCGCCACGTGCCGGGGACACGGTGCTCGGCGCCCCGGGCACCCTTCCTCCTCCTCGTGCCACGGGCGTGAGCGCGGGTGTTTGGCGCCGACGGCCCCGTGTTTCCCAGGGGCCGCGTCCTCCCTGCGCGCCCTCGCGCCAGAGCCGGTGGCGAGGCGTAGGGCAGGCGGGGACGGGACACGGCTCGCCAGCCCTGGCGTGGCCACCCTTTCCCCTCGCCCCGTGCCGGGGTGCCGGGCGCCTCGGCGATGGGCGAGCGCGGGCAGGGGCTGGCAGGTCCGGCGCAGCCCCGGCTGGTGGCAGGGGAGCCGGGGCGGGTGACATTGAACGCGTCGGCCGCACAAAGGCACGCGCGTCTCTGTAGCGCCGTTCTTCTCGGGGCTGGATCTCCTCCAGGGAGGAGAGCCGGCGCAGTGATTTAATTCGCACTGACTGCAGCTGACCTTGGAACCCGCCGATAGACGGCCGCCATCGACGCTGGCCGGCATTGGCGGGGAGCGAGAGCCCGCTGCGGGTCCCGTGGCTGCAGGAGGGGTGGGGGGAGCCGGGCGGGGACCCTGCACCGTCGGCCGGCCGCCCCGCGTCCCACCCCGGCCACCCCCGCCCTCCCGGCCCTTCAGCGGCGCTGGCGGCCGCGGGGAGCCCGGCGCGTCGCGCTCTGCGCCGGGGAGCTTTTCGCTTTATATACCCCTGCGAAACGCCGCCCGAGCGTGCGCTTTCCTGCCCGCTTGCTGCCTTCGCTTGCCCCGGGCCCGCCGCCGCGGCGGGGACGCGCGGGGGGCAGCTCCACGCTGCAGGGGCTGCGGCGCATTAGCAGGAGAGGGACCGAGGCGCTGCCGACGGGAAGGTTTGAATTCCCGGTTTGCAGCCGGCTCCCGCTGCTGCCGGCGGCTCCCGGAGCCCCACGCGGGTCCTTCGACGCCCAGGGGCTCGGTGGTGTGCCACGGGTGCCTTCACGGCACCTTTCGCCTTCACGGCACCCGGGCAGGTGGGTGAAGGCTGCGGCCGGCGCTCAGCACCCCACGGAGGGGGGAGCGTGGGGGGCTGAGCCCAAGCCTTGGCACCAGCGGGTGCCCGCGTCTCCGCCGGCGGCTCCTCGAACGAGGCGCCAGCTCGGCAAGAGCCCGCTCCGCCCTGCAGCCCCTGCGCGCCGTGCCGCGCCGCGCCGCGGGGCTCCGTGGGGTGGCTCCGTGCTCCTGCCAGCCCTCCCCGGGGGGCAGCTGCCCTGCGGGGCGCCTCGCCTTTGCTGTCACTGCTGGGGAAGGCGGGGACGGGGCTGTCACGTCCCGGCCTCCCACGGTCCCGCGCGGCCCGCGCTGGCGGCCACGGGGACGCGGCAGTTGGGAGTCCTTTCACGCCGGATCCGTAGGGCGCTCCGGGGCCGCTCGCTCCTGCCCCGCGGGAGGGAGGTTTGCGTTTGCGACTTGTCAGATGCAGCAGTGCTGGCATCGCGCCGGGGGGGGACGTGCCAGCCGTGTCACCGCAGCGAGCCTCAGCGGCATCGGCCCAGGGGATGCCGCGCTTTGCGACGCGGCGCGACGCAAGGCTTTGCAGCGCGGCGCGACGCAGGGCAACGCTTTGCCACGCGGCGCAGCGCAACGTGTTGCGACGCGGCGCAGCACAACGCTTTGCAGCGCGACGCAACCCTTTGCAGCGCCGTGCAATGCGACGCGATGCGCCACAACGCTTTGCCGCGCAACGCAACACGGCGCATCGCTTTCCCGGTGCGGGCTGAGGTGTGACACCCAGCCCCGTCCCTCCTCGCTCTTCCCCCACCCGTGACCACGCAGGATCCCAGCCCGAGCTGTGGGGCACGCGTGCCTCGTCCCCCCGGCTGCGTGGGAGCCTTTGGCCGGACGCTGTCCGTTGATTCCAGGCCGGGTGTTTCCCAGCCGGAGCCCTTGAGCTCGGTGACATTTAAAAAGCCCTGAGGTAGCTTGAATTTCCTAACCTTGCCGTCTCTTTTTCCCCTGCAGTTGTTACGACAATAGTTTTTCTGGGAGGAATTGCTTTTCCCTCTCCCTTTAATTGGCTTTTCCCTGCCAGGGCCCCTCTCTGCTGCTGCTGCAAACCTCGGTTAGCTCGGCCGCGCCAGGCAGCGGGCGGCCGGCGCGGCGACGGCCGGCAATCCCGCCTCTTTGTGCGCTTTTAGGCTCGTTTTAAAAAGGGAGGCTTGGGAAGGGCCGACGGCTCGGCGGGGTTTACGGCTGCTCCCCCGCGCCGCCGAGCTGCGAGCCTGCCCGTCTCCCTTTGAGTCAAGCTGCCGGCGCCGAGAGCCGGCGGCGCGGGGCGGGCACGGTGCCGTGCGGCGGCACGCCTGGAAGAAGGCCGTAGTGCCTAAATGCAGCGCCGCGGCTGGGCCGGGGCAACGGGAGGCAGCACCCCGACTTCCCTGTGTCCCCCCGTGTCCCCCAGCCCAGGGCAGCCTCAGCCTCCTCCGGCTGGCGTGCCGGTGAAGCGGTGAGGAAGCGGGGAAGCAAGGCGGCGGGATGGGGCTGGCTGTGCGCAGGAATGGCGCGTGCGGCCGTGGGATGGCGTCAAGTGTTTGAGCTCTCGAGCTTGAACTCCGGTTTCTTTTTCCCCCGCTGTCTATCGCATGGCCGTGGCCGGGAGTCGCGGCTCCTCGTTGCTGTGCCGGCGAGTGCCGGTGCTGCCGGTGCTGCCGACGCTTCCAGCCCCGGTGCTGCGGGCCCCGCAGCCGCGCCTATCCCGACCCAGGGGTGAAGCCACAGGAGCGTTGCAGGACGTGCACCGGGGCCGGGTCCCCGAATCCCGGGAGCAGGGAGGGGGCCGGGCAGTGCCGGGGGCCGGGATGGGGCAGCACGGCCTTTCCAGCCCTGCCGGGGACCCGCTGCTCTCCGGGAGCCTGAGCCAGCACCGCACCCGCGAGCACGCCTGCGCCCGCCAGCCTGTCCCCAGCCCGGGTGCGGCCGGGGGCGCAGTTACCGGCAGCGGTCGCCCCCCGAGGCGGACCCCCCACCAGCTGATGTGCGCGAATGCCGCGGCTGCCCCGCCTGCGGGAGGACGGGACCGGCGGCGGTGCTTGTCCCTGGCACGGCCGAGTGCCAGCCGGGCGACGCGGGGCGAGCGGCGGCCGTGGCGCGGGCACGGCGCAGCCGGGGACAGCGCAGCCCCGCGCTGGGTGCACGGCCGGGTTTCCGGAGCGCCTGGGGCTGCTCCCTTGCCTCACCAAAGCGTTTTGCGAACCGGCCTCCGTGTCCCGCTCGGCGCGGTGCCGGTGACACTGATGCCAGCTGACAGCTCCGGCTTAGCAGGGATCTGTGCTTTCATCTACCGGCAGGTAGAGCCGAGCTCTCCCACCGGAGGCCAAACCGCGGTTACCCATAAACCAGGAGGCATCGGGGCTGGCTGCACGCTCGGGGCCCTGCCGGGGCTCTCCGGCACGCGGGGAGCTTGCCGGTGCGCAGTGAGCTCACAGGCATGGCCGGCAGGAGCCGGCGTAGCCCCGGCAGCGCGAGTGCCCGTACCGGGAGCCCGGGGCGGCGGCTCGTCTGCCACGGGAGGCTCCTGGTTCGGCGTGCCCAGCCCTGGCTCGCGCGCCGCTCTGTCAGGTGCTGGCGATGCCATCGGTGCCAGCAGCCGGCTGGCGGACGGCTCCTTCACCTGGGCAGGGGGAGGTGTGGGGCCTGGCCGGCCGGCAGCGGGGTTTTTGGGCAGGGGGAGGATGGGGGTGTGCCGGGAGCCCCCCGGCGGGGCTGACCCCCTGCCTGTCTCTCTCGCCTAGGTGAACGTGACGGTGGATTACATCCGACCGGCCAGCAGTGCCACCGAGACCGTGCCCGCCTTCTCCGAGCGCACGTGTGCCACCGTCTCCATCGGAGGAATGTAAGTGCGGCCCTGGGGAACCGGGCACGGCGCTCCAGCCTGGCGCTTGCCAGGCCTTCGCGGGGCTCTGCCGCGCGCCGCGGGGCACCGGGGACGGAGGGTGCCTCGTCCTCGCCGTGGGGCCGCGTGGTGATGGCGGCTGGACGGCAGGAGCCTGCTGTCCCGCTCTGCCCGGGGCGCTGCCGCCCTGCACCCCCTGCGCTCGCCGCCCCCAGCGCCGGCAGTTTGGGGGTGCCGGGCCGGAGGCCACCGCCGCGAGCCGGCCGCCTCGGGGAGCGGCGCGGCCGGTGCGTCGCCGTGGAGGAACCATCTCCCTCGGCTGTACGTCCCCGGGATGTCTGTCCTTTCCCGAGGAACGTCGCCTTCCCCGTGCCGTGGAGCAGCGGCGCGGGCTCTGCCGGAGCAGCCCCCCCCCTCACCAGCCCTGCCCACAGTTTCCGTGCGGGGGCAGGTTCGGTGGCTTTGCTCCCCCAGGACACAGGCGTGCCGGGCTGCTCCGGTGCGTCCGGACGGCAGCGGCCCTGGCCGCGGCGCGGGGATGATTTGTCGTAGGCCGTTTGCTCGCTTTGATTTTTCCCCGCCCCCGCCGGTAGCAGCTATTTTGGAAAGCAGCCGAAGTGCTGCAGCGCGGCGCTTTCCTCCCCCTTAATCCCAGGGCTGGGAGAGCCGCGGAGCGTCGCGCTGCACGGGGGGACACGGCCCCGTGCCACCAGAGAGCTCCCTGTCACCCCGCGCCCGCCTAGCTGAGGCGCTCCTGCAGTGACCTTCGGCGACGCTTCTGGGTTTAATTTCCATGGGGAGATCCAGCCCTGCCCGGGCCGGGGCCGGGGCTGCTCCGCGCTCGCTGCCGGGCCTCGCCGCGATGCCGCTCCCGCGACGAAGCCGCAGCCGCAGGAGCCTAAAGGGCTTTTCCGGATGGAGATGCCGGGTGCAGGAGAGCCCAGCGGAGCAGCCCCGCTCTCCTGTGCTGCTTGCTTTAAATCCACCCAGTTTATTCAGCGGTGCTTGAACCACGTCCCTGGGGAGCCAGTTCTCCAGCCAAGTGTGTCTTGCCGGGTTTTCGGGAGGGACAGCCCAGCCGCTGCGTTTTTGGGGCTGTTTGTAGGCAGATGAAGCACGGCTGCACAAGGAGGGGAGCGTGCGGCGCGAAACCCACCGGCCCCTCCCTGTGCCCGGCGGCTGCGGTGCTGCCGGCCCCGGGAGGCTCCCAGCAGCTCTTCTGCCGTCCCCAGCGCGGTGCAGGGGCAGGATTTCCCATCTCGGGAGCATCTTGCCGAGCGCTGCCGCCCTCTCTTAGCATCTCCGGCTGCAAATTGCTTTGAAATAGCTCCCGAGTCGCATCCCTGTTTCGGGAGGAAACCTGATGTGAATTTGCAGGGCCGCTGCTCACGTTGACTTCATTGCCGTAATCAGGCGTCAGCGGAGCGAGCCGAGCGAGCGCCGGGAGCTTGCGCCGGAGCGTCTCCGCGGCGTGCAAGCCTCCGGGGCACGGTGTGGGGCAGCCCCCTTGCTCCCGGCTGCCTACAGCCGCGGCGAAGGCTTGGGCGTAACAGAGCAGGGTCTGTGCCGTCTGGCCTGCGCCGCGCTGGGGACGGCGCGGGGAAGAAAGCCCGGCTTGTCCGCCCGGCATCCGGGCCGGGCTGAGCCTGCTTGGCAGGCTGCGCACGCCGGCAGCTCGCTGGGGCGGGCAGCCCGGGCGGGGGGCTAGCTCCTGCCCGCCTCCTTCGCGTCCCCGGTTCCTGCCTGGCTGTCGTCGCTCTTGGCGCAGGCAGCCGGTGGTCCTGCAGCCCCCTGCCCGCCCCGGCTGCACGGGGGGAAGCCGGGCCAGCTGTCAGCTGCACCCCCGGGGTGGCACCTCTCCCTCCCCGAGCGTGGCAGGAGGATAACCACCACGCTGCGGTGGGCAGAGGGGGACGGAGACCCGTCCCCCAGCAGCTGCTCCCCTCGGGGCGCGGGGTGGCTTTGGGGAGGGCAGCAGCTTCTCCTGCCCGGTGTGCCGGCAGCCCCCGCTCCCAGCGCAGCGCAAACCCCGCGCCACGCGTCCCGCTGCGCTGCAAACGTGAGAAGCTGGAGCACAAACCCAGCTTCACCTGCCCGTACCCCTGCCCGTATCCCTGCCTGACCCCCGGCCGCGGCGCCTGACTCGATGTCTCCCGCAGACGGGCTCCGAGCTGGCAGCGCCGGCCGCCCTCACTGGGTCCGTCATGCTGCTCCCTTCCAGCTTTTCAGCGTTTTCGGCTTGATCCCCGGCTGGGGAATGCCGGTGCCGCTGCCGGGCAAGGCTCTGCCCAACGCCCGCGTGCCGCAGCCCTCCCCATCCCTCTCTGCCGGCGCCTGGCGCGCCGCGTGCCTTGTCAGCTGCCGGCACCGCTGCTCCCGGCTCGTGTTTTCCTGCTGAGCACAGGTAGGGTCGGAGGTTTGTGCTCGGCTGTCACAACAAAGCCGTGCTGACATGGAAAACGGGACGAAGGGGCCGCGGCTGGCGGAGAAAGCAGCTACCGGGACATGGGCAGCCCCGCGGGTGCCTCCTGTGCCGGTCTGGGCTCACGGGGATGGCTCGTCCTGCCACGGGTGCTGCTGGGAGGGTGCCCATGTGCCGCAGGCACGGTTAATGTGGAGGCACCCGCAAAGTGGTGGCAGAGGGACCCAGGGACAATGGGGCAGGTCTGCTGTGACCAGCGGGAGCGGGTGCACGTGGGGGCTCTGGGTTCACACCAGCCTTTGCTCTGTGAGTAGCCTGTGGCTCCCACCGCATCCCATAGCATCCCGCAGCATCCCGCAGCATCCCGCACTATCCCACAGCCTCCCATGACATCCCACAGCATCCCATAGCATCCCGCAGCACCTCACAGTATCCCACAGCCTCCCACAGCCTCCCGTGACATCCCACAGCATCCCATAGCATCCCGCAGCATCCCGCCGTATCCCGCAGCATCCTGCAGTATCCCACAGCCTCCCATGACATCCCACAGCATCCCACAGAACCCTACAGCATCCCATGGCATCCTGCAGCATCCCACAATATCCTGTGGCATCCCACAGCATCCCGCATTATCCCGTGGCATCCAGCAGCATCCCACGGTACCCTGTGGCATCCCGTAACATTCCGCAGCATCCCATGGCATCTTAGCACCATCCCCCAGCATCTAGCAGCATCCCGTGACATCCAGCAGCACCCCACAGTATCCCACAGCATCCCATCACATCCAACAGCATCCCCGGGCACCCAGCAGCACCCGTCGGCTCGTGGGCAGCGGGCACGGTGGGTGCTGGCTGTGGGGTGGGAGCCCCAGGGTGCCCGGCTGCAGGGCCCGGTGCCCCCCGGGAGGCTGCCGAGACCCCGGCTCCCTCCCGGGGGACACGGTGGGATGCAGGAGGGGGAGCCGGGGGGCCCGTCTTCGAGTCGGGCTGCGGGCGCGGAGGCGCGGGCCGGCGCGGCGGGGCCGGCAGCGCCGGGGCACGCTGCCGTGACCGGCGCGTCCGGCTCCCTCCGCTCCCCTCGCCTGACGGGCGGCTGCGAAATCAGATCGTGGGGAAGCGGCGGCTCTCCTCCGGCTGCCGGGAGCCCGTGCGGCGGCGCGGCAGGAGCCGGCCGCTGCTGCGGGGACGTCCCTCGGGGCGGCCCCGGACCCCCTTGGCCGAGCAGCAAGGGGTCCCTTACCGACAGCCCTCCTGTTTAGGGGGCCTGGGGGGGGCTGGATCCGTCCGGTGCCCCGGGGATGGGGCTTGGTCGGGGGGGCTCGTCCCCGCAGCCCTTCCCCGGGGGGTTGCGGAGGCTGCCGCGATGCAAACACGCGACTGCACATGTTTTGGCAGAAAAGGCGGCTAAAAGTCGCTCACAACAAATTCAAGGCAAGCCTTGGGCTGTAAATCCACGCCGGGGGGTGGGGGTACCGGGGTGCTGCATTTTGGGGCTAATTGGGCACAAACGGCGAGTTTTGGTGGTGCCAGCTCCGGGCGCGGGGCGGGGGCCTTGCGCGGGGCTGGCTTTGGCAGCGCCAGGCAGCGAGAGCCAGAGAGGTTTCGGTGGTGAAAAACTTCCTTTTTGGATTTTTGGGGGCCAAAACTGTGAAATGCGTTTCGGGGTCGCCGGGGAAGGGGGGGGAAGGGGGGCAGCTTGCAAATAGCCGTTTTTCACTCCGCCGTCCTTTAAGTGGCAAAAACTGTATTTCACGGCCTAATAAGATTTTTTCCACAGCAAAGAGCTTTTCATCTGCGTTTTCATATTCCCATTCTTTAATCTGGGCTTAACTGGGGGATGCATCTTCCCTGCGCGCAGCAGCTCCAGCTCCTCGCCCCAGATGCTTGTATTTGAGGCGGGGGGGGGGCGGGTGCCCCCCGGGCAGGGGCCGTGGGGAGAGGAGCGGGGCGCGGGGCTGGAGCGTGGCGTGCGGTTCCCGGTCAGGAAATTCCTTCTTGAAGCCGTCACCCCCGCGCCCCGCTCCCTCGTCCTCTTGCTGGAAGCGGGGGGGGATCGCTGCGGGTGCAGCGGGCGCGCTGCAGCCGAACCGGTCACCCCGGACCCTCCTCAGTGCACCCGCTGTGCTCCCCTGGGTGCCCAGCACCCAGCTGAGTGCCCAGGATCAGCCCCTCCCCAGGCAGTGCTGGATTTCTCAGCTTGAAAAGCTCAACTGGAAACAATTCGGGGTTCTCCCGGGATTTGCAGCCCTGGGGTTTTTCTTTGCACTTGGGAGAAGCAGGATTTCGTGGCTGGGGTCGCTGGTGGTGCCGGGGTGCCGGCACGGCACAGGATTTCGTGGCTGGGGTCGCTGGTGGTGCCAGGGTGCCGGCACGGCGCAGGATTTCGTGGCTGGGGTCGCTGGTGGTGCCAGGGTGCCGGCACGGCGCAGGATTTCGTGGCTGGGGTTGCTGGTGGTGCCGGCGTGCCGGCACAGCGCAGGATTTCGTGGCTGGGGTCGCTGGTGGTGCCAGGGTGCTGGCACGGCACGGCACAGGATTTTGTGGCTGGGGTCGCTGGTGGTGCCGGGGTGCCGGCACGGCGCAGGATTTCGTGGCTGGGGTCGCTGGTGGTGCCGGCGTGCCGGCACGGCGCAGGATTTCGTGGCTGGGGTCACTGGTGGTGCCGGGGTGCTGGCACGGCTCTGCAAGCTCCAGCAGCTGCTCTCAGAGCATCCAGCCTCCCCAGTGGCCCCGGGAGGGTGACAAGGGGACACTTTTTCACTCCCCTTTCCAGGAATGAAGTAGCAGCATCCGAGGAAGCTGCTCAGAGCCGGGATCAAAGCTGGGCGAGGCGCTCCGACCCGCTCCGGCGGCTCCGCCATCCCGGTGCTTGGAGGCTTTGCAGCACCGTGGCCACACAGGTCCCCAGCCACGGGTGGGAGGTCTCGGTGCTGGCAGGGGTGGGCAGGGAGCTGCTGGCATCAGGGTGCCGGGGGACAGCCGCCCGCCGCGGGGTGCAGCACGGGCTCTCGCTGCAGCCCTGTGAGGACGACCTGAGCCCCTGGGGGCGTTTGGCGCCGGAGCCGTGCCCGGAGGCGATGCTCCGAGCGGGGGGAGCTCTGGGGGCTGTAGGGCTTTCGCTGCCTGATGCAGTCCCGGGGCTGTTCGCTGTGCTCGGCTCACCGAAGCACCGGGACGGCGGGGCAGGGTGGAGGGATGGTTGCAGCTGGCGGGTGGGCACGGGGCTGCAGTCCCTCCCCACGTCCCTCTCCTGACCCAAAAAGCCGGGTGATGATCCCGACCTTTGCGAAGTGCTCCCGTGCGCCGGCGCAGACGTCGGGAAAGGACCCGGTGAGCGATGGGGAGAGGGCCCGGCGGGGGCCGGGGGGGTAAATGCCGTTGCAAAGCAGAGGGGTGGGCGGGAGGCTGATGCCAGGTGATGCCGGTGCTCCACGCCGTCCCCGGGGTGGGTGGCAGCCACAAGGCACGGGATGCCTGCGCCCCCCTCCACCAGGAAAGCCAGCCTGGCTTTTCGGGGCGAGGGGCGGCCGCAAGCCCAGGCTGGCTTCATCGCCAGGCGTGCCGGCGGCACGGCACGGGGCACGTACCTCGCCGGCGTCCCGCGGGGCTGGAGCGGGGACCGGCTGCCAGCGCTTCGCTGTTCGCAGCGGAGCCACGTGCGCGGCGAGCTACCCGCGTGGGCCGCGGCGCCAGGGTAAAGCTGGGCTCGCGCCCAGGAGCTGTGTAGGTTTGTGCCGCCCGAGCCGCTGGAAAGGGACCAGATTGCGCTGCTGCTGTGCGAGCTGCTCCCTCCTACGGGGAGGAGGCGTCCGCCGCCAGCCGTGGCCCGGGGATGAGCTTTGCGAGGCTGCCGGTGGCTGGCTGAGGGCTGGCAGAGCTCGGCGCCTGCCCTGGCGCTGGCTGGGTGCCGGCAGGGTGCCGGCAGGGACCCGGCTGGGCGGGGAGCGGGGTGGCGGCAAGCTCGGGAACTTGGAGTTAAGCCGCTCGTGGCCTTACGCGGTGCAGCCGTGCGCCGCTGTGCCCCAGCCCCCCGACTTGGGTGCGATGCCGTCGGTCCTGGGGAGGAGATTTCTCCCCGGTACTGTCGCTCCTGCGGGCAGCGCGGTGCAGGAGGCGGCCGGACGCTGCGGTCAGGGGTTTGCTCCCGGACACGCCGGGGGTCCCTCGGGACTGAAGTGCCTTCTGCGGGCGCCGGTGCTGAGACGGAGTGAGGCAGTACCGGGGCTGGGTCTGGCTGCGCCGAGGGGCTGAAGGACGTTGTGCTCAGCACCGGCGAAGCACCGTCCTGTGGTTCTCTGGCTGCAGCTGCTGAGAGCGGCACAGCCTGGGTGGACGGGGCTGGAGCGCTGCCGGGTGGGAAGGGCCGTGGGGAGCTCCCCGTCCTCCTCGGGGCTCTCCCCAAAGCACCGCCAGCTCTTGCAGGCAGCCGCCGCGTCCAGGCTGAGCCGTTCCCGCTTCCGAGACCGGCCCCATTCCCTGCCCGCAGCGGCCGAGCAGACCTAGCACCGTTTCCAGCCTCCGCCGCGGCTGCCTCCAGCCCGGGCGCTGTGCGTGCGCTCGGCGCGAGCTCCTTGGCCAGATCAGAGCAAGCCACTGCGCCGCTCCGCCGCCGCCGGGCGCAGACCGGGGCGGCGAGGGGGTCTCCTGGCCCCTGCTGTGCGGCCGCCGGCAGGCACCGATCGCGTGTGGAACCCAGGGAGGAGGAGAAGCTCCCGCTCTTACCTCGCCGGCGCCTGCTCCCGTGCCAGGAGAGGCTCGTGGAGCACCCCACGAGGGTTCAGAGAGGCGCAGGGCCGCCGCTTCCGCTCGCCTCCGCTCCCTCGCGACGGCTGGCCGCGCTGCCGGGGCGCGGACGCAGTGGAGGTGGGAAAGCTCTGCGGCGGGCGAGCCCCGGGGCGGCAGCGGCGCCGGCTGCCCTGGCCCCTTTGCTTCGGGCTGGCAGGTTTGGTTAGAAATCGCACAGGTTTACATACTGCTGCTTAAAAACCTCATCCTTGCATAATTTAGCCAAACATCCCAAATAAAGCCCCGTCGGCATCACCCCGATACGCTGCCGTCCGCCCCGGTGAGGAGGAGGAGGGGTGGCCGAAGGGGCAGAGCCCGGTGCCTCCGCCGCCCTCCCCGCGGCGTGCGCGGCTCTCCCCGTTCAGAGGCTCGGCTCTCCCGCGCCGAAATTGGGATTTGTTTCCTTCTAACCGGGCTGTGATCTATCGCAGGCTCACCCGGAGCTCTGGTTGCAGAGGTGGCTTAGCGTTAGATTTTTAATGACCCTTCCGTTAATCCCGGGATTCTGGGATTTAATACTTGCTGCCCTTTGACCGGTGGAAATGATGAAAACTGTGATTTCATGCGTATTGGATACTTCGGGAGTCTAGTGTCGGGGGTGGCTGCTTATCTGCTCTGAGCGGAGGGGATTAAAGCGCTGGGGATGGGGCAGGGGTGGGCATGGACGACTGGGATGGGGAGCGGGACGTGGCTGGGATGGGGAGCGGGATGCGGCTGGGATGGGGAGTGGGACATGGCTGGGACGGGGAGCGGGACGCGGCTGGGATGGGGAGTGGGACATGGCTGGGATGGGGAGCGGGACGTGGCTGGGATGGGGAGTGGGACATGGCTGGGATGCGGAGCGGGATGCGGCTGGGATGGGGAGTGGGACATGGCTGGGATGGGGAGTGGGACATGGCTGGGATGCGGAGCGGGATGCAGGGCTGTGGGCTGGGCGGGTGCATCGGTGGGGGGACTGATGGCCCTTTGGGGACAGGTCCCGTGGGGTCTGTCCTCCCCATCCCCACTGCACAGCACAGGAGGGTGCCCTCGCCCCACGCGTGGGGTGCAGGCGGCTTCTCTCCTCCCCGTCACCCCGCAAGGCTGGGGTGCCTCTGGCCCTGCCAGACCCGTTTGGGCGCTCGGGTTAAGGAGGAGGGGACGGGGGTCCCGCGGCATCCCCCGTGCCTGCCCAGGACCCGCTGCGGCATGGCGTTCCTGGGATGGAGGCGGCTTTTTCTTCTCCTTGGAGGAGCACGGACGCGGGGGGGAGCTGGGCGGGGGCTGCGGGACCCACTGCCCGGGGGAAGGAAGGGGCCTGGGCGCCCTGGGCAGGCGGGGGGCCCGGGGGGTTAGGTAACCCCTTGTTAGGCTGGTTCTCCTTTGCGGAGGGCGGAGGGCTCCCTGGAGGAGCAGAAGCGCTTGCTGGGGGGAATGGCTGGCGGTGCCGGTGCTGGCGCCGGGTGGGCTCCCGGCGCGGCTGCTCGGGGCCGGGAACCCGAGGCAGCCGGGCGCCGCGGCCCCCCTGCGGCCCCCGGCACCCCCCGCTTTGCTCTCGGTCCCTGCCAGCCACGGGAGCGTCGTCTCCGAAACCTTAATCGGAGACGGGCTGCGGCGGAGCGGGAGCGGAGGTTCGGTGGCCCCGCGCTGGGAGCGCAGCCCCCGGGGAGGGGGTGATGCTGGTGCCGAGGAAGGGTCCCCCCGGCCGGGCGCCTCCTGCACCCCGCCTGATCCTTGGGGGGGCGGCGGCTGGGACCGGCACCTTTGGGGTCCGAATCGGTGTTTGCGCCGGATTCCTCCGTCCCCCCTTGCAGAGCTCGCTGGGGACCGAAAAGCCGGGGGGAGCGCGGCCGCCCTCCCCGTGCGCAGCCCCAGCCCGTCGCCGCTCCTTTAGGGCCCGGCAGCGCGGCGGGAGCAAACGCCGGGACTGGGCGTCTCCTCTGCAGGCTGCAAAGCGGGGGGTTGGTGGGACCCCCAGCCCCGATCCGCCCCGGCACGAGCATGGCAACCCCCTCAGGGCCGGAGCGCGGCCGAGCTGCGGGGCGGGGGACACGAAGGGGTGTCCCAGGCTGGCCTGGGTGGGCCGTGACCGTACGGGAAGGAGCCGTCCTGCCCGGAGCCGGCGGCGGTTGCCGTTGGGGGCTTGTCCCCGTGGTGGGTTGGGCTGGGGACATGCTGCAGTTGTGCTGCTCTGGGGGTGCAGCCGCCGCTCCCCGGCACGGGCGTGGGGTGGAGGTGGCGTTTCTGGCTGCGTTCCCTGCGGCAGGGGCCGGGTGGGCGGCTCTCCCCAGCGTGCCCATCACCAGGGTCTCTGGCCTCAGGTTTGCTCAGCCGTCTGCCCCGGTGCGTGTTGGGCAAAAGTCTCCCCGCGGCGCCTTGTCCCCGCTCGTGCGCCGAGCGATGCTCGGGGCCGCGGGACGGCGCAGAGGAGCGACGGCGAGCGGGAGGCACGGTGGCATGGTGCCGCGCGCGGCTCGCCCCCCCGGTCCCCGAGCCAAAGCTCGGTCCTCTCCCGCCCGGGGGGCTCGCTCCGGCAGCGGCTTCGGCCGCTCGTCCCGGCACGGGGCAGCCGGCGCACGTCGTCCTCGCCGGCGGAGCCGGGCCGGCACCGAGCTGCTGGGGACGTCTGCCCCTGCCAGCGCCCTTGGGTGGGCGGGAGCCCACGGGCGCCTCTTGCAGATCGGTGTGTCCTCGGGGTGCTGCTGCCCCTCGCCCCCGAGCCGCCCCGCGGCTCTGCAGCGCGGCCGGGCAGGACTCGTGCGCGGGGAGCGGGGCTGGCGTCCCCGCGGCTCGTCCCTAGCGGGGTCACCGCTTGCCCGGTGCCGTCGGGCTGCGCCCCGCCGCTCCCGCGGCGCCGGGGACGCGGGGACGGAGCCTCGCGCCCGGCTCTGCCCAGCCCCGAAGCGCGACGTCCCCCGGCGGGCAGACCGCGGCGGCGGGGGGCTGGGACGCCGCGGGTGCCACCAGCCCTGCGCTCGCCCCCCCCGGCACAGCCTCCTCTTCCTGCCCAAAATAGCGGAAGGTGCTTATTCCTGGCGGCTTGGCATTTGGAGCGCTGCCTCTGCAGCTGCCTCCTGCTGCAGCTTATTTCCTCGTTTATGAATCCTTTTTTTTTTTTATCCCTTGCTCCCAGGCTATTTTCGGCTCCCGGTGATGGCTCTGCCCTGCCCCCCGTCCAGGGCAGGGGTGCTCCCGGGGCTTGCCAACGGATCAGGCCCCCCGATACGTAGATATATATATAAAAAACGACGTCGTCGTTTTTTCGGTAGTGCGTTAGCGGCCCGTGCCCTGCCTGTGTAATTGGAGGAGAATTACAGATGCGCTCAGCGAAGTAGAATTTATGAATTTGTTTAAAGCAGCGGAGTGTAATGGCAGCCAATTTACCGCGCCGCCTCGGCACGCGGCGCCCGTTGGCAGCCGGCCCCCGAGCCCGGCCGGCACCGACCTCCCCGCGCTGATGAGGGGGTGGCGGGGACAAAAAAGCAATAGGAAAGTAAAACCAAGGAGGAGGTTCCCGTGGACCGAGGGCGCCGGCCCCTCCGGTTTTGGGGGTGGTATGGGGGTCTCGGGGTGCTGCCGGGGCACCCCGCCGCGGCTGTCCTGCGCGCTGATGCGTGGCTGTGCCCTGGGGTCCCCGTTAGCGGCGAGACGCCGCTCCGAGCGCCTTCCCGCGGCCAGCGGCGTGGGACGGGGTGGGAGCCTCCCCTTCCCCGCCGCGGCGGGTCTGATCCCCTCCGCAGCCGGAGTCCGGCACGACGCGCGGGGTCCGGCTACGGTGGGTGGCGGGCGGGACGGGCCCCTTCGCCCTCCCACCGGTGCTGAGCCCCCGCTCTTCCCTCTTGCAGCAACATCGCCGAAGCGCTGGTGAGCAAGGGCCTGGCCACCGTCATCCGCTACCGGCAGGACGACGACCAGAGATCCTCGCACTACGACGAGCTCTTGGCCGCGGAGGCTCGGTGAGTGCCGCGCCGGGGGGGTGCTGCTCCCCCCGCCGTGGGGAGGCGCGGGGCTGCGCCGCGTCCCCCGCGGTGTCCCTGTCCGTCCGTCCGTCTGTCGCCGTGGCTCGGGGTGGCCTCCGGGCCCCGCATCCCTCCTGGCCGGGGTGAGCGTCCTTTCCCCTCCGCGGGCGGTCCCGGCGCTGCACGATCTCCAGCCCGCCCTGACCCCCCCCAGCAGCCAAAATCCTCCCGGAGCAGGGCCTGGCTGCGTGTGCCGCCCCTCCCCGGCCTCCCCCCCGCTGCCGGCGCGGCGCCGGTGCCGCGGACGGGCCCGGCGCTGGCGGAGGGCCAGGCGCGCCGTGAGTCGGTGGGGAACGTCGCGCTGCGCGGCGGGTTCTCCGTGTCGACGCCGGAGCTGGCGGTAAGCGGCTGAAGGCAGATGACGTTTGCGAAACGCCCGGGAGGCTGGTTGGAGTCTCAGGGCCCCTTGCGTGCATCACGTCGGGGTTCAAAGGCCCCGCTCCGCTCCTCGCGGCGGCGAGCGCGGCAGAACGCTGCCGCAGCCTTCCTGCCCCGGCCTGTCTGCCGGGGGAGTAACGGCGTGAAAACCCCGTGACGCGAGGGACTCGAGACATGTCCTGGCCTCCCGCAGTTAGGTTGGGGTTATCGCGGTGAGGAAAACGCGCGTGGATGCTTCCCCGCTCCGTGTCCTCGGCGCAGCCGGCGGAAGCGCTGATGCAGGCAGGGGCTGATGCAGGCAGGGGCTGATGCAGGCAGGGGCTGATGCAGGCAGGGGCTGACGCAGGCAGGGGCGCGCTGCCTGCCTTCTCTTCTGCCAGCTGGGAGGAAACGGGCCGCGTTATCCGCCTGACCGGGCAGCCCTGCCGGCTCCGCTGCCTGCACCTCACGGGCAGGCAGGGATGCACCTGGGCAGGTCGCGCCGGTGCCTGCAGCCGGCCGGCGCTTGCGCGTGGCTGGGGTGGGAGGGAGGCACAAAGCGTTGTCTTCCTCGGGCAGCG
The DNA here is from genome assembly GCF_964289735.1 of Phaethon aethereus. Lineage (NCBI taxonomy): Eukaryota > Metazoa > Chordata > Aves > Phaethontiformes > Phaethontidae > Phaethon > Phaethon aethereus. The sequence goes on from NC_138575.1 coordinate 1,060,352, forward strand.
CCCGCCTTCCCGCGTCGCTGTGCTGGGCTGCGTGCTCCAGCTGTGCCTGCTCCAGCTGTGCCTGCTCCAGCTGTGCCTGCTCCAGCTGTGCGTGGTCCCAGTGTGCACCGTCCGGCTGTGCGTGGTCCGGGCATGCACCATCCAGCTGTGTGTGCTCCAGCTGTGCATGGTCCGGGCATGCACCGTCCAGCTGTGCGTGGTCCCGGTGTGCACCATCCAGCTGTGTGTGGTCCGGGCATGCACCATCCAGCTGTGTGTGCTCCAGCTGTGCATGGTCCTGGTGTGCACTGTCCAGCTGTGCGTGGTCCAGGCATGCACCATCCAGCTGTGTGTGCTCCAGCTGTGCGTGGTCCTGGTGTGCACCGTCCAGCTGTGCATGGTCCGGGCATGCACCATCCAGCTGTGTGTGCTCCAGCTGTGCATGGTCCGGGCATGCACCATCCAGCTGTGTGTGCTCCAGCTGTGCATGGTCCGGGCATGCACCGTCCAGCTGTGCGTGGTCCCGGTGTGCACCGTCCAGCTGTGTGTGCTCCAGCTGTGCGTGGTCCTGGTGTGCACCGTCCAGCTGTGCATGGTCCGGGCATGCACCATCCAGCTGTGTGTGCTCCAGCTGTGCATGGTCCTGGTGTGCACCGTCCAGCTGTGCGTGGTCCAGGCATGCACCATCCAGCTGTGTGTGCTCCAGCTGTGCGTGGTCCGGGCGTGCACCGTCCAGCTGTGCGTGGTCCAGCTGTGCGTGGTCCCGGTGTGCACCGTCCAGCTGTGCGTGGTCCAGGGTGCACGGGCCAAGCACGTGCGATCCAGCTGTGCACGGTCCGGCGCGCTGCCGGAGGTGACGGCGTCCTTCAGCCCCGCTTGCAGCCCAGTGCCGCCTGGACCGGGGCCGGCTCCGCGCCCCGCGTCTGCGCACGGAGCGCTGCGCCCGCGCCCCGCGTGTCCCCGCGGCCTCGTCCCGCGGCCCGTCCCCCCGGATGGCCGCACGGGGAAAGGCAGCGGGTGCCCCTCTCCTCCCCCCGCCCCGCTCCCCTCCGGCTGGGCTGCCGCCCACCCTGCGCTGCGTCCCCCCCCCGCCGCTCCCGCGCTCCCCGGGGTGCTGGCCCGGCTCCGGCTGCGCCGCAGGCGGCGGCACGGCCGGGCACGGCCGGGCGGTGGGATTTCAGCTCCTCCTCGGCAGCAGGTTCGGCAGCAGCTGGCGGCGCGGCGCCGGCGGCAGGGGAGAGCGGCTTTGAGGGGGTTGCGGCGTGGTTTCTGCCAGCCCGCTGCGCCAGACTGCGCTCGGTTTTACCGCAAGCCTCTCGCTTTTGAGGGGGAAGGTTGATACACGGGCTCTCGCGCTCCCCTTCCCCCCCAGCCCGCACGGCGCGGGATCGGCAGCCGGCGGATGGCTTGGGGCGTCCCCGCCGGGCGATGGCGATGCGCCTTTTCGAAAGCGGGGGTGCCCGGCATCCGTCGGCGTCTCGGAGCGCTCCGGCGGGGGCGATGCTCCACCGGGCGCCGGGACGCACGGGGCCGGACGCGGTGGACGGCGCCCGCAGCCGCGCGCGGCTGGGGTTCGAGCTCGGTTGTCCCAAAAATCAGGATGCTCGGATGTCCCGAATATCGGGGTGCTCGGATGCCGCAGCCGTGGGGACGCTCGGATGTCCCCGGTGGCTCCCAGGCGCAGGGCTGCGGTTCAGCCCCGAGCTCTGCCGCCCTTGCCCGCGGCGGAGGGGGTTGTGCTGGCAGCGGAGGCGGCTCGGCCGCGCCGTGGAGCAGGAGGTTTGGGGTGGGATCGGGGCGCAGGGCCTGGAGCTGCCTGTGGAGGGGGCTTGGAGCGGTTTGGGTGATCGTTGCTTGGGCTTTGCAAAATCCCTTTAACCTTCCCGGCTCTTCGGCAAAGGGCGGATCGGATCTGCCCGGACTCGGCTGCCGGTGCCGGCTCCATGTGGGGTTTAGAAAGGAGGTGATTAGTTTTCCCACCCCACCGGCTCATGCTGGAGCGGGCGCGTGCCCTCCCTGCATCCCCCAGCCTCGCTTTCCAGCAAGGGGCTGCTCCGGGACCACGCGCCGATGCCGCGCCGCCCCGTGAGCCTGCTGCCGGCAGCGCTGCCGGCTCCGGCCCTGGGCTCTGCCAGCGCCCCTGCCTGCCCCGGCCGCGCAGGGCCGGCTGCCTCGTCCCGCTCCCCCGTGGCAAACCCTGCGGCGAGGAGGGGAAGCGCTGGAGCCGGCGGGGGCGACTGTGGGGACACGGAGCTCGTGCACGGGGTGGCTTCGTCCCGGGAGGGACCGTCGCACCGCCGGCATCCCCGCGCCAAGGACGAGCATCCCCGGCTGCCGGTGCGGTGGTTTCCAGCCTGCCGGGCGTTACGGCACTCGTTTGACTCTGTCTTTCTTCTCAACCTGGGGAAAGAGCTGTTTTCCCGGGGAAAAAAGCTCTTTCTGGCCAAGCCACTTACCCGCGGGTGCAGCGCCGAGTGGGGAGGGGCATCTCAAAGGAGGGCGAGGGAGCAAGGAGAAATCCTGTTGCTGATTTAACGGGTCGGCTTCTTCCAGACAGCCCCTTGAATGATCCAGCTCAGCAAATTTAATGCTGCACGAAGCCTTGGTAGGGGCTTTGAATTTTTCCCCGTGTATTTTTATTATCATCACGGTCCACTCGGAACAAATTTGTGCGCGGGAGCAGCTATTAGGCAGGATTGAAAAATGAGGAGCTTTCATTTCCAGTCTGCTGCAGGAGCCCGAGGACCTGTGCCCGTGGGGAAGGGGTGGATTTGGGGCACCGTGGGGCGCGGCGGCTTGTCGCTTGAATCACCGGAGCGTCGCGCAGCGTGGGGACAGAAGGTGCTGCGCGGAGGCTGCGCGCCTGCCGGCCGTGCCCTGTGGCGGGGGACGTCCTGCGGCGCTTGGGGACGGGGCCAGCGCCGAAAAAGCAGGGCTGGCTTCGCTGGGGAAGTCCCTCGCGCCGGGCACCCCGTGGGATGAGCCGACGTCCCTGCCTGCCCCGGCTGCGGGCGCGGGCGAGCCGTGGGCGCAGCACCCTCCAGGAGACGCCCGGCAGGGACCTGGTTTCCAGCCTCGCTTGAGCCGCTGGATTAGCCACCCTGCTGCTGACTGGCCGAAAAAAAACAAACCCCAAAAAACACCGGGCAGCGAGCTCGCCGCAGCCTCGGGAGCTCGCCCCGGCTCGGCACAGCACCCTCACGCCGGCACGGTGCGGGGCGGGCGGCAGCGGCTCCGCGCTCGCTTCTGCTCTGCGCCGGTAACACCTGGCAAATAAGCCCGGCCTTTGGAAGCTGGACGAGGAGAAAGCTGCCGGGGAAGGAGCTCTAGCGAACGTGTGCTGCCCTTTCACCCGCCGCTGCTTCCGCTGCCTCCCGCGCCCGGCCAGAAGCCGGCCCAGCCGTGAACCGCATGCAAACCAAATAAATCTGCTGCCGGGGCGCCGGTGCGGCCGCCCTTGCCACCCGCCCACCGAGGCGGCGAGCCCGAGGCCGGGGCAGCGTGCGCCCCGATTCTCCCCGTGCCGCTCGGCCGCGGGCGCAGCCGGGGCGCCGGGGGGTGAGGGTCGGCGGCGCCGCGGTCCCAGGGCTCTGCTTTGGGGTTGCGGCGCTCGGCCCCGAGCCGATGGCCACGGCTCCGCCGGAGAGCGGTGTCACTAATCCCCTCCGGCCGGGTCCGGAGGCTGCTCCCATGCCGGTGCTGCACCCTCCTCCCCGGGCGGAGCCGGCGCGGCAGCCGGCAGCTGAGGCGGCACCGTGCTGCAGGCCCAGGTCCGGCATCGGGTCTGGAGCACCCGCTCGTTTTTCAGCCGTGAAGCGCCTTCCCCGCGCGGTATTGCGTCACCCCGGCTCCCTATGGTCTCGATATTACTTTGACCTGGCAGGAGCTTATCTCCGTTAGGGTCGGAGCGCTTGCCGCGTATTTTGCATTTAAAATGTTTCGTGCGCTTAAGAGCTGAAAGAAACGGGTATTAATGTTGCGTCTTCCTGTTGATCCCTCCCTTTGTGTGGGCAACAAAGCCATTTAATTCGGTAACGGGGACGGGCGGTCCCTCTGATCAGGTACGTGCTGAGCTCAGGTGAGCGGCCGAAGGCCGGTAATTGGCATTAGCGGGCTAACGAGCCGGCCCGTGTCTCCCGGGGCGGGCGCGGGGGGCAATGCCCGCCCTGCCAGCCGCCGCAGCGGGCGCTGACGGCTCGTGCCACCTCTCTTTTGCAGGGCCATCAAGAACGGCAAAGGGCTGCACAGCAAGAAGGAGGTGCCGATTCACCGGGTGGCCGACATCTCCGGGGTAAGGACCTTCCGGCGCGCGGCGTGGGCAGCGGCTGCACCGGCTGTACCGAGTCCCAGGTTGTTCGCCAGGGTGGGGCGCGTGGAGCAGAGCCGGGGAGGTGCTGGGTGCCGGCGCTCCCGCGTGGCCCGTGGTCCCGCTCGTGGCACGTGGGATGTGCAGGAACTCTGCAGGCACGGCGCCCGCCCACCGCCTCTGTCGGCATCTGCCGGAGGAGCCGGGACAGCCGGCTGGGCGTAGGGCAGCCCGACCCCCTCTGCCGGGGCTGGTGGCCCCCCAGGTGCCACCGCAGAAGCTGTCTGTCACCCCCGGCGCACCCCGAAGGGGTGAAATCAGATTTCTGCCGGGGATTTCTCTTCCCTGGGGCGGTCTCACCGCGTGCCTTGCGCCGGCATCGCCCCGAGCATCAGCGACGAAGGGGACCCCGCGGTGCCGCGGGGTTTTGCCGCGCAGGGCTGCCGCGGCCGTGCCGGGCGCATTCATAAACCGGCAGGTGGGAGCTGCGTCCGTGCGTCCGTCCTCGGTTTGATGCCCCGGCTCTCGAGAAGGTCCTTCGTCTCCCGGGGGGACGGAGCTCTGTCCCGGGAACCCAAATTCCTGCCCGCACAAGCCTCCCGCCCCACTTTTCATGGCCGGGGTCCGCAGCGGTGTGCGCTGCTCTCGTGAGATGGAGACGTCTCGTCCCCCCCGGGCAAAGCCCTCGTGGGGTCCCTGCCGGGGAGGGCACCGTGAGGGGTGCTGGGGACGCCCCCGCGGCAGAGCTGCCGGCTCCCCGGGGCTCGGCTGCCTTCTCGGCTTCTGAGAGCCACGTGCTGGCGCCGGTGCCGCAGAGGCTGAGGCAAAGCGGCGGTGCCGGGATGCGGGGACGTCGCTGCTCCGAGCCCCCCGGCCCCGGTCCCGGCAGCGTCCCTGCGCCGGGGCCGTGCTGCCGCCGGGCTCGCTAGGAGCCCCCGTAACTCAATCAGAGCAGCGAGCGAAAGGGTGGCAGCCGGATGGGAGGAGGAGGGCCCCTGCAAACAAAATTAGGCTAATGCATCGCGGCTTTTATGAAGATTTGTTAATCTTTAATAGTTTTCTGTAAATTGATCCCGGCCTTAGTTAGCCGCGTGTCAGCAGTTGTGCGGCGTGATGAATGCGGGCGCGCGCCGAACTGACAGCGGGTGCTTTGCCACTGCCAAAATAATTCAATGTGAATTAGCGTCGGCGCGCTCCTCCCGCCGCCCGCGCACGCGCCGGGCTCGGCGAGGGCCCGCGCCCGGGGTCCCGCGGGGTTCGGGGTGCTGGGAGGCTGAGCATCGCGATCCCCCGCGTTCTGCTGTCCCTCCCGGTTGTCGGTCCTGGCTCGCCGGCACCAAACTGGAGCCTCTCCGGCACTGCGCCGGGATGGGAAGCGTGAGCCAGGCAGGGCTGGGGGGGAAGGTGATATATTGGGGTGCCGGTGACCCCAACGGCAGGACTTGCCAGCGATGCAGAGGCATTGCCGTGCCGCCGCCGCCGTGCCGCCGCCACCGTGCCGCTGCCAGATCCGCTTGGTGCGATGCGACCTTTCAGGACGCGGTGACAGGGCGGGCGCAGGACCCTCGGTGCCAGCCCGACCCTGACCCGTGCCGGTGCGTCCCATGGGGTGGCTTCGGCGCACCCCTCGCCCATGGATGACGACCTGTGCTGTCCGCCGCCGTGACGCCGTCACTGTGTCCTTGTCCCTGGGCCAGCATCGCTGTCCCTGCGCTGTCAAGCTGCTGGCCCCCAGCCCTGCCTTACCCTGCCTCCCCATTCCGGAGCTTCCCGGCTGGCTCGGCAACCGGCAGAAGTTGGGGATTAGCTCAAATACAGGATTCAGCCTGGTTTTCCCGGCTCCGGCGCAGACTCCTGTGTGTCCCCCCCCAGCTCCTGCTGGGAAATGTCCCTTCCCTTTGGTTTGGGCCGTCCGATGGCTGATGCCCTGGGGTCCCAGGAGCGTCCCCCTCCTCTCCAGCGCCCCAAGGCCGCCCCGGTCCCGTCCCCATCCTCCCCCTGCCCACGGCAGCCGTTCCCTGCGTGCCGGCAGCTGCCAAGGGAACCGGCATCCCTCCTCATGGACTCGTGGAGATGCTGCAGGCGAGAAAAATTCCTCCGCCCCTCCTCAAAAAAAAAGAGAAAAAAGCGAAGAGGGAGGTGCAGCAGCGATACAAATCCACGCTAGCTCGCTTCTCCCGTTAGCGCGCGCGCCGGCATGGGAGCGCAGGCAAGCGCGCGGCGCCCCGGCCGCCGGAAAGGCTCCTGTCCTTGTGAAAAGTCCTTGAATAATTTTGCATAATTGGCAGAGCTTCACATAAAAGTGAAGTTACGATGATATTTTTTTCCTCGCTGTATTTATGCATAATTTTCCTTCAATTCCCAGCTAATTGAACGCTGGAAGTGTTAAAGTAATAGTAATGGGGGTGATACCGCCCGGGCGGGAGGGGCGGGCAGGGAGCGGGGCGGGCAGAGCCGGCAGCACCGCGGTGGGGTGCCCTGGTCCACCGAGAACTGGGGGGCCCTGAAATGGCGTGGGATGGGAGTGCCGGGGGGTTGGCACCCCCCGAGGCGGGCGCACGGAGTAGGGCGGGTGGGTCGTGCCCTGGAAGCGCCTCTTTCTCCCCAGGGAGAGCGGAAGGAGCCTGAGCTGCCAGCTCGGCGGCGGGGGACGACTCCTGCCGGCGCTGAAGGTGAGAGCCAGGGCTCGGCGCAGCCGGGCCGGGGCAGACGCCAGCGCGGCAGAGATCCCCCGCGACTCCTTCCCCGTCTGAATTTATCCAGTGATGCCCCCTCAGCCGCCGGCGCGCGCTCCTCCGCCTGCGGCAGACCCGAGAGCCTCCGTCGCCGTGTCCCGGTGCGGGCGCGTCCGACGACATCCCCTGGACGGCACACACCGGGCGGGCTGCGGCATCCCGAGCCGGGGCCCGCCTCTACACGCACCCACCGCAGAGCCGGCGCTCTGCCGCGCTCCCGGGGCCACGGCCCCGCCAGAGGCTGCCGGGCCGGCTCCTGCAGCCGGCTCGGAGCGGGCGGGGGGCTGTTTGCCGGTCCCAGGCTGCTCGCGGGGCGGTTGGGACGTCGCTGTCGCGTGCCGAGCCGGAGGAGCAGGGGGTCGCCGGCCCCGGAGAGCAGAGCCGGGGGAAGCAGGGCTGGGAGCTCCTCACCTCCGTCCCCGGCGAACCGCAGCACCCGCGGCCGGCAGCCTCTGCAAGCGCTCTGCGCCAGCTGCCGCCGTCCCCACGGCCACCCGCCGTGTAGTCGGGCACCCGCGTGCCGGGCTGGCACGATGGCTCAGACCCGTGCCGGGGAGCCACGCTGAGCGCTCCCAAAATCCACACCCAGCAATCGCTCCTGGCACCGGCACAGCCATCCCCTCCGCTGGCACCGGCTCCCCTTGCCCCTTCCTCGTCCTGCTGGCCACTCGGCACCGCAGCCGCCGGCCCCTCGGCACCGCAGCCGCCGGCCCCTCGGCGGGTGATGCCAGGCGCGTGCCGTCCCAGGGGAGCCCAGCTGGCTTGGATGGGGCTCCAGCGCGGCGCTCGCCACTGCCGGGGGAGAGGCGGGAGGTTCTGCTGCTGCGCAGCAGCCGCGAGGTCTGCGCGGGGACGGGGACGGGGACGGGACCGTGGCGGCAGGTGTGGGACGCGCACAGCGGGTATTGGTGCTGCCGCGCGTCCCGCTGCTCCGGTCGGCGGGGACGGCGTGAGGGGAGACGCCTCGGTGCGAGGGAAGGATGCACGTGGGGGTCCCGTACCCCAGCGAAGCCGCCCGGCGCATCCTCCCGGCAGCGCGGCTCCCCTCCGCCTTCCCCGCCGGAGCCCCGGGCCGACCTGCCCTAACGGGCCGCCGGGGAGCGGGCGGAAATCCACCCGTGCCGCGCCGGGCTGCCGGCGGGCCTCGCCACGCCGGAGCTGCTGCTCTCCGCTCACCCCTCCGTGGTGCCGGCGGGCGCCGGCACGACTCTGCCCCTCTTGCGGAAGAGCCGCTTCGCCTTGTGCAAATCCCGGCGGGTTTTTAAGGTCATTCTCCAGCACCTTCGACCGCCGCCGCCGCCTCCTTTTGGTGCTGGTGGCAGCCAGCTCGCCGGGCCGGTCTTCGGCACCGAGCTCTTCCTCGCTGCCTCCACCGCCCGCGCCGGGGGGGCCGGGGGGCTTCCCCATCACCCGCTCTTGGGCCGGAGCAGGGAAGCCCACCCCACGGCGGGCTCCTTTGGCAGCTTTTTTTTTCCCTTAAGCTAATCAAATCGTGACTGTATAGTGATTACCGCTAATTAGTAGCCTTCATTAGCGGCTCCCGGTTTAGATTTGCATATGTTAGACCGGAGTGGTTAGCGTCGGTAACGTGGGTTTTCTTTGCGTGCGGTTTGCACTTACACGTGTTGGATTAACTCCTCGACCGCACAGCTGCTAAAAAAACCTCCCCGGCCGCGTTCTGCGCGCGTGGCGACGCGCCGTCCGGCGCCGCGCGCGCCCGGAGCCGTGCAGCAGGATGCCAGCGGGTCTTCGGCTGGGGTGCTGGGGGGGGGGTGCCTGGGACCCCTTCGCGGCCGGAGGGAGCTGGGAGACGTCGGCACGAAGGTGCTGCTCAAGCGTCGGCGCGTGGCCGGGGAGCCGGCGGGGCCACGCCGCTGGGCGGGCACGCTGCCGCCCCGAGCTTTTTGGCACCCCCCCCCCAGGCTCTGGGAGAAAGATGCCGAAGCACCGGCGCGGCAGATGACGGTGTCTTTTCCCGTGTCGAAGCCGGAGGATGGCAGTTCTGGCCCCCGGGGACCGCCGAGATCTGTGCCCGCTCGGTGCGTGCAGCAGCTCCAGGTTGCAGACCGGCAGCACCGGAGGCCGCTGCCGCCGCGGCACGGGCCGGCTCCGCGCAGCCGGCGGCTTTGGCTGGCACGCGTGAGCGAGCGAGCAGCTGCTCGCTGCGCCGAAGCGGATTAAACCGGGGACGCACAAACACCGGCCCCTTGCTCCTGCCGTTCTGCGAGCCGCGTGTGCCGCCAGCACCGACACCCGCCGGAGCCGCGGGCAGAGCCGCGCGGCTCCTGCTCCTCCGGCTCCCGACGCTCGTGCCGCGGCTCCCCCGTCCCCGGGGAGGTTTGCCTCTTCTGCCGCTGCCATCTTACAGCCTGCTCTGGACGCGGCTCCGTCTCCTCTGCCCGCAGGTGCCGGCGCCTTCCCCCTCCCGCCCCGGCTCCCAGCCTCGGCGCCAGGATTTACAGCCGCCCCCGCTCGCCCGCGCCCCCGGCGAGCCCCTGCGCTCCCCACGCCGCTGCCCTCGGGTTGCCGGCGGGTTGCACTCGGCTTCGTCAAGTTATGAAGCCCTGCTCCGGCCGCTGCCCAGGGGAGCCCGTCCCGCCGAGGGGCGCCCGGTTTCGGCCGCGGCACGCTCCCTCCGTGGCCCGTTTGTCTAAATCAAGGCCGGAGCGGGACAAAAAGCCACCTGGCTGCCTTTTTGGGAGCAAATACATTCCTCGGGCAAATACATTGGGAGCTCGTGGCACGGAGCCTTTTGCCCCTGGGACAGGCGGCACGCAGAGGTGCCGGCTGAGGCCGCCGCGCTGAAGCCGGCCGCCGTGCCGGTGGGCTGAGGCGGGCGCGGGGGTCTGGGGTTCCCCGGCTGCGCGGTGCAGAAGGGTTTCGGCGCTCGGTGTCGCGTCTGCCGGCACGCGGGTGCTGCGCCGGCCCCTTGCAGAGACGGCGACGCTCGCGGTGCCGGTGGCTGGGGTGCGGGCGCCGCTCTGCGCCGCGGGACGCCGGCACACCGGCCCCGGCCTCCTGAGCTACTTGGCAGCTCGTTAAGTTTTCATTAACGAACGTGGCTGAATTTATACGCGGCAGCTTGCTGCTGGGAAGGGGGCGGGCGGCGCGCAGAGGGGGGGTCCCGGGAAAGGGGGGGCCTGGGCTGCGCCGTTATGGAGGGGAGGGATGGGGCAGGATCAGGCCTGCCTGCTCCTGCCTGCTCCTGCCTGCTCCTGCCTGCACCCAGGCAGCCGTCGCTGTGCCGGAGCAGTCAGAGCCCGCGCCCCGGGGACGTGGGTGCAGATGTGGGGTGCGCGGTCCATCCCGAGCCGGGAGAAGTGGGATCCCTGCCCGCGTCCCGCGCCCCTCCCCAGCTGGCACCGGGCAGGCGCGGCCGCGCCGGGCACCGAGCCCGCGGCAAGCGGCAGCCGCCGTCCCCACCCCGCGGGACGGCGGGGAGCCGGCGGGTCCCCGCGCGTCGGGGGGGGCAGGCGGTGCCCCGGCACCCCGCACCCTGACCCCCCGCTTTATCCCCCCGCCAGGACACCCAGAAGGCGAAGCAGTTCCTGCCCTTCCTGCAGCGCGCCGGCCGCTCCGAGGCCGTGGTGGAGTACGTCTTCAGCGGCTCCCGCCTGAAGCTCTTCATGCCGAAGGAAACCTGCCTCATCACCTTCCTGCTCGCAGGTGAGCCCCCGGCCGCGCGCCGGCTCCGGCCCCGCCGCCTGCTTCGAGGGGGGGTCCTCGCCCCGCTTGGGCGCGCGGTCCTCCCTCGCCCCCGGGGCCGCGGGCGAAGTTAACGCCGGTGCTGCCGAGGGGTGACCTCGGCGGGGGTTAACTGAGCTGGGGAGCTCCGAGGGGCAGCGACAGCGGGGGGGCCGGCGGAGGGGGCCCTTCCGCACCAAAAACGGGGAGCAGGCGGCGAACCCCAGGCGCGTCGCGGCGACGGGGGAGGAGGTGGTTGGGCTGCGGGCCCGGGACCCCGGGGATGGGCTGGGCTGCCGGAGGTGCCGGCGGGCGCCCCGGGTGCGTCACCCCCGGGGCTCGCCCGCGGGGAGGAGGCTGCGCATCCCTGCACGCGCACGGCGGTCGTTTCGGTAGGTCCTACAAAAACCGAAGAACTGCCTCCACCAAACCAAGCCCACCTGCGGTGCCTCTTTCAGCCGCGGCTTCGCCTTGGAGCCGAGTGCGGCAGGAGCGTCACGACCCTCTAGGCTGGCAGCGGGACGGGCAGACGCTGCCAAGGTGTCACCCGGCGGTGCGCCGGGACGGGGAAAGTCCGGACGTCGCCAGTGAGAGCGGCGGCTCGCAGAGCCTCCGCCGGCGCTGCCGGATCCCTCGGTGGGGGAGGACGCGGGGCGGCTCATCTCGCGCTCCCGTTTCTATGGCGATAACCGCGTATAAAGGATGACCCTGAACGCCGATCGTTCACAACTTGGTTATGAAAAATTCAATAAGCGTATAAATAGATCTTATATGGGGATGAAAACATGGAGGTTTCCGTGAGCGGCAGCTCTTGCCGCTCCCACTGAAGGAATATTTATCCTGGGGGCCGGGACGGAGTTTTTGGCCGCCCGGAGCCAGGGAAGGGTGCGTGAGCTGGCAAAGCCAGCGTGCGGCACGGAAGGGGCGACCCGCCTGCGCTGCCTGCGCCCGCTCGTCCCGGACCCACCCTTCGCCGCCCCCCAAGGCCACCGGCAGCCGGCTGGGGAGCGCCGAGGGCTTTGGGGAGCGGGAAGCACCGCGCCTGGTCCCGGTGATGCTCCCGGAGCGCGGCTCGAGCCGCCGCCCCAGGGCGACCGGGGGCGATGCCACGGTCCCCCCCTTCACCCGCTCGCTCTGGCGAGCAGCGCCCGGCCCCTCGCGCCCCAGAGCCCTTTCCTGTTGCACCCAAAGGTGCGGGTCCTGAGCTCCGGTGCCGGTGGACCGCTCGCTCCGGCCGCCTGGCCAGGGACCCCAGTCCCACCAGTAACCCCCCCGTCACCCCGCGGTGACCGGAGGGCGACGCTCTGGCCTGGGGACAGCCCGTCCCCGTGGCCGGCCGGAGCACGAGCAGCTCCAGGCTGGCTCCTGCCGCGTGGGAAGCGCGTCCTAAACCTGTCCCTCTCCGCGTGCTGGTGCGTATAAATAGTCACAATCTTATTTATAATTAACCGTTCCTAAAGTCAGCTGCAAAAGACGGGGAAACGAGGCTCCCCCCTTGCCTGCGACTGAGACATTAAAATTTTAAGAAGTGATAAAACTCCCACGTGCTCGGGAGGAGGAATTTAGATGTATTTAAGTGTTTCTGGTTTAAAAAGGCTGCCGCTGGGTTCGGCCGCGTTTCGTACGCGAAAATCCCGCCGGCTCCTCCGGGCGCTCCCCGCGAGAGGAGCCGGTGGCGGAGCGCCGTCCCGGCGGCGTCCCGGGGTCCCGCTGGCACACCGGAGATGCTCTCCCCGATTTCGGGCCCCGCGTTCGGCTGCGGCTGGGGCGGGATCCCCTTCGCCGACGTCGAGCGGCCGCTTCACGGGAGCGGGGAAGGAGCAGCCGCGGTTCCCGGTGCTGGCGGCGGCAGCCCGGCGTGCCCCGTCCTCCTC